>NC_056660.1:175100381-175414227 GCF_018350195.1 Panthera tigris | reverse complement strand
GCAGTGCCTGCGAGAGAGCGTGCCTCATGACCCAGCAGAAGGGATTGAAGTGTCCAGGGCCCTTCAGAGGTGCAACTGAGGAGCTCGGATGAAGCAGGGTGTGAAGAAAGACATGACTGACGGCTGGGGATTGCTTGTCCATCAATCGGCAGATAGAGAATCAAGGGACTCACCAAGCAGGAGAGAGGAGGCCTGAGCGCTTTGCACCATCTCACCAGGTCCTCATTAAATGTCTTGTTTGAGCAAAATGGCTGAAGACAGCCAGCCCAGCAGCTTCTCCCAGAAGAGAAGAAGCTGGTGGCCGCCTCAGGAACGGTGGCTGCAAGCCATCTTGTGGACGTTCAGCGGTAACCACTTGCTGTGTCGGCATGTCAGGACTGAGGCCAGGAGCCCAGAGTTGGTGGCCACAGATCCACCATCTTGGTCCTGGGAGCCAGAACGTGGCAGACGCGTGGGAGCGGCCCCAACCCTCCCAGGCTCTGCAGGACAGTAATAAGACCAATGATGTCAATAACGCCTGGAAGGCACACAAAGCAAACCCCAAAACCCCATGATTTCACGTACATCGTCGTATCTCAAGTAGGATCAGGGAGACCAGGTTCACATGGCTGCAAGCTCAGAACTTCCACGGTGCTTCTGGAAAACGCATCTCTTCCCAGGCAGAGCGCCCGCTCAGAGGTGTTTTTCATCAGGTCTCTTTCTCCCAGTTAGTCCGTGCTCTCCAGCTTTGCTCTGGCTTGCGCTCTCGGCCCAGGCCACCCAGGGGCAGTGGGCTGCTGATGGGGGCAGCCCCGGCAGCTGCTGCCTCCAAATTCTCCGGGATTCCAGGCCGGGTGCTGGGTGATTACACCGCTGTTATCTGGGATTAGCTATTTTCGCTCCCTGTATTTATATCATGGAAGCTGCAGCATGATGCTGCCAGATGCCAACACAGGCAAACTGTGCCTTCCTTTTGGACCCACCTGCTGTTCTGCTCACACCCGGCAAGGTGGCAGTTGGTGGGGACCAGACCTGCCAAGCCCTCCCCCACCTCCCCAAACATCCCCAGTGTGGAACTGAGACCTAGGGAGAAGCGGGGCTCCGCAGCCAGGATGGGACAGGGAAGGCTGGACACAGGAGTGGGGGCGGGGGGCGGGGGCTGGCAGTGTTCCCTGCACAAGACGCCTGTCACTTCCCTAATCCCCTGAAGTCTTGGAGTCTAGGAACCCTCTTGCCTGCCCCCACCCCTGCTCCGCTCCCACCCCATGTGTGGCTTTCCAGTTTGCACGTGAGGAGTGCTGAAGGGTCCTCATTTTAGGCTGCCCAGAAAAGCACCAAATGCCCGAGCGTCCCAAACTTAAGTGCAGGGGGATTAAAAGGCCCTGCTCTGTTTAACTTGGTCCATCTTTGTTTCCATCCCTTTTCCTTCTCTCTTTTTTTTCCCCTCTGCTTGGAGGAGGTGGGGAGATCCTGGCTTGTCATCTCTTCTTTCAGGAAACGGGGAGGGTTTGGGAAGGTATGTTGTGTCTCACCAGGATTGGACCAGATGACCTCAGCAAGTGATTTAAAAATGCAGGCTGTTATTCAGCAAGTGGGATTTGCTCCCGGCCCTGCTGCATGGTGAGTGGGGCCTCTTTCACTGTGCCTGGGAAGGTTGCTTGCAGACTGGTTTCCTCTCCTGGGTAAGAGTGGACCACCCTAGGCCTTGGCCCCAACCTCGGGAACTTTCAGACAGGGTCAGGAAGGTGCTCCCCGGGGAGGCAGGTGGAATTCTGCCCTAACAGAATTCACTGGGGAAAGTGCTGCATTGAGTGTGGTCTTCTGTTTAGAAGCCTGTCGGTTTCCGTATGCCCGTTGTGGAGCTCCAGCTGTGTGCTTTTCTGCCCAGGCCCACTTCTCAGGGTGGGAGTCTCAAGGGTAGCAACGAATATAGCCCTCCCGGATATGTATTAAGCCATTAAAAAAATTAATAACCTGTTGTAGAGGTTCCTTAACCCCAATTGTTTGCCATACCCAGGTAAGATAAATGTGTAAACATGTACAGATAATGGTAAATAAACATATGAAGTACATAATGTATTTACTAAAATAACATTTTGGGGGGAAATAGGTGCACTTTGTCTTTACTCGAAAACTTATTTTAGCCTTGCCCCAAGTAGCAATACCCAATAAATCAGGGGTTTGAGACCCTCGCTGCATTTTGTCTTAATACACTTAACAAAAAGTCAATTTTGTGTTTTGTCTTAATATACTTTGTAACAAGTCAGGACAGTGCTTAGTGATTTTTAAAAATCCGGGTACTACCATGCATGGAAAATTCTGGCCTGACTAAAAGAAAGATGGAAAAATGGAGGCGAAATCAGGGGGCCCCAGTGGGCTGGCATGAAGTGGGAGGGGAGGGGACATATCTGGATGGGGCTTATGGGTGGGTGTGGGCTGTGGCGGGGGGATGACGGGTGTGACGAAGGAGATACTTCCTGTCGACAGGACATGGTAGAGCAGCATCTTGTCTGAGGAACATTCCTCAGGGCGGAAGGAGAGTTGAAATGAAAGCTCCAATGCACTAATACAAAGGCTCTGATGGGGCGAATGGTGATTTCCCAGCACCAGCTACACTGGACCAGAGAGCATCAGGGGAGCAAACCTCACAGCAGCAAAGAAATGGCAGCTTCAAGCCTGGGGCCAAGGGATTCCTATTTCTAAAGCAGGGGAAAGGAACGTGGAATCCAGCCCTTACCGCATCCCAGTTCGGTCACCCTTACATATGAAGGTGCCCAGACACCTTGGGAGAATCTCCCAGGAGGTGGGAGATATGTTGCTACCCCTCCCCTATTATATTAAAAATAAAATTTACAAGCTCACTGTTGTCATTTTGGGAAACAGAGAAGAGGACGAAAAAACAATTTCGCCAATTGACAAGAAGCACCACCAATATTTAGGTGCGGTGTTTACCATTCCTATTCTATGCATGTTTCACTGGCCGAAGACACGTTCTGTGCTATTTCTGATCTGATTCTTCTACTTAATAGAAAATTGTAAGCCTTTGCCCATGCTGTTGAATACTCTCTACAAAGACAAATATGGTTTACAAATAGTCCTGGCAGCTGTTTCCTGTTTTTGTGCGTTCAGGGTCCCCCCCACCCTCCTTTTTAAACTATTATAGATAATGCTGCAATTAATTGTATTTGGTCATACAGCAAACTTTCCAGTTATTTTCTAAGAACAGATTCCCAGAAGTGGTACCAGTGTGGAGTATTGGATGCAGAATGTGGAAATCTATGTTTTGTGTAAATAAGAAGCAAATATAAGCATCAATTTGCAGGTGCGTAAAGAAATTATTGAAGAACCAATAAGGAATGAATAACAATCGTTACCTGGGGGCTGTGAGGCTGTGGGATCTGGCCAGACAAACTGAGAATCAAGAGAGACTTCTCAGGGTATACATTTTTGCATATCTTGAGTTTTGAAGCATGTATACATACGGCCTATAAAAATTAATCCAGAACAAATCCTAATAGCTACTTGACTGTGGAACTGAAGCAGGAGTCCCTCTGTAACTGGCTCTCGTGTTTTCTGTCACACCCAGGGCTGTGCACTCACAGTAAACGGTTGTGTTGGATGGGCTGTGGACTCTCTGTAGCTGGGACAGGGAGGCAGTTAGCTCCACTAAGTCATCTGGGGCTCCAGGTTCCTTCTGTCTTGTTGGTCACCACCCATGTCCCTGCCCCAGCTTGTGTGATGGGGGCAAGAGAAAGGAAGTGGGAGGCAGACAGTGTTCTTTTGAGGTAGTGATGCACCTCAAAAGGTGATGCATTTTGAGGATGTGATGTGTTGCACACAGCACATCTTCTCAGGGTCATTGGCGAGCACTTGGTCGGGGGGCCACCCCCAGCTGCAAAGGAGGCTGGGAAATGTGGTCTCTGCTCTGGCAGCCTGGATGAGGGCAGGGGTTCTGTGATTAAAGGAAGGAGGGGAAAAGCAGACTGGCGGATAAGTAGTGGCTTCTGGCCGGGGAGCTTTGACTTAAAAAGAATGACTGGAAATTATTGGCTGTACAAGATTATTTGGCAGGCTTTTATTTTCACCAAACCCATAAAACTCTGTTACCGTGGGGGCAATTAAAAGGATGTGGTAGTAATGGTATTATTACAATGGAATCATCTCTATTTTCCTGTAATTATCCCTCAGTGAAATACCTTCTCTCACATGAGCAGCCATGACATAAGCTGCAACAGCCGATTATTCAGTTTGGCAGATTTGTGAAACGATATCCTCTTTACCTGCTTTGCTGGATGCGAGCTGGGCTACAAAAGGAGCGGAGGACACAGCTCATTCGTGGGAATGACAAGGAACTACCCGTTTGCTTACTATCTACAAAGCCAGTGTGTCCTCGTGTCCTAAGCTAGGGATGATCAACACAGAAGAAACTGAGGCCAACGAAGGGAAAGCATTCACTCAAGGTCATCCTTGGAGCTCGGAAGTGGCAGAAGCAGGTCAAGGCAATGTCTTGACTTCAAAACCAGTGCATTTAAAACAATTTCAAAAATTTTGTCGAAAGTATCTTGCTCTATCTCCCCCCCAGGTCCATCCAACTAATGCTGCCCCCCTCCTCCCAGAAACAACATTTTTCAACCCATTCCACTATTTATTATTGTATTTGCTTTCATATTTACAAGTAATAAGTATCTCTTGATTCATTGATTTGACCATTATTGCTTGACTTCCAGTTTTACGGCAGATAAAGTTTTTAGCCCACTTATATCTTCTCATTCCCTTTCCCTCCAATGTAATTTATCTCAATATTTTATAAAAGCTTTATTCAGTATTTACATTATTGTGACCTTATAAGCATTATTCACTGTTGAATCTGCCAGTCTTCTGTGGTTAAATTTCCTTTCTTGTACAATTTTTTTGTTTGCTTAGTTTTCTTCCAGTATCTAACCAGTCATGTCCTGCTCTTCAATAGCTCTGTAAACCTCTCCGTGTAATTTTCTATGCAGTCACATCTATCAGGTAATTAATTCATCAGTTTAACAGTATTCTCCAAGCCCTCCCTCCTTCCACATAGCTATTGGCTGTTCTGGTATTTCCTTTCACTCCTACCTGGGATATTCGTTTGCCTTTTTTCTCATGTTGGTTTCCTTTTCCCTCAATCCTTTGCCTTCCTTGTTTTCTTGGAGAATACCTTTCAGCAATTTTCTTAGAAAGGATGCACAAAAGGTGAATTCTTGAGATCTTGCATGACTAAAATGTGTTAACTTTTAATCTCTTTATTGGATTTATAGTTTGGTTGGATTTAGAGGTTGAAATTAATTTCTCTTAACAGTTTGCAGTCATTTCTCCATTTTCCTCTACCTGTTGAGAAGTTGGCTACCATTTTATTTCTTGATCTTTTTATGTGTGATTTGGGTTTTTTTTCTCTATGGATGCTTTTAATATCTTTATGCTCACTGTTCTGAAATTCCAAAATGATGTTTCTTGGTACAGTTATTTTTTTTTTTTTATCATTTATTGTGCTGGGAACTTTGAGGGCTTTTAAAACCTAGAGACTCGTGTCTTGTGATTTTGTGAAATTTTCTTGTATTCTTTTGGTGATAATTTCCACCTTGCCATTTTATTTGCTCTCGTTTTCTAGAATGCTTATTACTTGGATTTTCATTGTAGCCTTCCTCAATTGATTCTCTGATTTCCTTTTGATCTTTTCTCACCTTTTCTCATTTCATTAATTTTCTACTGGGGGAGAAATTCTAATCCTTTTATTGAAGGGTTGTTTATTTCAGCAATAATTAAAACAAAGAAAATTACTCTGAGAAATTTCTTGTTCTTCGGCCTCTCCTTTTGTGTAGTATGCTGCTCTTGTTTCATGAGAACAGTATCTTTCATGGAAGCAGAGGGTATTAATTATAATTCTTTGAAGTGTCCTTGAGCTCTGAATCCTCTCTGTTAACTCTGAGTTTCTTCATTGTCTTTGAATGTTTTGGTTTCTGTCTTTCATGGTCAAAGTGTTTTCAAGATTCTGGCAGTCCTTGCCTCTGAGTTCATATTTAAATTTTTTTAATGTTTGCTTTTGAGAGAGAGAGAGAGAGAGAGAGAGAGAGAGAGAGGCAGAGAGAGAGGCAGACAGAATCCAAAGCAGGCTCCAGACTCCCAGCTGTCAGCACAAACCCTGAAGTGGGGATCGAACCCGTGAACTGTGAGATCATGACCTAAGCCGAAGTGAAGTCAGATGCTTAACCAACTGAGCCACCCAGGTGCCCTCTCAGTTCATATTTAAATCAGAAGAAACTGGTTGTAAGCTCTGTGTACTCTTTTTTTTAAAAAGTTGAGATATAATTCCCATACATAAAATTTATCTTTTAGTGTACAATTCAGTTGCTTTTAGTATATTTATAAGGCCATCCAACCATCACCACTCTTTAGTTCCAGAACACTTTCATGACCCCAAAGAGGAACCTTGTACACATTAGCAGTCACTCCCCGTTGCCCCTTCCCCCGGCCTCTGGCAATCACTAATATTCTCTGTCTTTGTAGATTTGCCTATTCTGGGCATTTTATACGAATAGAATCATTCAATATTGGATCTTTTGTGTTGTCTGGTTTCTTTCGCTTAGCATTGCTTTCAAGTGTCATGCATACTGTAGCCTGGATCTGGACTTCATTCCTTTGATGGCTGAATAATATTCCATCCGATGGGTATATCACATTTTGTTTATCTATTCATCTGTTGGTGAACTCTGTGTACTCTTTAAAGAGATTTTTCAAACAATTCCTGTTTTCACTCCCTGTTCTACCTCTCTCTCTCTCTATATTTTTTCAAGTGGTGGAGCCTGACATGGGGCCTGAACTCATGACCCTGAGATCAAGATCTGAGCTGAGATCAAGAGTTGGATTCTTAACTGCCTGGGCCATCCAGGCGCCCCTCTACCTCTATCTGATGTGGGAACTTGATGCCTCCTATTCCTGAGCCTTTTGGGCAGTTCTGTGAGAACAAATGATGTCCCTCCACCCAACCCCGCAAGCCCTCGGGTCCGACATGCTTCTTCCCTCTTGGATCCTTTTCATTCCTTAGTTGCTGTGGTTTTATATGTTGGGGTTGAGGGCTACGGGTGTCTCTTGGCTTCACTGGACATGCAGTTTGTGCCTGTTTCTTCTTATCCTTGTGTGGTTTCTAAGAGGAAGACTTTGTTCCGCCATTTTGAAACTGAGCCACTGATGTGCCTTCCATTAGGCTGTGCAGCGTCATGTAGAGTATAGTACGTGGATCAGGTGGTAAGTGCTAAGAAAGTTATATATTTCATGCACTCATTCAACAGATATTTACTGATCACCTATTATATCTGGGCAGCATGCTAAGTCCTGGGGAATCGGGGACGATAAGAGAGATGCATCCCCTACCCTCAAGGAGAGTACACGTTAGGGAAAGATCTAGACGAGGAAAGAAATTGCAGTGCAGTGGTCAGGACTCAGATGCTAAGATCGGAGAATGGGTGCACATGGGGGAAGCACTTAGCTCAGGCTTGGAATAAAGCTCTGACTTTCCAGAACACTTTCACACATTCAAAAGAATTCCAGTTAAGTTCAGAGATGAGAAAGCAGCTCTATATTGTGTCCTTCCTGCTGTCCAGTGGCATCTTCCTTTGGTGTGGAGAGAGCTCCCTGAGGGGTCCCGGCTCCCTGCAGCCTCTGGGAGATAATGATATTTAAACCGCCAACTCTGGCCCAGGACCAGGTCCTCCCCTGGATGCAGTGAGGACACACTACAGGTGATGGCTGTGATGGCTGTCGGTGGAGGGGTGTTCGTGCTTCTAAGCAGGCCTGGCTCACATGATACAGGCCTTGTGGACAGAAATGTGTTTTGAACCCAGCCCTGTCTGCGCCATTTATTCTCAGTGCCTGAGGGTGCTAGAATAGGACAGTGACAGCCGAAAAGCCCCGGAACAGACACCTGGACAAAGGCCTCATTGCAGGAAAGCTTTAGCTGTGAGGATGAGGGTGGCCGGGGGAAAGAGTGGGGATAGACGCTAAGAAATCAACAAGTGTCTCAAACTAAGATTCGTCGCTTCACAAAGAGCTCCAAACACAGCTATACTTTTTGTTTTCAATATTGTACCTTTCATGTCTTTCCTCCTACTGCCACCCCTCCCCCCATTTTGTTAATGTGAAACAAAAGGGGATCAATTTTACGTTAATATTGGCCCAGGTCAGGGAACTGGCAGGGCCCAGCTGGACCCCTGCCTCCTGCCATGGGCTTCTAGGGACAGGGATGCTGAGTGTGAGGGGGGCCTGGTGGGGTAAGGGGAGGGCTCTGAGGGCCCAGGCACTCAGCTTGGAGGCACTGCCGAGTGGGAGGGGGACTGGCTTCCTTCTGTCTCTCTTCCAGGGCAGAAGTAGACTTGGGGGAGGATGTATGTTGTGCGAGGAGATTTAGCCCAATGTATTAGGACGATGTTTCTAATCATGAATGTCTTAATGAAAGAACAAACTGCCTACTGGAGCAAGGATGGCTCCTCGGAAGTTGAAGCAGAGGCAGGAAGTTGTTACACGATGTCGGACCAGGTCACTTTGGTCTTTTCACGTCCGGGCCCTGTGATCTCTATAGCAGTAACTAAGATCTACTGAGAGCAGACTCGCTGTCACTTTACTTACCTTAACTTCTTTTACTCTCACAGCAACCCTCTGAGGTTAGGTGTTATTATTTTTTCTAGCCCATTTTACAGATCAAGACCCTGAGGCTCAGAGGGGTTGCTGTGTTTTTGTCTTTGTTCTTTTTACCATCGAAGTGGCCTGGCAGAGTGAAAGGCACCATATTGTAGTGGTTGGGAGCTTGGACTCTGGAGTCTGTCCTACTTTCCCAGCTAAGGGGCCTTGGGAAAGTTCCTCCTTGTCCCTGAGCTTTAGTTCTCTCATCTGTGAAAGAGGTACGGAAGCAGGGCCTCCCTTGTAGGACTCTGTCCTACATACAGATGTTAGGCAAAACCCAGCCCAACCCAACCCAGGTTACGTCCCATGAGAAATCCTTTCTTTTGGCTCATTTGCAGATTGGCCAACACCATGTTCACAGGCGCTGCTCATGCGAGTTCTAGGGAAACGGGGTTTGAACTGAGCTGTTTGACCTTGGAGCTTTCACACAGTGGAAAGACTCTGGCTTCATGGGCCTGTGGGCTGTGTCCTGTCTCCGGCTGATGCTAAGAGGCAGGAAAACCAGAGAGAAGGAGCAACTGAAGGAGCCAAGAGTGGAAACCGGGACCCACGAGCATCTTCTGAACACCCTCCCTGCACAGCCTCCTGCCAGTCAAACTCTTTGCTTTAATCCCAGCAGCAAAGGTACCCAGAACCTGCCGGCACATAGCTCTCATTCATGTCACCATGGGGATGAAGACAGGGTCTCTGTGGAGCCTTTTCCCCCTTGCTTGGTGTTTAAGGCCAAACCCAGGTCCTGCCCCCCATGGAGCCCTGCTGGGTATCCTCTGGCTATGTGTGTGGTAGAAGGAGCCCAGGCTTTGGGAAGGGACACCTCTGGTTCAAAGCCTACACCTTGGTAAGCTATGTGACTTCAGGCAAGTGGCTTCTCACAGCCTCTATTTTTCATCTATGAAAGGAGGAAAGTAGCACCTACTATCTCATGAGGTTGTTTAGTGCATTCAGTGGAAGAACATGCGTGAAGTGCCCGGTGTTCTGCTTGGGACCTAATAAACAGGAATGCTTAATAAATGGCAAATTATTACGATGATGACAGGAGCAGTAGGTAAGCCAGGTCTGCTCAAATAAAAGATGATTATTATGGAATAGTATCTCCTTCCGTTTTTTTCCATTCTCTTCCCTTCATGTTGAAATTCTGCTTTTCTACAAGAAAGGGAGCTAACCTATTCAACACCCACATTCTTCTTTTCCAATGTATTAAAAATTTTTTTTTGTCTACTTATTTATTTTGAGAGAGACAGCACGAGTAGGGGAGGGGCAGAGACAGAGAGGGAGAGAGAGAATCCCAAGCAGGGTCCACGTTGCCAGAGCCCTACACAGGGCTTGAACTCCCAAAACCACAAGATCACGCCCCGAGCAGAAACCAAGAGTCACATGTTTAACCGACTGAGCCAGTCGGGTGTCCCTCCAGTGTGTTTTAACAGTGCTTGTCCCCTCCCCTCCTACTGGCTGAACATTTTCTTTAAAAAAAAAAATTTTTTTTTAATGCTTATTTATTTTTGAGAGAGACAGAATGCAAGTGGGTTAGGGGCAGAGAGAGAGGGAGACACAGAATCTGAAGCAGGCTCCAGGCTCCGAACTGTCAGAACAGAGCCTGACGCCGGGCTCGAACTCATGAACTGTGAGATCATGACCTGAGCTGAAGCCGGAGGCTTAACCGACTGAGCCACCCAGGCGCCCCTGGCTGAACACTTTCTAGCTAGTCCCTCGAGACCATTTGTATTTTAACTCACAGGATTACCTCCACGGTGGACTCCCAGTGACTTCAGGGGCCAGAAGCAGGACTATGGGATTATGGAATCTGCATGTTTTCTGCCACATTCTGCTACACCAACACCCACTAAGAGTCCCGAATATTCAAAAAGGGACTAAACAATATGAATGCAAAACAGAATATATGAAAAAGTAACTTATAGTCCTGTTACCTCAGGAATTCCTTTTTTTAAAAGTTTATTTCCATTTCCTTTTTCCTACAAGCATATATAATTTTGAGATGGCTGCCGTATATAGAACAAAATTCGCATCTTCGTTCTGCTTATGTAATTGTCCCAAGTTGCTGGGTACTATTCATCATTAGAATTCAACACGTCCATTCAAGTGGACGTGCCATAATTTACTTAGTGATCACAGTCATTGACATTGCTTGCAATTTTTTATTATCCGTAGCTAGGTCTGCAAAGGTGCACATAGCTCCCCATGACCTCATCTTATTTTTTGTCTCTTTATCTTCTGACACCAGCTTGTACCACTTTTAGGGAAGTGGCATGTTTCTACTTTGCCTCTAGAATGGCTCTTCGAAAGTAAAGAAGAGCCTGGTTTTGAGTCCATGCTCCGGTCTGGGGAATTGAGAATGGGGAGGAGCGGTTCCCCCCCGCAGGTTGGAATCTGAAGCTCAATGTTGCCTCCAAGCGAGAACGCGCGGAACTGCAGGGTTGGGAGCCGGGGTCTGAGCCTTTAGTGAGGGGCGCTTTGGTTTCAGACTTAGGGTTGAGAGAACAGGCCGTCCTCTCCAGTTTTGAGGAGACGCTGATCTGGTTAAGAGACGGACCTGGGGCAGTTAGACGACGACTGCCAGGCTGGAGACTTTCGGAATTCAGTTTTATGGTGGATTCCTTTCTAGAGGAAGAAAAAGGAGAAGATTAATAATGAGTATGGTCACCGTTAATTAAATGCCTATTATGTGACAATATTTTTGTTAGGTGGTTTGTGTACGTCAGTGCTGAGTTTTACAGCAAAGCTCTTGGAACCGCTCTTTTGCAAATGAGAGAACTGAGGCTCAGAGAGGTCAACTCTGTTGCCTAGAGTCAACTAGCTGTCAGATGTGGGAGCCAGGTTCAAAGTCAGATCTGTTGGGTTCCAAAGCCCTGCCCATTTTATTAGACCAGGCCCATCTGCTGATGAACCTGCTTGGGCAACATTGACCTGAGTCCGGGTTGGATTGGCAGATCCCAAGGCGATACCTGTTGCTTTCACAAGACCACGGTCCTGCTATTCTCCCAGAGCTCTGTTACCCAGGCCCTGCTGGGAAGCTCTGTTTTCTGTGTCAGTAGGCCAGAGGGCTTTCCTGGTCGGGACTGCAGTACCAAGCACCAAGCCCTCAGTACCCAGCGGACCTGTCCTGGTTCCTCAAAGGTGGCCACCAAAAATCAAATGGTGCCAGCTTCCCGGTAGCTGAGGGTGTCCTGGGCCCTGTGCCCCAGGGCGGAGACTGCCACCCTGCCCTGGAGAGGGAGGGGCACTGTGGAGCCCACCTCCGCCAGCTGCCCACCTCCCACCGTGGGTGCCAAGGAGGCGGGGCCACAGCAAGTCCTACCCTGCCGCCCTCCTCCATATTGATTAGGTTAAAAACTAAGAGCATGTGAAAAGGGAAAAGCAAGCAAACAAAAAAGTCTCCACAAACCCCGGTCTCCAGACCACCCTCATTAATTAAAAAAAATCAATACATTCCAATGGCAAAAAAGTACCTCCAACAGCACGAAAAGGCAGGAAGGAAAAAGTAAAGCCCCTTCTTCCAAAGGCAGCCTTCAAACAGCTGCTTGGATTTCCTTTAAGACTTTTCTTTTGCATGGACTAGCGCACCAATACCACATAAACTTATTTGCACGTGTTTAAAACTTACACAAATGAGGTCGCATTACGCACATGTCGAGCACTTTGCTTTTTCTCATTCAATGTATGTTGGGGACCTTCCGTATCAGCAGGGGCCCCATTCTTTGTAAGGGCTGCGCAGGGCTAAGCTATACATGCTGTGATTGTTCTAAGCTGCCCCCTAATGGCAGTCACTGATATTTTGGTTATTCCAGTGTTTTCTTCAGCAAGTCCAGTGTGGTTACCCTACCCCATCAGCCGGTGCAGGAACGAACCTGCTACAGGGGGCCGGGGGCGGGGGCGGGGGCATCTGGTGGAACCTGCTCACCCAGCGGTGGCCTCCTGACCCAGCACTGGCCGCGGGGTGGGGGCGCGTGTACCAGGAGATGCTGAACTGCTGCCCCCTTGTGGCCTGGCGAGGGCGAGCCTCTTGCTAACTAGGTGCGTCCTAGTAAAACAGAATCCCACCTAAAGCCTCTCCGTGGAACCTCAGCTCATCGACCCATTCTTGGTGTGAGGGAGGGAGGAAGGCAGAGAATCTTTGGTCCTTACACCTCATGGTTCAGCCATACCTGTGGCTGAATCCAGCACTCAGTTTTGGAACAAGGATGCTCAGCTGCTACGGTGCTTGGGCGGGAATGTTTGGCAGTGATTGGGTGCCTGTAGCCTGCCTGCTTAGGGTGCTAAAACCCAGGATCTCCCTTATGCTCAAATGGAAGGATCTTGTTGGAGTTAGGTAAACCTGGGTCGGCCACTGACTTGCTGTCTGTTCATCCATCCATCCATTCTTCCAGTCATTCAAAATTATTTATCGAGTGCCAACATCTTGAGTGCTAAGCTCTGTGACTTTGGATGAATTACTTCACCTCTGTGAACTTTAGTTTCCACACCTGGACGTTGAACATATCGACATTTAAATCATATTGGGAAGGTGTAGATGAAATACGTGTTGTATGGTATAGACTCAGAAAAAGATATTTAGTGGATCTGAGAATTAGGAGATGCCTAATCTTCCAGAAGCTTACACCTTAGTTAGGGAGACCTGATGTAGGTACATAAAATGGTCAGGGACTTTTAGCAAGCACGAAATAGTGTAAGACCATTGTGTGTGCACGTGTGTGTGCACGGGTGTCCAAACTGTAGGCCTGTGGGCTGAAGCAATGCAAAGTAGGAGGTGGACTGGAGTGGGCTTCTCGGAGAGACAACTCTTGAGTCAGGCTGTGAAGGATCGGAATTGCTAGAGAGAAGATGTCAGGAAGAAGGGACCACACAACCCAAAGGACTTTCTTCCACAGAAGTGCAATGCTGTGGTTTTACTTGAATTTCCAGCCCGTTCGCCATGGCTTCCACCCAAAAAACAATGGCAGGTCCTGTGGGGACAACCTGTTTCCTGGGGCAGTGAAGCACCCAGCCTATTCCAAGCTCAAGCTCAGTCGGAGTCATTTCTTGCTGCCCAATCAGTCAGTTGACCACTAAATGCATGCAGCAATGTTGCCCCTGCCCCAGTAGCCTCCCTGGCAACCCACATAGACTTTGTTAGATTAATTGCAGACCAAAGTTCAAGGATTCTGATTTAACCAATGATTATTGAGCACTTGCTTTGTGCCGGGCCTTGTGCTGGATTCTTCATGTAGTTGTAAGGTTGAACTGTTACGCTCATTTTTCAGAGGAAAAGACTGAGGGTCAGAGAGGATAAATGACTTGCCCAGGACCTCACAGCTGGTAAATTATAGAGTCAAGGTTCCAACCAAAGCCTCCTGACTCATTGGTTTCCCTCTATATTTCCTCTGTCCTCTCCCATCCACTCTTCTGGAGTTTAGCTCCAGGTGCAAATTAATTCCCAATGATTGGGTCTTCCATGATGTTGGCCTGAGTCTCCCTCCCCATCGGGGAGGACATAAATGGCCTCACCCCATCCAGAGTGATTGGAGGGGACTCAGGAAACCCCTGGGGGCTTCTCTTTCTTTAAAAGGTAAATCGGGGCACCTGGGTGGCTTAGTCGGTTAAGCGTCCGACTTCAGCTCAGGTCACGATCTCGCGGTCCGTGAGTTCGAGCCCTGCGTTGAGCTCTGGGCTGATGGCTCAGAGCCTGGAGCCTGCTTCCGATTCTGTGTCTCCCTCTCTCTCTGCCCCTCCCCCGTTCATGCTCTGTCTCTCTCTGTCTCAAAAATAAATAAACGTTAAAAAAAAAAAATTTAAAAGGTAACCCCAGGGGCACTGGGTGGCTCAGTCAGTTGAACAACCAACTTCGGCTCAGGTCATGATCTCACGGTTTGTAGGTTCGAGCCCCACACCGGGCTCTGTGCTGACAGCTCAGAGCCTGGAGCCTGCTTCCGATTCTGTGTCTCCCTCTCTCTCTGCCCCTCCCCTACTTGTGCTCTGTCTCTCTCAAAAATAAATAAATAAATAAAAACTAAAAAAAAAAAAAAAAAGGTAACCCTAAACACAACTCTGAATTTCAGTGCCAGAGTCCTTTTTTTTTTTTTTTTTTTTTTTTTGAGAGAGAGAGAGAGAGGGCATGCAAGTGGGGGAGAGGCAGAGGGAGAGAGAGAGAGAGAGAAGATCCCAAGGAGGGTCTGCATTGATGGTTCAGGGGCTCAGTCTCACCGACCGAACTGTGAGTCACGACCTGAGCTAAAATCAAGAGTCGGGTGCTTAACAGACTGAGCCACCAGGTGCCCCCGACTCAGCATTTCTACCTCTTTAAGAATCTGCCACATAGAAACCTCCCCCCACCCCCACCCCACGCCCCAGTCCCCACAGTGACCAGAGTTACAGCTACAGGGATGCTGCTTGTATAGTGACATCCAACTGCAAGGGACTGCTCTGAGAGCAAAACTCTGTGGCAACACTGATGAGAATACAGTAGCTTATGGTAACGTGGGAAGATGTCCAAGATAGGTAAAAAAAAAAAAACAAACAAAAAAACAAAACGAAAAACAGCTGTAATGCACATCTTATTCCAGTTTCATAAAGAATATACTGTGTGCAATCTCTGGTTTTATGTATAGAAATACTTAGTTGAATAGGCACCAAATTATTTATGGGCATGTGAGGGGGGGTTGTCCATATTTTTTAATACTTCTCTAATTTTATTTTATTTTTTATGTTTATTCATTTTTGAGAGAGAGAGAGAGACAGAGTGTGAGAAGAGGAGGGGCAGAGAGAGAGGGAGACACAGAATCTGAAGCAGGCTCCAGGCTCTGAGCTGTCAGCACAGAGCCCGATGCGGGGCTCGAACTCGTGGACTAGGAGATCGTGACCTGAGCCGAAGTCGGACGCTTAACCGACTGGGCCACCCCGATGCCCCAATATTCCTCTAATCTAAAAATTCTGTGTCAGGTGAGAGGCCAGCCTGCAATGTCTACTGGCCAAGGCAGGCAGGCGGTCTCCATCTTGGGGGGTGTGGAGACGAGGTCAGCAGGGCCTCGGGTGTACAGGTTCCAGGACGTGTGTGCTCGTCTTGACATCACTGGCTGTGTGAGTGGAAAGGTGGAAGGTGGGGGAGCAGCTGTGAGATGGGCTGTCGGCTGCACAGGGTGGGGACTGCTTCTCTTCTACTTATCCTGGCCGACTACAGGCTGAGCCCACCTGCACAAGGTGGCTCCCACATCTTAGGGTGCCTTATAGCGTCCCAGGCTTGGTTCCTGGTCCTTTTCATCCAGGCCCCAATAGCTTTGTGACACAGAAATTATTACCATCTCTATTTAATAAACGAGAAAACGAGGACCAGGATGGGTAAGTGGCTTATCTGAAGTTACATGGTTGATGGTAGAGCCCAGACTGTAGCCCAGGTCCTTGGGCTGTGGAGTCGTTTCTCTCTCTCTCTCTCTCTCTCTCTCTCTCTCTCTCTCTTGCTCTCAGTAAATTTTCGTTGAGTCAATGGTATTTTATACACTTAGGATTGAACAGTTCAATGCTCAATCTAGTTAAAGAAAGAGGGACAGAATATATTAAGTTACAACATTGACAACTGCAAAGATTAAGGTTTCAGGCGTAGCTGTATCAGGGTGCTCAAACGGTGTTACTCAAGATCTACTTTCTCCATCTCCCGGTTCCTCTTTTCCCAGTACTGGCTCAAATCTCAGGCAGGCTCTTTCTACATGGTGGCAAGACAGCCCTCAGCAAGCCCCAATTTCTTTCCATGGAAAGATGCCTTAGAGAGGCAAGAGGCTGGACTTCAACTCAGACTGAATCCCGGTGAAGCCAGAGCCGGGACCCGTGAGTGAGGAACATCGCTTTGCATCGAGACTACAAAGTGATGGCCGAAAGTGTCTCTTTGTTTGGCCTCCACAGTGTTTTATTTACTTACCTTTACATTTTAATTAATTAGTTAATTAGCACAGTGTTTTTTTTTTAAAACTTTGAGTTGGTTGCCAATATTTGAAAATCAGATTTCATGTTAAATTCGTATTTCCAGCTTTTGAAAAAAAATCGAGTCCTCATCCTTGTAAGAGAACACACTCACTGGCCGCTTTCCCCTCCAGTCTGGGTGTGCGGTTTCTAGTGCATCACAGTCCCCACCCCTCCTTCTTGTCTCCTGTACCTGGTCTGCTTCACTCATAGAAAGTATAAGTCGTAGAAAGAGTACTTAACAGCGTGGCCTTGAGCCAGAGTGTCTGGGTTTGAGTTTTACCTACTGGCTGTGTATCTTAGACAAGTTAGCTAATTGTTTTCTGCCTTAGTTTACAAACCTGTGAAATGGGGACAGTAATAGGGTGTATCTCATGAGGCTGTTTGGGGAGGCTTAAGTGAGCATATATAGAAAAACTGCCTTGTGCATTGACAGCATTTTATAAAAGTTAACTATTATTAAAATTGTCTTCTGGCTATATGTATTTGCAGTTTTTGGACAGCCCCTTTCCCCTTACAGTGACAAACGTTTTTCCTTCTCAAACTGTGAAACTGTCTTCATCCAGTCTGATAGACAGAAGAGTTTGCAGAGGGCATTATGAACTTGTCCAAGATGTTGGTCGAAGCAAGGCAAACAGAGAAAGGAGGCCAGTGTGAACCTCCCGCCATGGCCGTGCCTTTGGAGGCTGCTGCTCCTGGCTGGGAGCCTGCTGTGACCCCGGGGAACCGCTGAGCAGGCTGTCACTCGGCGTCCCCAACACCCTGGCCTGTCAGGCAGAGACCATTCCCTTCTGCTCGGCATCAGACACCTTCAGACCCTGGAGTTGGGAGGCCCTGCTCTCCTGCTGCTCAGCTGGGCTGCTTGGCCCTGCTCTGGACAGGCTCAGAGGACAGAGGCAGAGTTTAGAGCCCTTTCGGATGGCAGCTGGGATTCAAGCTGTCAACCGGAGGCGAGTCGACACAGCCGGGCTGCGGAGACCAGGCGGCCGCGCGGAAGGGCAGGAGGTGATGCTGTGCAGGTCTCCCGCCCCTGAGCTCTCTTCTATTTATAATTCCCCTTGATAATAGGGCACATTCATCCCCCTGCAGGCCACTAATTGCTCTGGAGCGAAGGGATGACAGCCTAATTATTCACTTCACAAAAATTAAAGTTGGGCCATGTCAACAAAGTCCATTCGCTGTCACCCAGATGCAATTTGTTGCCCTTCGTTGGGGCAAAGGGCAGTTAGAAAAAACCCCCAGACCCTGGCCTGGTTCCAGCTCGAGCAGACTTTTATTTTCTGGCCTCAAATTATCTCTGGGAGGTTCTGTTTCTAGGAGACAGAATGCCTCTTCCTCTTGGCCATAAACTGTGGTCAGCCGGTCACTGCTTCCCTGACAGGAGGCGACATTTTGGTTCCTGGAAATAAGGCATCTGAGAGCTAGAAGGACCTCAAGGAGGTTAAAAACCAGCAACTACCGGGCCCAGTTTAGCCCATGGATTTGTTTTATTTGGCTAGCGGGGTGTTTAAAAAGCTAGATGAAAACAATTTGAGATAACATCCACATTACATAAAATTAACCATTTTGAAATGTGCGATTCAGTGGCATTTAATACATTCACGATGTTGTACGACCTCTATGTGGTTCCAAACAATGTCCATCACCCCAGAAGGACCCCCCAGTCACTCCCCATTGTCCCTTCCCGCCAGACCCTGGCAACCACCAGAGCTGCTGGTCGATACTCTCTACTCTGGATATTTCACATAGATGGAATCATATAACAGGTGGCCTTTTGTGATTGGCTTCTTTCACTTTGCGTAATGTTTCTGAGGTGAGTCCACCTCAAAACGGTGCGGTGTGTTTCCGTACTTTATTCCTTGCAAGCTGAATAACTTCAGAAAGCTTTTGCATTAGTTTATAACAGCCTCCCTGAGATACTCTCCGCACGCCATCCAGTTCACCTTCTGAAGCACGCAGCTGCGTGTATTTCACGATGGCGTGCAGCCATCAGCACAACCAAAATAGCTTTTGACCCTGAAGAATCAGATTTCGCAGAATGCCGTGGAAAACCAGAAGATGCGGTAACGCCGAGCCCCCGAGTCACAGCACGGTACTGCGGCCCAGCCCTCTCGATGGCACTTGGGTTTACGGGTCATGTGGCTTCCTGCGGTGCGGAACAGGCCCCTTCACTCGTTTGCCGATCGCCTGGTCCTAGAGGCGTATGTGAGTGTGTGAGACTGTCCGATGCCCTGCATGGACACATGAAGAGGCTGACACCCCGCCAAGCCACGCTGAGGTCACGTGAGATGGGCTGCAGGTTAGAATGCAGACTTTCCAGCTCCTAGCCCCACACTCCCTCCACTCTCACATGGCTCTCTCTACAGCTGTTGAAGCTAATTGTCAGAATATCTTAAGGGAGGTGTGACCCTATGTTTGTGACAGCCTTTACACCGTGTTATTTGATTAACGGGTGTGTTGGGGATGTCTGCTTCCTTTGGTGACTACACTCCAAGCTTCTTTTGGGGAAACCCCCCAAATAATTCCATGGTTTGGGTGGGGGCAGGCCCTGAGCGCCCCCATCTTAGGGAAGCGCTTGTAAATTTCCAAGCCTGACAGGGATCTGTCCAGATCAGGACTGAGGAACTTTTGTTGGATTACTGGAAAAGGGAAGCTCCTTCCCTAGTAAGGGTCCTGACGCGATGAGATGTGAGTGGAGGCCTGCTGAGGGCTATCTCACCATCGTGTGGAAAACCTGCCTGAGACCTGAGCCAGTGTAGGGGGGAAAAAAGAACTGAGAGATGGCGAAAGCAGATCTGTAGTAACATTTGAGCACCCTGATACAGCTGTGCCTGAAACCCTAATCTTTTCAGTTTTCAGTGTTGTAACAATATATTTTGCCACTGTTTTTTTTTCTTAAACTAGATTGAGCTGGGTTTCTGTCACTCGCATTGAGCCACTGAATCCTAGGTGTATGAAACACTATTCACTCAAAGAACCTTTATTGAGTACTTATCCCATATCAGTGTATTCACATACGTGATCTCATTTATGTGAAAACTCTGTAAGATAGGTAGCTACAATTATTTCTGGTTTATGGACAGGATGGGAGGGTTGGAAGGTGACTTACCCAGAGATACTCAGACTGTGAGTGAGTGACCTGGGCTTTTAACCTCATTTCCAAAGCTAGTTCCCACACCATAGCTCCCCAGTGCATGTTGGAAATGTTTTCCATTTTCCAAAGAGCTTAAACACATTTTCTGCCCCCAACTCCGTGATAAACTGTGAAAATGTTGGAGTATATAGAAAGTATATGAAAAATTCTACTCGTGAATTCCCTCGTGAACATTTTAATGTAGACACGATTTTGTAACATACGAAAGTTTATATAGAAAGAATAAAAGATCAGCCAGTCTGTACCATTTCATATGCTGCCTTTATCACTTAAAATGATGTCATAAGAATGAAGACAGTTTTCCTTGTGTTTCTCGAGTCAGAGGAAAGAGGCAGCTTGCTAAATCTTTGGGGTAGAGCTGGTGATGACCCGCCCCTGGCTTGTGGCCTAGAGCCCCGTGTGGCACCTCTGTGCCCAGGTGGCCCCTTCCCCGCCCGGGGCTTGATAGACCAGCGGGACTCCCCGGAAGGGTCGGCGTCCCCAGGTCTGTACTGGATTCTGTCCAGCAGCAGCCAGAGCCACGGTAGACCACAGGACCAGGAAGGGACGGCTCCCATGTCCGTTTCCTATGCGGGCAGGGTGTGTTGTAGTGGAGTCAGTGTAAATATGAGTCCCATGGGGAGGTGGAGCAGGCTGTGCTGGAAGCTCTGGTTTTGCTCCCGGTGTGACATTCCCATCACCTCCAGGATCACCTCCAGACCTAGGAGGCGCTGAGGCTTCCTCCCTTCGCCCGCTTGATCAAAAACACGCTGTGCTCTTAACGGCCGCCAGGTGGCGCTATGGAATAGGAAACGAAATTGCCGCTCAAGCTACCGGAGGAGACCTGAAGGCCGAGGGAGAGGAGATCTTTAAGAGAAGGAGGCAAGCTGGGAATGTACAGTTACTGAGCGTGCACCATGCAGGGTGAGCAGGGAAGGTGAGATCCCAGACAAAAGTAGGAGCACACTGGGGAAGAAAGATACAACGGTAATGAATCAATTAACACGTCGTCATTGGAAGCTAACACGAGAGGCATCTGATGGAGAGGAAATTCCCGTGGGTGGTGGGGTCACACAGATTGGGTGTGGATCCACGTTCAGGGAGTTACTGGTGCGATCACAGCAAGTCACTTCGTTTCTGAGCCGGAGTTTCTTCATCTGTAAAAGGTACTGAGCTCTTACAGGCTGTGTTGTCCTGAGGCAACCTCAGGGCTCCAGGGCTGGTGAGAAAAGGAGGAAGGGAGGCTCTTGTCTGGATGGCTCCTATTGCCTGTTGGGAAGGTGTGATTAGGTCAAGGTTCTCTATGGTGTTTTGGTCCTCTGTGTGCTCACTGGGGCCAGGATGGTGTCATTTTTTGCACAATGCCTGCCCTGCTACCTTGTACATACAAAGTGCCCAGGACATTGTGTATTTTATTGAATCAGTTGAATGGATGTAAATTACAGAACATGACCATGGGTTTCAAGCTGTGATATGGACAGTGGATACTGGCCATCAGGTAAAATAAAGGGGTTTAGGAAGGCTTCTTGGAGCAAGTGGGGCTTAGAAATGGGGGGGGCGGGGATTGACTAGGGAGATGAGAATCCCAGCGTTCTGGGCTAGGGGGCAGCATGAGCAAAGGCCCTGAGGTGGGAGTGGGGGAATGGATGTGGTGCAGGAGGGAGGTGCCTTGCTGGTGCTGGGAGAAGAGTGAGGAGCTGGAGCAGCTAGGAGGGAGGGGCGCCGTGTGGCAGCCCGAAGAGCCCAGCTGTGAAGTGCTTGGATTTGCCTTGGCAGGTGCAGGCCACTGGGCGGTCAGGTCTAGGACACCTGTCCCTGGGACAGTCACCAAATCAAGTCTCTCTTGGTTCCAGACCCTCCCACCTTGCCCAGAGGCTCAGGGCTACAGGGGCTGCCGTTCATATAGGTGCCTGCCGGGTCTGGAGGGTGTCAGTGCAGGCAGGGGCCATGGATATCCAAGAGTCTTTTGAGGTTCAAGGCCCCCTGCTGTCTGAGGTCTTACCTGCGAGGAGGGGGAGGAGAGGTTAGGAGGCTGTTCTAGGGGTTTGGAGGGACCGTGGTAGGCCAACATACTCTCTTCCATTGGATAGCTTCCGTGAAATGGGAGTGGCTACAACTGCCCTCCTTGTGGCCTGTGGGGCAAGGAGCCAGGAGGCCGGGCCCAGGGGCCCCTGACTGGGTGAGTGCTAAATAGGTCTGTGTAAACTGCAGGGCTCTGGGACCAGGAACAAACTGGTGGGTAGATGTGTGCTTGCTCACAGGCAGCTCCTAGATCCTGGCTGTGGAGATCCTAATTCGGAGGTTTATTGTGAGGACCTCAGTGCTTCTGGGGCATGTGGTCACCGGACTGTACTTGGAAGAAAATGCTGGACTTTACCTGTGTGATTGATAAAAGTAACGTGCCCCACTGCCCAACTTGGTAGGATCTCCTGACAAGGGGAACCGAATTTACTGTGCACCTATTTTGTGCCAGGAATACACAATCTTATTTAACCCTTTTCGTAAAATTTTTTGGTGTGTTTATTTATTTTTGAGACAGGGAGAGGCAGAGCATGAGCGGGGGAGGGGCAGAGAGAGGGGGACGCAGAATCCGAAGCAGGCTCCAGGCTCCGAGCTGTCAGCACAGAGCCCGACGCTGGGCTCGAACTCAGGAGCCGTGAGATCATGACCTGAGCTGAAATCAGACACATAACCGACTGAGCCACCGAGGTGCCCCTACCTAGTACTTTAGAATGCACAAACTGCTTTTGCTTCGTTCTCTCTCGAATCTGTTTTTAATCTCCTGCTACCCTCTGAGCAAATAAGGCAGTTTAAAGAAAATCATCGCCCTCATTTTACAGATAAGGAAATGGAGGTGCAGAGAAGTTGAGGCTGGTCTAGGAGGCAGCTGACCAGCGAGAGGAGGGAACAGAACAAGCCTGAGTCCACAGATCCCAGGTTGGGTAGTGACAGGCAGGGGCAGGCTGCATTTCCTGTTGCCACTGGGGGCCTGGCAAGAAGGGTGTATATTCATGCTCTGGCTGGTGGGCAAGAGCACCTCAAGCCTGGGCCCCAGAAGGCACCGTGGGGTGAAGGGAAAGGAACTCGCCTACCGTTGTATCAGTTAGACCGCCTTTGGCTGCAAGTAACAAGAAACCCCACCGACACTGGCTTGAGCTACAGAAAATTTAACGATCTCATGGACAAAGAGTCTGGAGAAGGCATTTGCAGGTATGGCTCAGTAGCCCTGCCATGGCCTCGGAGGTCAAGGCCTTCTCTTTCTTCCTTTCTTTTTTTTAAATTTAATTTTTTATTTTTTTAAATTTATATCCAAATTAGCATATAGCGCAACAATGATTTCAGGAGTAGATTCCTTAGTGCCCCTGACCCATTTAGCCCATCCCCCCTCCCACAACCCCTCCAGTGACCCTCAGTTTGTTCTCCATATTTATGAATTTCTTCTGTTTCGTCCCCCTCCTGTTTTTATATTATTTTTGTTTCCCTTCCCTTATGTTCATCCGTTTTGTCTCTTAAAGTCCTCATATGAGTGAAGTCATGATTTTTGTCTTTCTCTGACTAATTTCCCTTAGCATAATACCCTCCAGTTCCATCCACGTAGTTGCAAATGGTAAGATTTCATTCTTTTTGATTGCCGAGGAATACTCCGTTGTGTGTGTGTGTATATATGTGTGTGTGTGTGTATGTGTATATGTATATATATACACATATATACACCATATATATATATATGCATATATACGTACATATAGACATATGTATGTACATATATGTATATATACATATACATATATATGCATATATGTCTATATATACGTATACATATATATATATATATATATATATATACACCACATCTTCTTCATCCATTCATCCAACATATGTATACATATGTATGCATATATATCCATTGATGGACATAGGGCTCTTTCCATACTTTGGCTATTGTCGATGGTGCTGCTATAAACAAGGCCTTCTCTTTCTACTCCACTGGCTTTAGCATGTTGGTCTTACATCTGTCCTCTAGGTCACTAGATGGTTGCTGCCGCTCCAGGCCACACATCCTCACATAGAGCAGGATGCCAAAGAGGACATTTCCCACAGTGCTCTCTTTTTTGGGTCAGCAACCTCAGAAAATCTTGGCAGACTTCTTACATCTCATTGACCAGAGCTGGGTCACACGACCATTCCTGGACTCTCACTGGCAAAGAGGAGCAGGATGGCCGAGACTGGCTCAGACAAAGCATAACTTATCTGCTGGGTCTAGGAGCGAGAGTCTGGCTTTACTCAGCAAGGTGTCTGAGCAATGTCCATGTGTGTTATGGAGGAAGAAGGGGCAGGCAGGTTGCGGGGTGATACAGAGGAAAGCTTGTTGTATAGGAGACCACTTGTGTCTTCCTCGATCGTGGTGGGGCTGGGTCTAGCCTGGCTCTCCTTGGGCAGGGGAGGGGGCCGCCGTGGCAGGTGTGTACCTGTGATATGGTGGGCCCGCCTATGAGCGCGGGCCTGGGTGGCTCCTGACTCAGCAGCCAGCAGGACGGCACAGGTGGGAGGGGAGAGTGCAGTGGCCTTTGCCTTGCAGTGGATTCAATAAAGCTTTTTTTTTTTTTTTTTTTTAATGTGGGGCCGCAGTCCCTTTAATAGGGGAGAGAGCAGGCCTGGAGCTTGGTGTTTCAGAAGAGCCTTTGGGGGCCGTTTACCTTTCTTGGAGCTTTGCCACGTCTCTCGTGATCATTCTATACCTTTGTCTCAATGTCAGGGGCAAGGTTAGGGTGGAGGCTGCCAAGGTGAAAGAGATAGAGTTGGAGGAGAGCATCCAGTGGGGATGGATGCGTCCCAGGGGTGTGGCGAGGGGCTGCCCAGGCTGTTCGCTGCACAACCCAAGTGGCTGTGACTTGCATAGATCACGGCATTTAAGGGCCCCCTAGAGCTGTGTGGGCACAGTCTGGAAGACCCGATGAAGCCATACATGTGTGTGGACACAGGGCACGGATTTGGGGCTGTGGGACACTTGCTGCATTGTATTTGCCATCTCTCCTCTTCATTCCCCCCACCCTGTTCCCCCTCCCTGCCTCTCGGTCACCTGGCCCTGCACATCTGTCTTCCTGCTGTTGTCTTCCACTCCCTGGGGCCACCACTCCCTTTTCTGGTCACCTTAGCCCTCAAGGCAAGGTTCTGCTGCTGGAACCCAGAATCCAGGCCTGCTAGTGTGAAGATGGGGACCATTTTCAGTCCTCCCTGAATTCTCTCCATCTGCCCACACTCCAATGTGTCTGAGCAGCCTGTCTCTCACCTCCTGCTCCCCTCAGTCTCTTCACTGGGGGCCCAGCTTCCATCTAACGTCAGCTGAGTCCAGAGCTCAGTGAGGGAGAGGGCACTGGCGAGTCAGTGGATGCGGGTGGGGCGCAGGCCCTGTGCTGCCGAGGTGTGCTCCTTCCCCTTGCCTGCTGGATTGTTCTCTTCATCTCAGGTCAAGGGCTGTCCTCTCCATTTCTCCAGCTGACCTGCAAATGGGCCCCACTGTTTTGGGGCAAATGGAGAGATACAGGGGGAGGAGCTTGGAGAAGGATCCGTGCCAATTCCTTTTCAGGGCTTGATGAGGCTTCTTGCTCGGGACTGCAGACCAGTAACGTCACCTTTATGTGGGAAGAATGACACCCTGTTGCCAGGCAGCCCTTGAAAACTACCTCGGCCCCTTTGTTGTCTATAAGCCCCATTGGGGAATGTGGTGAGTGACCGTGTCCGATGACCAGATAACAACAGCAGCAGCACTGTCCCCACCGTGGCAGACCTGAACAGAGCCTGGCAGACAGCTCCCGGGGCACACACTCCTTGGATCGGATGCCAGCATTTGCATGTCAGTCTGGTTCTTGAGCTGCTGCATTTCCATTTCCTTGTCTGACTTTTAACATCCACTTTTGCAATGCTGATCCTTGGAGGGCAGATATCTGGGCAATCTTGCAAAGAAGGTACCCAGGAGATAAGAAAAGTAGAAAGATAGTCATGATAAAAGAACGATAAAGGACTGTTAAAGGAACGCTAAAACTGTCTTTTAAGTTGTGAGTTGCCTCTCTTGAATCTGGATTTTGAAATATTTTGCTGGAGACCTCTTTTCACCCCCGAACCTAATAACACTAACGACAACAATAAAACAACAACAACAACAACAACAACAACAACGTCAGTGATAGCAGCTACCATCACTGAGTGAGTTTTACGTGCTGGTTGCTGAGCTCATTTAATTTAACATAGCTATTATTATCACCATTTTACAGATGGTAAAACTGAGGCCCAGAAAGGGGAAATGACTCGCTCAAAGTCACATACGTCATAAGACTTGGAGGCAGTATTTGAACTCAGCCAAGGGGGCTCTAAAAGGTAGGTCCTGAATTTGGCTGCATTGCCCCCTCCAGTGAGCTGTAGTGAGAGGAACGCCAACTCAGAGAAGGTCAGTGATACATGGGGTCTGTGCCAGGTGGACCTGATGAGGAAGAGGTAGTGGCCTTTTCATTCTTTTTATTTAAGAAAATTTTTAAAATTCATTTGAGACAGAGCGAGTGGGGGAGAAGGGCAAAGGCAGAGAGTCTTAAGCAGACTCCAGGTTCAGCCGGAAACGTGATGTGGGGCTCGATCCCATGACCCTGGGATTGTGACCTGAGCCGAAACCAAGAGTCAGATGCTTGACTGACTTAGCCACCCAGGCGCCCCCAGAGGTAGTGGTCTTTTAAGAGTTGCACCCCGGGGCTCCTAGGCCAGGGGTTCTTGCTCTGGGTAGGTCCTGTGGTTGGTGAGTGGAGCAGTGGGGGAGCCCAGAAGCTTCCCTAGGCTCACGGCTCTCACTGCCTTGTCTGCCGTATCTTGCTCCCACCTGGGGCCCGGCACGGGTCTGAGGGGACAGGTGCTAATTCCAACCTTCCAAACTGGGAGATGAGGCTCAAAGTCCTGCAACCCAGAAACGACAGGAAGCCGGAGTCATCTGTCACACCTGCTCTCCTGCAGACCCTCTGGTAGAGCACATCTCCCCTGCTCGGCTTGCTCTGACTGCACTTGGGAAGGTCTGGAGGGAGGTTCTCAGTGAAAAGAATCTCTTGAGGAGGCGAGAAAAGGGAAGGAAGGACCTGTGAGGCTTTTGGGAGGGCTTCCCAAAATCAGTGGCCTGCTCTTTCTTCCTTGTGACTGCTCCTCACTGGATTCCCACCCACATCTGGGCCGTGATTGCTGTCATCGTGTGGCCCTTTCCAGGAACAGTGGGTGGAGTTATCCTGATGTTTTTCCGAATTCAAAGAATTTCTCCAGCCTCTTAGAACTCAGGGATGGCCTGGACTTGGCCCGAGAGCTGCCGGGCTGTGTTTCCCCGGCCTCTAGTGAGGGTCAGATTCCGAAGGACACTTCTCTGTCCCTTCCCTCTGCTTCCCTTTCCTGTTCCCCACTCTTCCCCGGCAGTCCCAACCCCATTCCCACCTTGATGCTTCCCAGCCAGAGATGTGTGTTTGGAGGCTCTGCATTTGGCTTTCCTGGTGGTCCTTTTCCTGGCCCTGTGGTTCTTGATAGCTCATGATGGCTTGGGTGGAAACTCCTGCTCCAGCCCCAGATCCCTAGGAACCCAACCCCAGCCTCGGCCCCTCCAGGGCACCTGGCATGCTCCATCCCTGCCTCCCAGGCTGCGGCTGCGAGATGGAACACGCTGAAGCCAATGGAGAGGTGGGTGCAACGAGGCCCTACGCTCCCAGCCCCCTGCCATCTCTCCACCCCCAGCACTTCCCGGGGCACTGAGTAGTGCTGAAGGGTGGCAAGCCTCTGGCAGTCTTAAGGTAGAAACAGAGAAAAGGGAAATAAAGTGAGAAACAAGTGGCAAATAGAAAAAAGAATAGCATTACTGTTGTTGAGTGCACTGTGCTTGGCACCTTACATAGATTATCTCGCTCTATCTCCATAGCAGTCCTCTGTAGCCGGCACTGTTCACCCCATTCACAGATGAGGAAACAGGTTCACAGGGGGACTCTGACCCCCTCAAGGCCCCACAGCTGGGCAGTGGCAAAGCTGGCAACCCTGGCTCTATCTTTATCCCAACGAATCCCTTTTAAATCTCCAGTCCAGGCCTTTCTCTCAGAGCTCCAAATCCTTATATCGGATACTCCCTACATGGCTCTGCTCTGAGCAATCAGTGTATTTCTTCTCCCTGGCCACAGTGACTGTGGAAAACACACACACACACACACACACACACACACACACACACACACACACACGGGCCAACGAGAACCCTTGGGAAGGAGACATTTTTTTCCTCTGTGATTGCCAGTAGGAAGGAGGCTGTAAGCCTGCAGCGTCCAAGGGATGCCACATGGCATCCTAGAAGGAGGCTGGCATGGAGAGAATCGGGTCTGAAAGATGGAGAGGAGGCGGCTAAGTCCTCGTGGCACCGTTTGAGCCTGGATCCAACTATGCCTGAAGCTGGAACCCTGACCTTTTTAGCCAATAAATTCCCTTTGTTGGCTTAAAACAGTTTGAATTGGGCTGCTGCCACTGGCAAGCAAAATCGTCTAATACAATTGCCAGGACTTGCCCTAATTCCCATTTAAGTGATTTTGTTGGATCTGTCCTTTCGAAGCACCTGGTGCACAAAGGCCTTATAGTCTGTCTTGCTCCCAAGTGGGCTGTCTTTTATAATTAGTTGTATGCTCCCAAGCCTGGGGCATAGAAGGTGCTTTATACAGACTTTTTAAAATTTTCTCTCTCTCTCTTATTATCATTATTTTTTTAAATAAATAACTTTTGAGTTCTAGACTAACAGCCAGCAACCACCTCCCTCTTGCCTGTTCTGACCTAGTCATATATTTAGTTCTTTTCAACCCTCTCCCTAAACTTTGTAGCCTCTCCATCTCCCTGGTTCTTGCTGTCTTTATAAATACATGAAATGCTCTGAGTGGCAGGTTGTGAATCCTCAGGGGCTCCCTTCACTTTGGTGTTCCCAGATACAATGTAGGAGCCTAGGCCCTAGAGTTTCGGGACACTTTGGCCTGTCCCGCTTTGCCCCTCTGCCAGTCTCTGGCCTCTTCTGAGAAATGCTTAGGGAGCCATACACCTACATCGAGTGGCTCAGTCCTCCAGATTTCTGCTTTGTCCAGTGACCTGGGTAGACCGAGATTGAAGACACAAGCTGAGCTAGACCATGGCTCTCTCTCCTACGGCGGGGTTGGGAGTCCAGAAAGTTCCCTACAAAAATGGTTGGCTTGGTTTGGGGCTCCTGTTGGACCCAGCAGAACCTGGATGGAGAATCTCCTACTTTATCAAAGCCTGGCTCACTTCCTTGAAATGATCTTGCTCACTCCCACTGCCCCAATGGGAAAACTGAGGCAGAAACAAAGGAATGACCTGCTGGAAATCATAACCCAGAGTCTGACCTTTGGACTTGGAATCCCACGCTGCGCTTTTCTGCACACGTAATTCGTCCTGCTGCTTTATTTGGTCTCTTTCCTTCCGAGCGGGAAACACAGCTGTTGGAGCTTTGGGGGAGGATGTAATGCTTATTAAGACCCCCGCTCCCCAGGCAATGGCTCAATGGCTGAACTCCTGACCCTCGGGCTGCTGCAGGAAGTGTGACGTACTGGCTCCGGCTGGATTCTGAGGTCCGTGGGGAGAGGCAGACAAGCCAGATTGAATTCTTGCGTCCAGGAGGTTAAATATGTGTAAGGGAATGGCAGAGCTAAAGCTGCTGATGCACTTCTCTCGGCTCCCGGAGGAATCGGCTCTGCTGGAATGACGTGTGAGCATCCGTGAGCCTGCTGCTGGGAGGGTCCTGGCGGGATCTGGTGGCCCTCAGAGGCTGCAGGTGTGAGCTCTGGGCCCCGGGGTCGACTTCGGACACCTGCAGGCCTCCCCCGAAAGGTTGGGAGACTCCACAGCTGGGAGTCTTGGCCAGAGCACGTGGCGGGGGGCAAGGGGTTGGAGGGGAGTGGGACAGACCTATCCCTCCTCTGGGAGCCCCAAGCTCTCGACAGGAACCTCAGCTTTCATTTGAGAATCTCCTGTGGGGAGGCAGGGAGGTTGGTACCTTTGTATGACTGCCTCGGAGGGTGGGAAGTTGTTAGAATGCTGGGCCCCGGAGGCAGGAACGGTTGGTATAAAGTCTGCCCAGCCTCCCCCCCCCCCCCCCCCCCCCCGCTTCTCCACCACGTGCCCGTAAGAGTTCTGCTGATTTTTGATGCCTAATATCCATTCCCCTTTCTCTTTGGTAGCACGTCTTGACTTCTTCGGGGAAATCTGCTACCGACCGATTAAGGTGGGGCTGGCCTTAGCTTCCTGATTCCAGGTCTGTGACTCTGCCCAGCCAATCAGAGCCCCACACCCTGACTCAGCCTAGCCAATCAGAGCAGCATGCCGTGACTCAGTCTGGCCAATCAGAGCACCATACCTTGCTGGTGCAGGGGTGAATCTGTATCCCAAGGTAGACCAAGGAGACATGTATTAGCGTAGGCCACGTTAAGCTGCTTTAGCAAATCCGTTTCTAATTTCTTTACAGCCACAGTGTTTTGCTTGTTTGTTTTGTTTTGTTTTGTTTTGTTTTAAATCCCTTCTCAACTACCTGCCGTCTTCCTACTGGGGTGGCAAAACTGTAAGATCTAAGTGTAGGAAGCCACTCTTGAGGGAACCTGCCTTGGAATGAAGCCAACACCGAGGAGCACGGAATGGAGAGAGGCAGTTCCTGATAATATATCATTTGAGCATCTGGATCTAGCCACGCGTACTTCCCATCTCCTGAGCCAATACAGTGACCTCTATTGTTTTCTCTTTCACCCCTCCTCTCCTTCCTTCTTTTCTTCCTTTTCCTTTTTCTTTTTTAAATGTTCATTCAATTTTGAGGGAGAAAGATAGCGAGCGGGGAAGGGCAGAGAGAGAGGGAGACAGAATCCCAGGCAGGCTCTGTGCTGATGGCGCAGAGCCTGATGCAGGGCTCCAACCCCCCAACCGTGAGATCATGACCTGAACCAAAACCACGAGTCAGAGTCTTAACACACTGAGCCTCTCAGGCGCCCCTCTTTTTCTTTTCTTGTTTGGCTTAAGCTACTTTGAATTAGATTACTATTGCTTGAATCAAAATAACCCTCATATATAAGTCCAAACTCTTTTTCTCCCACTGGCTGGTTCAAAACTCACCTTCTCCAAGATTAACAGTTCCTCTTTCTGACTCACTTATTTTTTTCAGTGCTTCCTCAGAATTTACAACTTTTTGCATGACGTCCTTTTGTGCCTGTTTGTGTATTGTCATTTTCTCATACAGTTCTTTTGAAATGTCCTTGACTAGAGTTTCAGTCAAGTAAAAAACAAAAGATATTTACTGGGCTCTTCTGAGCAAGTGGCAATGTGCTGGGTGGTGGGGTGGAGGGAGGGTAAGTCATTTAAAAATAACAATAGAACATTTGAATTGGGTCAGAGACAAAACTCGTGCATTAGGAAGGCCCATTCAAGCTGGGAGAGTCCAGGAAGGGGTGATGCATGAGCAGGGCTTTGTCCTGGCTGCTGTCATGGACTCAGGACTGGTTTGCAGGTCACTTGCAAATCTGATGATGTGGAGAAGAAAGACCTATAAGCAGCGGGACGGGAGGGAGCTAGCTGAGCAGGTGCCACTTCGCGAGTTGCCTCGGGGCTCTCTGTCCTGAGGTCCGTGAACTTTTGAAGCTGCTTCAACTGCAGGCTCAGGCGTCAGTCCTGTGACCTGTCAGGGAATATGAAAATTCTCTAAGGTCTCTCTGGCCGAGTCAGCGTTATGTCACCTCATTCTGACCTAGAACTCAGCAGGCCTGTTTCCTGATGACCAAGCCTTGACTAACTTCTGCCTGGACCCCTTGCCTGACAGCAGATTCCCTTCTGGGCACACGGTCCTGCCTTGACCAGGGCTTTGCAGGTGCTGAGCCCCAGGCTGGGTCCCTCCTGCTGGCCTCCACGTGCTCTGTCTGGCCCTTTGCTTATTTCTGTCTATCAGGCTCTCCCTGATCCACCTGCTACTTTCCTGTTGGGCCGTCTGGGCTCTGGGCTTTGGCTGGTCCCCATGAGCCCATTGCATCCAGACGGATCTGGCTAAGATGGATTCCGGGGGCAGGAAGCTCCCTCTCCCCTCTGCCAAGGTGCCTCCGTCTCCCTGAGAACCATCTGCTTCTCCTCTGAGACCTGGGGTTCAGGGGCAGGAAATGACTGTCCCAAAGTCACTTGCCAGGGTCTGCAGTTTTCCCTAGCAATGTTAGTGAGACATTGTGGGACCTTCAGACAGAAGGCAGCAGATAACTATCATTAGAGCAGCAGAGAATGACTCTCCCTTCTGGTATTGGAGAAATTGGAAGAGAAGGGCTTGGGATTCTATATGCTCAGGCTCATAGCCCAGGCTTGACAAAAGCCCTTTCAGGATTGAAATAACTGCCGCTCCCAGCTCGGCTGTCCATTTCTGGTAGCAGCAGCACTTTCTCTTTGTCTGCAAACTGCTGTGCTGGTGTTTGCAGAAGGGGTTCCTGCCTGCTAACTGTGTACTCTTGCTGCCCTGCAGAAGGCAACTTCCTAGGAAACAGGGCCTCTCACCCCACCGGGCCTGCCTGTTGTTTATCTTGTCTTCAGATGAGTCACTGCTTCTTGTGACTTATTGACAGGCCTGATGTGGCTCTGCAGAGAATCCAAAAGCCGCGGGTGCTTCCTTGGAGGAATGCCTGTCTCGTGGAGGAGAGAAACCAGGACTTAGTCCTGGGGATTCCTGAGGTCATCTGTCGGCAACTGCAGTTGTGACCTGGGGAAGTTGCTTAATCTCTGGGCGTCTGTTTCTTTATCTGTTTTTTTTTTTAAATTTATTTATTATTATTTTTTTCATGTTTATTTATTTTGAAAGAGAGAGAGAGAGAGAGCGAGCTGGAGGGGGTGGCGCAGAAGAAGAGAATCCCAAGCAGGCTCTGCACCGTCAGCACAGAGCCCAACACGGGGCTTGAACTCCCGAACTCTGAGATCATGACCCGAGCTGAAATCAAGAGTACGACGCTTAACCGACTGAGCCACCCAAGCGCCCCTGGCTCTTTGTCTGTAAAGGGGGCATAACCATTTCTGTCTCTCAGGGGCATCGTGCAACGTCATCTTTTGAAACCCTGGTCTAAATGTGGGAGTTGAAGAAAGATTTCAGAGCTTGGGGCTGCCTGCAGGGCTGTTGTCTCGCAGTTACCTGGACCGGTGCCAGGTTATTGCCCTCTGTGCGCTACCCAATACCTTAATTCCCTGATGTCAGCTTCTCAGTCTTCCTTCTGTGGGCCTGCTCCTGTTCCCTGGCTCTGGTGGGAGGCCCGAGGTGGTGTTCATGCTCTCATTACGTGTTTTCAGCCACCTGCCCAGTTGTGTGCTCAACGCCCATGAGCCTGCTGTGCTGGTCCACCCAGCACAAGGGAAACTGCTCTTCCCTTGGCTGGTGGCTGCTCACGCTATTCCTTTTCACTTAGATTTTAAGTTTCAGCTAAGTAGTACCTATATATAGTTAAACATTTTAAACACAAGTTCTATTGGCACAGACTCCTTTTCCCTCGCAGGCACATGCCTTTCCAGAATAGAGATGGTTTTTTTTCCAGCTCCCCTTTGCAGCGGGGAATGACCATGGGACTCAGTTCTGGCCAGTGGGATTGACACAGAAGTGTTGTGTGGTCATGTCAGGGAAACATCCTGGAAGGACAACTGGAATATACTCTCTTTTTCATCTTTGTCCCCTTTCCCACCCAGCTGGCAGGAATATGGATTTGATGGAGGGAGCTGGAGCAGCCATATTGAACTATAAGGTGATCTTGAAACTGGAGGCCATGTGTGGTCTAGCAGCAAGAAAAAGGAGCCAGAGTATTTGAGAACTTTGTGGAGCAGCCCCGAGTTGCTTATCTTCAGTCTTTTACCTGGCACAGAAATGCATTTCTGTTTTCAGGATGGGCTTTTGTTTTGGGTTTCTGTTTCTTTCTGCCAAACCTGATTCTAGCAGACCCAAATGACCTGCCCTGCCACTCCCCACTGACAACCCCTTGCTGTCTTTTACTTGTTTCTTCTAGTATTTTCCTCCAGATGTCTGCATAATACACCTTCATGCTATTTCGTTGTGTATTTGATTTTAGACATTATCTATGACTTCATGCTACAAAATATTTGGATTTAGCTTTCTTTGCTCATCCCCTCACCTTCTGCTACCCTCACATACTGCCCTCCTGCCCTATCTGGCCAATATGGATTCTGGTTGAATCCATAGATAGTGTATTTATCCATTATTACCACTGTGTAATTACTGTCTATAGTACAGGGAGTATCCCACAACTACATTTTCTTTTTAAATATAACGTTTTGCTTTTCATGAAATTAATAATGAATCTTTTTTGGTTTGTTTAGTTTTCTTTTGAGGCTTTATTGAGGAGTAAATTACGTGTAGCAGAATATGAATCGCTTAAGTGCCCAGCTTAATGGCTTTCACATGTGATGTACCTGTGACACCAGACATATGACATCCCAGAAAGTTCCCTTGTGTCCCTGTCAGTTAATACCCACCGTAGAGATAACCACTCCTCTCCCACCCCAGAGATAACCACTTTTTTGGATTCCAACTCCATAGACTGTTTTTTTCTGTTTTTGAAACTTATATAAATAGACTGACACCACGTGTATTCTTTTTTGACTGACTTCTTACCCTCATCGTGTTTTTATGTGTTTATTTATAATGTTTATTTTTGAGAGAGATAGAGAGAGGGAGAGAGAGAAAAAGTGTGAGCGGGGAGGGGCAGAGAGTGAGGAGGACAGAGATCCAAAGCGGGCTTTTTGCTGACAGCAGAGAGCCCAAAGTGGGGCTTGAACTCATGAACTGTGGGATCATAACCTGAGCCGAAGTCCGACGCTTAACTGCCTAAGCCACCCAGGCGCCCCACCCTCATCATTTACAGATTCACTCGTGTGCTTGTGTGTATCAGTCATTCATTCCTTTTTAATGATGAGTTGCATTCCTTGGATGGAAATATCACACTTTGTTTATCCATGGACATTTGGGCTGGTTCCAGTTTTTGGCTATTATGCATAAAACTACCCTGAATATTCTTGAACTAGTATTTTTCTGGCTCTATGTACTCATTTCTGTGGACATATGCCTAGGAGTGGGGTTGCTGCCATAGGATGGATATATGTTTACCTTTATAAGAAATTGCCACAGAGCTTTCCAGAGTGTTGGAGGCACCATTTGGCCCCCATCAGCAACATACGAAGGGGCTCCTCCTCAGCACTTGGGATTGCCTATCATTCTTAAAATTTTTTTAATGTTCTTTAAATTTTACCTGGGGGGGGGGGAGGGGCAGAGAGAGAGGGAGACGCAGATTCCGAAGCGGGTTCCAGGCTCTGAGCTGTCATCCCCCGACACGGGGCTCAAATTCACGGGCGGCGAGATCATGACCTGAGCTGAAGTCGGATGCTCAACCGACTGAGCCACCCAGGCGCCCGTATCATTCTGAACTTGATCAATTCTTCTGGGTGGATAGTGATCATCCTTGTGGTCTTAATTTGCATTTTCTTAATGACTAATGTTGCTGACACCTTTTTCATCTGCTTGTTAGCTATCTGGACATCTTCTGTTGTAAAATGCCTGTTTGAGTCTTTTGCTCGTTTTTGGTTTGCTTAGTTTCCTGGAGCTAATTTAAGCATCACTAACTTACCCCTAAGCCCTCTGACAGAACGATGAAGTGACCATCTGCATTCCCCTCTGCCCCCTGCTCTCCTCACCTTGGACTCCTCTTCCCACCATCCTGGGAAGCCTCTTCCCTTTCCTTCCCCTGTGCTCGATCTCTGCTTCCCGGATCTGGTTATGTCTTTGTTCCCACTTTACTCCCTCCTTTTGGTGGAACACAGCCTCTGAGCTTCCTGTGAAAGGATATTTAAGAAGGACATTTTTGGGGACTTGGCACTTTTGAAAAATATCTGGATTGTACTCCACTTAATTGATGATCTGACTGGGTGTAGTATTACTTCCCTCACAGTGGTGAAGGCTTGTTCCTTTGTCTCTGGCTTCCAAAACTGCTGTTGAGAAGTCTGAGGCCGTACTGATTCTTGACTCTTTTTATGTCACTCCTCCCCCTGCCCCTTAGAAGCTTTTGGGATTTTTTCCCCCTTTCTTCCTAGGAGTTTCAAAATTTCACAAAAATGCTTCTTCTTGGGCAGTTTTTCATTCATTGTCAGGTCCTCTTTCAGTCTTTTCAGGCAGATAAGTCGTGTTCTTCGGTTCTCTACTATTTCTTAGATCATTTTCTCCCTACCGTTTCCTCTGTTCCCTTATTCTGGAATTCCTGCTGGTCGGATGTTAAATCTCTGAGACTGATTTTCTTTCTTACCTTTTCTCTTCCATGATTCATCTCTTTCTGCGGGATTTTTCCCAAATTGGTCTCCCGGTTGTTTTATTGAATTTTTCATTTTTCTCGCTTATATTTTAATATCCTGGAGCTCCTTTTAGGTTTTCTAAATGTACCTCTTTATATCCCCAAAGGGAATGGAATGACCGTGAATGGCTTGGCCGCATCCGCGAGTGTAGACAGGTGGCCTACAGGGGCCAGGCTCACCCAGTGTGCGAGGGAAACAGGTAGAGTGTAAGACAAGAGGGAGTGGGGGGACCGTGGTGAGCTGGAACATGGACTTGGGATTGGTGGATGTTTTTATTCTCGAAGAGAAGCTGGACATCTGGATTTTTACGGCTTTTATGTGCTAGCAACTAATTTGGCTTAAAAAAAATTATCGACATGTGAGTTAAACCAAATACACGTACAGGCAATATTTGACCTGTGAGCGACCATTTTGTGAACCTCTAAGGGTGTGCCTTCTTGTTTGAAAATTACCCTTGCCTTCATTCTCTACTTCGTTTCTCACAACATCTCCGTGAAGCCCCTTGCCTCAGGGCTCGTCATGGGTAGAACTGTTCTCAAGAACTAAGTATAGTACTCTGCTTAAAGATGCTCGGTCGGTTGAGCGTCTGACTCTTGGTTTCGGCTTGGGTCATGATCTCACAGCTCATGGATTCGAGGCCTGTGTCAGGCTCTGCGCTGACAGTGTGGAGGCTGCTTGGGATTCTCTCTCTCCCTCTCTCTGCCCCTCCCCTGCTCACGCGCATGTGCGCGTGCTCTCTCTCTCAAAATACATTTAAAGGAAGGTGTTTTTTAAAGTGTTGGCAATGAGCAGCGGTGGGAGCGTGCTGCTCAGGTCTCCCTGCTGTGCAGGGTGTAGGGAGCTCAGCCTCCACCTGCCTCTCCTTTGGAGCCCGTCACGGTGTCGAGGCTGAGCCACACTCTCCCCAGGCTGTTCCCAGCAACGACCGACCACAAAGCAGTAGGGAACAGAGCCGGCCATTTCTGCCCCACTCAGCCCATCTCTAGCGTCACACCTTGCTCTGGGGTCCCCAGGCCCTGGATGACACTTTCTCAGAGCTTCACTGCAGTCTCACTCAGCTCCCCCTTCCTTCTCCTCCTCCCCCTTTGCAGATGTCAGGCCTGGACCGTGGCCTGAGGCTCTGTCTGCCGGCTCCTGCTCTCCACCTGAGCCTTCCCAGCCTTTCCCCAACAAATCTTACGCACTTTTAATTCTGTCTGCTGCTTCCCCAACTGACGCGGCTTCTGAGGCCCCAGGCCCTTGAAACATGCGTGTGGAGGTTACTTCCATTTCTGCCTGTGGTAAAGGACTCCCAGGACATTCATGCCTGGCAGGGAAGGGCCTTGAGAGGGCAGCTGGCCCCATTCCTTCTGCAGAGCTGCGGCCGTTAGGAGGCCAGAGGGCCCCCCACGCCCCCAGTCCCCGAGTCCCCTTCAGGTGCTGGCAGTTGTTTGGGTCAGAGAAATGGCTTCTCTTCTTGAAGATGCTGGGATGACGTAGGGTCTGGGGGGCAAGGGGTTCTCTGCTGGTTTCCCATTTTCTGTCAGAATGTAGGGGATACAGTCAAGGAGTTTCCTCACAAGGAGTTTCCTCTGCCCGCCCCCCTACCCCCGGCTTCTTACTTCGGGACAGTTGGGGCATTGGGGTTTGACCTGCTGACCCCCTCCTGGGATCTTTCTCTGTATCCATCATCGTGCTCCCTGCCAGGCTGGCCTCCCTGCTTTACATCCTCCCAGGAAAACACATATGGATGGTTTCCCCAGTGACAGGAGCCTCTGGGTAAGAGGAGGTTGGGACACCCTTCCAAAGGGTGGTAGGGTTGACCTGCCCCTGAGGGGTTGCGGTTCTTAGGCCATGCTGAGCTGCAGTCTTCCTCCCAACCTCCTCCTTTTCTAGAAATGTGAGTTTCCACAGAGTTCCATGCTTGGGAGGAGGCGGAGCCCCGAGGCGAACCCAGCACTTACTGGATGACCCGAGGGACACACAGAGCTGTTGCTTCGCGTGGTTCTCGCATCTCTTCTCATTATCACGTTTGTTCTCCACTGAATGTTTCAAGATGAAGCTTTTGCAATCAGGGTCATCTGACCTTGGCTGTCGGAAGGGATGGAATTATGGCAACCTCTGGGGAGGGTGCCTCCTTCCACCTCCCTCCCTCGCGGTCCCCCGGAGGGTTTTGTGGATGTAATACTGTAACAGAGCGAGAGAGGAGTCACAGGCCCTGCGCCAGCCGCCCCCCCCCCCCCAAGGTGACTGAGCCCGAGGTCACCTTTCTACCCAACTCCTTGGTCACAGAACTCACTGCATCCTCGGAATCAAAAGTGTGGAGAGGCTTCCTCACTGCTGGGTGGCTTTCAGCATTTTTCCTGCAGTGGTGGGCACCAGCCCCTGGGGCCCATAGGCCTGGCAGGCCCCAAGGACTCTCTTCATTTTCCTGGTGTTATTCTTGGTTTAGGAACCCCAGCGAGCTCTCGAGCTTTTTGTAGATGCGTCCCACTTACTCTGAGAAGGCATTTGGACCCTATCCTGGGGCTCCATTTTGTTCCTTTGTGCCTCTCATCATTTTGCTTTTTAAAAATACATTTCTCTTCATTTCAGCTGAGTCATTTTCCTCCTCCTCCTTCTCTTCTTCTTGACACTCCCAGGAGCCGGAAGGAGCCCTGTCCCAAATCCTTGGCTCCACCAGGCCAGATCTTTTCCAAATGTCAAACTCTCAGGAGCCTTGGCACAGAGCGGAGCCGACTGGGTTCTGGCCCTGACTCTCTTCCCTCCCTCGTCTCTGTCAGCCTCTGCTTTCCTTTCTCATTAGGGAGGTTTATTAACTGGCTTTTCTGCGGGTACCTTTGCCTTGAGGTTTGCAGACAGAGCCTGGCAGGAAGGCCCTGTGCTCCCTAGCATGGCCCTGCTGCTGTCTGGCCCAGCCCGCCCCTCAGAGCTCCCCTGGGCACTCACCTCTGTCAGGAGGTGCAGCATCAGGGAGCTGCTTGGGGGCCACCCTTCCATCAAGAGAGGGGCCGGGCCTTGCTCCAGGGTCTCGGCCCAGGCGGCTTCGGACCCTCGTGTCTGCTTCAGGGAACGTTCCCACCAGGCGGGACTGCCCCTGCCCCGCCCCCCGCCGGCACCGTGGCCCTGGCCACGAAAGGCTTTGTGCCCGCCTCACAGAACCGCTGAGACAGTGGAAAGGTTGGGCCGCTCGTCCCGTCTGCACTCTTGGCTGTAGGGGAGAAGGCTCCCAAAATGGCCGGGAGAAAGAGCACCTAGCCTTTACAGGGCATTTCATGGGCTTCGAAGACTTTCCCATGTATTGTGACTCCGGTGCAGTTTCAACTGTTTTGTCCTCACCGACCACTGTGAGGGAAGCTGGGTAGCTGTTCGTTTCCTTATTTTTGTAGCTGAGGAAACAGGCTTAGAAAGTTTAACAGATTTGCCAAAATCTCAGGGCCAGTCCTGATTTAGTTTTTCAGTTGTTATTAAAGAGAGAGAGAGAGAGAGAGAGAGAGGGAGAGGGAGGGAGAGGGAGATTGACCTAGTACAAGACAAGTAAGGGGCTGGATCACTAGTCCTGTCTGCGTCTCCTGATGCCAAAATTACAGGCTTCTCAGTGATTTTCAATTTTGATAGCCACTCACTGATTCTATGACATGTTGGGGCCTCTCACAAGGACAGAAGGGTATATTTGCTTTCTTTTTATTTATTTATTTAAATAAAAAAAAATTTTTTTAACGTTTGTTTATTTTTGAGACAGAGAGAGACAGAGCACGAACAGGGGAGGGGCAGAGAGAGAGAGGGAGACACAGAATTCGAAACAGGCTCCAGGCTCCGGGCTGTCGGCACAGAGCCCGACGCGGGGCTCGAACCCACGGACCGCGAGATCGTGACCCGAGCCGAAGTCGGACGCTTCACCGACCGAGCCACCCAGGTGCCCCGGTATATTTGCTTTAGAAGTGAATTGAAATGGGTCTGATTTGACAGCTGGGCACTCTTCTAGACATTCATTCATCCATTCACTCCGTGCAGTGGCTGGGCTGCTGGGGAGACACGAAACTGTGTGCAAGTGACATGGTCTCTTCCCTCATGGCATTGAGGTCCTGGGGTTGTTACGGTACCAAGGACGAAATCAAAATCCCAGTTTGGAGTTGAAGAAGGTGCGGCAGGATTCTCTTAAGCTCACTTAGGGAAGCCAGTCTCCGTCTGTCACTCTGAGGGAGCCACACCGTGAGAGGTCTTGGGACCTGATCATTCTTCCTGTGCAAAGCCCTCTCTGGCACCCTCCGTCCTTTGCTGAGTGCCATTCCTGACTCTGGAGGGCCAGCAGGCGGCTGGTCCCCATCCTTGTTAGCATCCCACTTCTTTCCACGCATGTGGGCACTCCCCTTAACTCGAAGAACTATAAAAAGTCCTGAAAACTCTCTGAGGAAAAGTGGAACCAGCTGATTGTCGTCCACACCTTGCGAACAGTTGCCCTGCCTCTGAGAATTCCGTCGGGGGGAGTGTTGCTTGTCCCTCACGGTTTTAGTTCACCCGGGCAGACCTGATGTTAAGCGCTGGCGAGGCGGACGTGCGCCCTCAAGAGCCACCGGGCTTGGGTTCTGTGGAGCAGACATCGGGGCTCATCCCGGTGGGGCCCGTTTCGTGCATAAGCTGAGGTTGGCTTTGTGGGTTTTTTTCCGTTCTCTTTGGGGAGTGACTTTTGGTGTGTGTGTTCTGAGCTGCTTATGCAAGCGGCAACGCATGACTCCTAGCCCAAGGCTTCTGTTGCTCTTTTCTTCTCTTCTCTGCCCACAAAAAATAATTTCACATGAAACCTGTTCTCTGGCCAAGGCTTGTCCCCTCCTCGGCAGGGGGCTCTCTTTTGTGTTGACTTTAGAACAAATTCAGATTTCTGTCTCCAGATTTTGGGGCGCGCAAGCTCCAGCTTCCTTTGGAAACTTTGCTTAAATACCAGCATACTTGGAAGCCCTTCTGCCTTCTTCCTCCCACAGTCTAATAATTCCTGATCTGATGGATGGGAGCAGTCCCGAGGGCTGGGGGGGGGGGAAGCCAGCTGCCATTTTTGAACACGGTGTATTTCACCCACGTTTTCACACCCGGGGTGAGAAATTGGGAGTAAGACTGAGCAGAGCGAGCCCTCGGTGGGTTGGCACGCCGACTCTAGAGCTCGTTGGCCTTGTGACGAGCTCCAGGCATATTAAGATGGCTTTGAGCCTCAGTTTCTCCATGAGCAAAATGGGGTTCAGAAATAATGCCCATAAAGTGCATGGGGGGGCACACAATAGAAACTGCAGGTGTCACGAGGAGGGTGGTGATGATTTCCGGGGAGCCTGGCTTCTCAGATGGAGCTGGTGATTGGGTGGGTTTAGTGGAGAGAGTTCTAGCTGCATGTTCAGAAAAGCCAGCCGCTCCCCAAAGCTCCCCTCAGCCGCGCCCGAGAGAGCCTTAAAAAAAAAACTACCTATGTGCACAGAAAAGTGATGAGACTCCACGATTCTCCTGCTCTCCCTTATCTGAACCAAAATTTGAGTCTTTGCAGAGAGGAAAGGTGAGGGCAACAATTTTCCTTTCCGTTCTAAAGCAGAGCTCCTCAGAGGTGCTATAAATATAAGAGTATAATTATTCTTTCTCTAAGCCTTGTGTAAAATGGGCATACTAGTGATTGGTTTAAATTAAGAAGAAATCAAATGTGGAGGTTCTAAGCCCAAAGAAGGGGAAAGCAGGTGGGCTTAGAGTCACAGATCTGGGTTTGGGTGCAGACCCCCCCCCCCACTAGCCACATGGTGGGGCTTGGGACCAGCTGACCTTCCCCCAGCTCAGTTCCTGCGCCTGTAAAACGGGGGTGATACCCACTACTTGTAGGATGGAGTCCGGATGAGGTAACAGATGCAAAATGGTGCCCGGCACGTGGTAGGCACACCAGTGGCGTGTACCCTGGGGGGAACCAGGAACTCCAAGCTCTGCTCTGCTGTGGTGAGGCGGCAGTGAGCTTCCCTGCTGGTGCCAGGCTGCTGAGCTGTCCCGCCGGTGGCACTTGCCGCAAGCTCAGTGTGAAAGAAAGGGTGGCCAGGCCACAGGGGAGATGCACAGGTGAGACCAGAGGGACTGGCACCTCTAGGCAGGCTGCACGGAGTGCATCTTCCTCTTTGTCTTGGCGACTCAGGCAGCGGTTTGGACAGAGTGCCTCTAATGGAGGAGAAGCCCAGGACGGTCATCTTCACCTGGTCCCCCTCCCCCCCCCCGCCCCCCCCCCCCCCCCGTAAACAGAACACCCAGCATTTTAAACGGACTCAAAGGCTCACTTGCTCACAGCCTTCCCCCCACACGCTGGCTGTCCAAAGCGCTCTCAGACAGGAACACTTACTCAAGGGAAAGCCATTTATTTCAAATCTTTATTCATGATTGGAGAAAAATAATGCCATGTGACAGTGTACAGGTCCTGCTGCCTAAATCCGTAACAGAGATAGACGTTATGACTTAGCAAGCTCACGTGGTGCCAATTCTGAGATCAGATGAGGTTGTTCTTCCGTAGGAAATGGGCCCTGGTAGCATTGTTTTCCCATGTTGTTCTAGAAAAGCCTTTTGCTTGGTTCCCGTTTAAGTTTCTCTCTTTGTGTGTGTGTCTAAGTATGACTACAGCTCTGGGCTGGTGTTTTCTATTTATTTGGTGTCAGGTGTCAGCATTTCGCGGTACTAGGGTGGTCCTCTCCTTTGAGAAAAACAGGGCTATTTATTGATACAAAGGAGAGGTGTTCAGATCATCTTGTTAAGATGCAAAGCTCAAAATAAACACCGTATCTTTATTTGGAAATCCACATCCTTCCTTAAAGGAAGGCTCATGAGTAAATTTGTATGAAGTATGAAGCCCAAGCTGAGTGTCTATTTTTAATGACTTCTTTGCTTACATTTTAGATTGTACAAATGCCTCTGTCAACCCTTACAGGAATTTGGACTTTACTCAGTTTCGAGCAGAAGAACCTTAGCAATAAATACTACCGTGTGCCTCGAAACATTACGAACCAGAACGAAAGGAGATCTACCTGACTTCTGAGAAGAAACAAACCAGTGGCGTGAAAAATATACAACCGAGATCAGTGAACGGGTTTAAATGGACATAATAAGCAATTTGATGCCTGGGGGGAAAACACGGAGATAATAAATACAAATGACAAATATTTACAATGGAAGCAACAAACAGGACATCAGTAGGCGAACACATAAAACATTTACACTGAGGAAAATATAAAAGCGATGCCTTTCACACATCCAGCCCAGGAGCCGACGAACAAACGAACGGCCGACCCAGCAACGCGGGAGAATGTTATTGTTTCAGCCTTTGAGTGATGTAAGTAAAACGGTCAACGTGCTGCAGTGGCCCATGGCATGAGACAGCCATGGTTTACGCTCGGTTCCCATGGCAGAGCCTGACACATCGCTCCTCCTCCCCCCGCAGGCAGAGCTGGCTTTTCTGCTTCCTACAGGTCTAGCTCTTTCTAGGTGCTTCTCCCAGCATTTTGTCACCTTCCCCCACCCCCCCATACCCAAATGGTTTCTTTCCAACGTGCACATGAAAGATTCGGGGAGATGACCTTCCAGCCGGAGGCTGGAACCAAGGAGATTGGATTTGGGGTATATAAATACTAGCTGGGTTGGGGTCAGGGCATTCCCTGGAACAAGTTATGTTAGAGTAGATAAATTTAGCTTCTCTATCTCTGGCCTCAGGTTGCTTTGAGGGAGAGCTATAAGCTGATATAAATGGAGGATGCTTCCTTTTTTGCCAACTCACTAGAACGGGGGTCAGAACACTCAGGCCCAAGAGCCAAATCCAGTTGGGCACCTGTTAAATATAATTTTACCGGAGTGGAGCCAAACCCCTTTGTTATGTGTTGTCTCTGTATGCCTGCTTTCATGCTATAATGGCAGAGTTGAGTCTTTGGGACAGAAACCACATGACCCACCAAACTGAAAATAGTGTATTTACTATCTGGACTTTTACAGAAAGAGTTTGCTGACCGTTGCTCTAGAAGGAGCTGGCCCAGAACACCCGTCTATTCTTTGTAATACTGGCCTTCTATTTGAGTACTGGCTGCAAGAAAGGATAAGCTTTAATGTGATAACCCAGTGGGAAAGAAAGGGCCTATCTATGGAACATTTTGAACAATCACAAGAACCCCAGCGCTGACCCTTTATTATAATCCTCTCCCTCCTTGCCTTGGAATTTTACTTCTGTCCCACCTCTCTTTCTTTTGTCCACTCGGACTCTTTTCTTCGTTGCTAAATTTCCAGTCCGGATCTGGAAAATCCTGTCTCTCAGTGCTTCCTGGCGGTCTCCTCCATTTATGTAAAAAAGCTCAGCATTTCTCGCTGGAAATCACAGTCATCTGGTTCTCTTCTCCCCCTTTCCATGCTCTAAACCCAGAAGCCACGTTTCCAACTTGGCCTCATGGCATCGGGTACAGGGCTTTATCGATCTTGACTGAGGGTCAAGGAGAGGTAACAAAATGGTAAAGAAAATCTGTCAAATGTACTCCTCGTGTGTGCATTTTCCTCCGGGTGTGTGGTTTGCCCTAAGTGGCTAGAAGCCCACGCCAGGCAGTTAGATGTACAGGTACACCGTTCTTTGATTCCTTTTAAAATATCACTCAAAAGAAAAAAAAAAACCAGCCCCCAAAGATGGGCTGTATTTCTTTTTCCTTTGAGCTGGTTTTAATGACCCAGTTGCTTTGTTTGAAAGCCATTTATTTAGACGACAGGTATGTAGATGTAACTGGATAAATAAAAAAGTGAAATAGAGATTTGAAGCAGTGGTTAATATACAAACACACAGGGGCCACTCCCTCGGACATGGTCCCCCAGACAGAACAATGGCTCAGAACTTACACGTAGAACCCTTGCCCTCCCCGTCCCAAGCAGCTCTAAACCTCAAGGTCCCATGCAAGAAATGGAATTTCCGTTCGGCACCAAGCACCCACACGGCCCTGTCTCCTCTCCACCCTTCTGACTCCCAGCTCGATTTTTACATTCACCCCTGCATCCGAATCCAGCCGCCCTCTGCCAAGACAGCACCGGAAGATGCGGGCCGGGGCCCAGCACCAAGTGCGAGGTCTAGCTGGTGGGCCTGCCGACCCCTGCCCTTCCCTGGCCCACCTCCCCCACAGCAGAGCAAACCGCAGGCCGCCGCCCAGTGGCTCCACGGTTGGAAAGAAGACAAAGTTGCAAGGAGGCTGCGAGGCACGCTCACTTCAGGATGTGCAAGTGTGGAACCCACCGGGCACAGCCGAGACCTCGCCGCTGCCCAGGCCGTCTCCGCCTCACCTGTTCGTTCCGCTAGCACACGCCTTCATCAAGTCCGCAATCCCCACCAAATCCTGCGTGTGACATCCCCCCTCTTTAATGGCAAATGTTCTGGAATGTCCATAGAGAAGAAAATGGACGGCATGGAGGAAAGATTTCCCGGCCAAGCCTTTCGTTTCACCTCCGGATATCGGAGTATTCAGACTGTTCCTCCTCCCACTCGCTGCTTCCAGAAGTTCCCTGGCCCCCGTGGCCGGCTGCTCTGCCCCGGGCATGAGCGTTTGGGTGGCTTTTGCTACCTCGCTCACCCTTGACACCTCGGCCCGTCTCCCGACTACTGGCTTCCGAGAGGTGGTGACCTGTGTCTCCGTGGTGAGCCCTAGAGAGCTTGGCTCTGTCCACCTGGAGCTGGCGCTCAGGGGGCACCGTGGGAGGCCTCTGGATGGCCGAGGTGCAGAAACTCAAGATGGAGCACAGGCTTCCCCAGTTCTGCTCACACTGAGCCTGAACGCTGTGGGTGATGGCCTCCTTCACCTCCTCCCCACAGGTCAGCAGTAGGTTCACCAGGTCCACGTAGGGTCTAGAGATTGAAAGCAGGAGAGAGAGAGAAAGAGAGACCGAGAATGGAACCAGTCCCGAATGGGCCACAGAGGGCAGCGGTGACACAGGCAAGAGAGATACAGCCCATGCCTGGCTTGGGTTTCATTTGGTGAAAATGCTTTCTGGAATGGCCTCCAGCTTTTATACATATCCTCTGGAGTGCTGGCCTCCAACTACCCTTTACTAGGTGGCCATTACGTACCAGGCTCCACGCCAGGCATTGGAGAGAGAGAGGCTGGTGACAGAGCCTACCATCAGGAAAAGGGCCAGTGGCAATTTACAGGTGCATACAATAAAAGGAAGAGCCTCTGGGGAAGGTGGGTGAGAATGCCAGGTAGGGCGGCTGTGTGAACGTTGAAAAGGAGCACAGGTCGTGCTTAGGGTCTGCTTTTTAGCAGGAGGAGCAGTGAAGTGTCTTGGGGGCCAGTGGAATAATACTTAGGCAAATGGCGAAGGGTCTGAAATACCAAACCGAGGACTCTTTTTTGGCAGGGGAGGAGAAGCCATCAAAATTGGGGCTGGGGAGCTCCCCATTGCCCTCTTGCAGCATGGTGTCAGGTGGGGCCGGCTGGCTTTGCACTTGGTGCCACTCTCCTGGGTAAGCCTTAAGCCTTAAGTGAGACTCCCAAGAAGCCAATCTCCCGTGTCTGTGTCTGCCCCTGGTTTAGGCTCATGATGAAGAAGGGTGTTTTTGGAAGGTACTGGATGCAATTCCATCTGTACCTGGAAGAGTCTGAGATCGGTGGAGAAGGGTGGGAGGCAGACGGCCACCCTGGGATCTTCCCTTTCCTGGTAGTAAAGGTTGAGGAAGGGGAGTGGCTATCCAAGCATCTCTACTCTTCCCACCTCGGCTTGCCTGGAACTCGAGGTGAGGGCTGGCTGCAAGGTGCCTGTGTGTTGGAATGAGCGCCAGCCGTCTGTGAGATGAACACACTCGGTTCTGGAGGGGAGAGCATTGCTCAGGCCATCCAGCTGCCCTGGGTTGTTCTTTAGGAAAAGTGCTGGAGGAAGAACGGCCCCATCATGCCAACATGGGGTGGGAGTTGTGTGCCGAAGGCGGACACGGTGTGTCTGCTTTTATGGGCTTATCTGGTAAGAGGCGGCCCCAGCAATGGGCTCTCATGGCCCACTCACTGAACCTTTCTTACATCTCACTGGCCTTTTAGAATCCCCGAGGCGGGTATGGAGTGTTTCATGTGGCTAAGCAGCATTCTCAAGCAGTCCTTGGCTAGCAGTATTTCTGGGTATATCTGACCATGAGCATTATGCAGCTCTGGGCCATCACCCGGGGCAGGAAAATCACTCTGGAACGGGAGCTCATTTATAAGAAGGGGCAAGACTTTTTTCCCTCTGTGAGCCTGGGCCACCTGGGTGGCTGCATTTTAGCTCACATCATCTTTTCTTTGCAAGCTGACAGTTGCTGCTAGGCACGAAGAGCAGATTGTGTTTTAGGACTTGTGAAGTAGTTTACTGCCATTTTTATGAATTAGTCCTCAAGTTGTAGTTGATTGAACTGTCCTCATGTCATAGATGTAAAAATGGAGATGGCTGGCGGGGGGCGACGGGGGGAGAGGAGAAAGTAGTTTTTGGAAGCTTCTGGGCTGGGAAGGCCTAGAGCTGGGCTGAGAGCAGAGAAGAGGAATGTTCTGGCTGATAGAGATCAAGCTGCCTTTTAAGGCCTACTTGATGCCTTTGGAGTCAGAGAGTCTGTGCATGGCTGATGGACAGGGTGCTTAAACTCTCTAAGGCAGGCCCCTAACAGTGACAAGGACAGCGATAACACTCCTCGGGCTAACAGAGGAGGGTAGGGGGCAACACAGAAGAAATGTTCAATGCGTGTTTGTTTCCTTCCATCTTTTGACAACTAGCAACTGATTGCCTGAGGGAGCTCAAGGTCATGGAATGTATCTGCTACCACAGCATCAGGATTTTAGCACCTGATTGCACCTGCCACCCTCTGGGGATGGATGAGCAAATTGTAGGGGCTGAGACTCTCTTTTTTGGGACTAGCCCTGCACTGAGTTTCTTGCCCCAGGGTAAGGGGAGGGCTCTCTTGGGAATGTATAGGCTGCCTCCTGGCCTCCTTTGCCAGGGCAGTCTGCCTGCCAGATGAGCTCTCAGAACCCCAAGGCGGATCCGAGAAGGCTGGACTAGCCCACACTCTCTCCTGCCCTTGGCACCCTCTCCCGAGGAGAAAGCTGTGAGCCATGGGGAGGGGTGTGTGTTAATCTAAGCCGTGTTTCGAGCTGGCGTGGTGCCTTCTCAGGCTGCAAACTCAGCCCGTGTCTAATGACAAAGCCCAGCTTTCTGAACTGGGTGTCAGCAAGGCTAAAGGATTTTAAAAAATACTTGGAGGGGGATGTGCCCGGAGGCTGCCAGCACCCAGTGACAGGGCGTGTGGTAGCCAAGGCAGTTGATATGGAGAAAGTGGGGCGGGAAGGGGTGAGAGGAACAGAGGGAAGCAGAGAGCTTGAAGGGAGCCGCTTCAACCAAACATGAGTGTTTTGGGGTGGATGGGGGTTGGGTTGAGGAATGGGGGTGATGTGGATTCTGGAGTGACTGTGATTTCCTCTTCTCTAAAATGAAAAGCAAATTCAGTTCTCATTTTGTTATCTGTGACCAACGCCACACGTTCTTAAATGGTCTTCTTGATAATTGGGGACTGACAGGATCCTTTGTGCCCAAATCGGTTAAGATAGTTAAAGCACAACTCAGTCAATTCAGCCTGAAGTTCAAGTTGATGCAGTGCATACTCATGGCTTCAGAAGGGCAGGTAGTGGGGGGGGGGGTGTCTGTGGGGAGTTGGAGTTAGGTGAGACCCACTTTTGGAGGTCCTGGCTTAGCAAGAGGGAAGAGGACTTGTGTGCAGGCACAGTGAGTGTTCTCAGAAGAGGCCCGGGCTCACTTATAGGGTGAGCCACCTGCATTCCCAGAGTGGGCTGGGGTGGGGGGCTAAGTGTTCATTCTAAATGACCAAGGAGTCCTTCGGAAGTAAAAATCTCATGCCCCCATAGGCTATATTTCCATGGAGGAGGCACCAGAAAAGCCACAGGGCTTTCCTCCTTCTTAAATTCTAGGGGGGAACAAAAAACAAAACAAAACAAAACACCAAAAAACAAACAAAAACCCCCTCCAAAACCTTCAGTTTTCCCAAAGAAGATTTTTCTCCAATCTTGAAAAAGGCAAAGTCTCCTTGCACTCCAGGAATGTATTATTGACTTATAAACTAGTGTGCATCATCCATTCTTGAGGCCAAACAAACTATCTATAGTGGATGACAGTGGACTGAGGACAAAGGAGCTTCAGGACTCTCTCAGCCATGGGACATTTGCCTTTTCCAGAGGCAACTCGAAGGAAGGGAATTTCACAGTGCTCTCTTTGTGAAATGGGGTGTATTTGGGAAAAGGGAGAAACCTCTGCTACATCTGGGGGCCAGTGAGCCTTTAGCAGGTCTAATGGGGACAGAGAAGGTCAGGGGCAAGGAGGTTTGATGTCTATTCCTGACAATCAGCTTTAGTCATATATATTGCCAGTTCCCAAACTGGAAAGTAGGGATCAAACCTCAGAGCAGGGTCTTTAATCTCTTAGTTTCCCTTTCCTCCTCTATTGAATGGGGATAGTAATCTCTATCTTCTAGCCCTGTTGGGAAAGGTGCATGAGACAGTCCAGGTAAAGTCCCTGGCCAGGGGCCTGGCCCACTCACAAAATGATAGCTATTATCATTATTGTTATTGTTGTGGAAGCTCTTGTTGCTTTGTTTCCTTACAGGTATTTGGAAGAATGATAGATATTTTAGTGGATGTTAGTGTGACTAAGGAAAAGGCAGCATCATTTTGCTCCTGGCAAGAGCTGCCTGCAGAGATTCACGGCGAATCTTATAATTCGCAGCAGGGGTGTTGCAAGATACCTACAGCCTCATAACCTGATGGAAAGTGACGGGTGATGGTTGGCCTCTGTGACCCAAGTGGTGTGGGTCGGGTGGGGAGCAGTCTGCTTAGTGACACGGCTTGGGGAAGGCCATGGCACCAACGAAGGAGCAAGATTTCATAAAATTGTACAGATAGAGACCAGCGGTGCCCTAAGTTGCTGAGGCAGGAGCTATTGTAAGCCACCGCCCATGCTTCATGTCAGGAGCAACTGTATACCATGTGCTTTATCACTTTGCAAAGTTTAGGATCCCATAGATGAGATATATATATATGTATATATATATATATATGTATATATGTGTATATATATATGTGTATATATGTGTATATATATGTGTATATATGTGTATATATATGTGTATATATGTGTATATATATATACACACACACACATATATATATATATACACACACATATATATATATATATTTTAAGGACTAAGATGCTAAGATGTCCGGGGTTTATTACTGCATTGCAAGTCTTTAAATAGGTGAGCTCATATTTACCCACTCTGGCCTAAAGGTGTTTAGCTGGTAAGTTTTTGACATTGGTCTTGTGAAAGTTTCCTCTGGGAGGGCATTCATGTGTTAGGGAAGGTGAAATGGACCTTTGAAGGAAAGAGGGCTACGGAGGCAGGGGAAAAAAAAAAAAAGCTATTGCTGTCAGCTTTTGGCATGTAAGATTCTGGAGCGGGACTGCCTGCCTTTGCCTCTCATTGTCTGTGTGACCTTCACCTCAGTGAGTCCGTTTTCTCATCTATAAAATGGAGAGGAGGATGACGCCTAGCTCGCAGAGCTTCTGTGAGGATCCAGGAAGAGGGGCGTGTGAACACCTGAGCACAATGCCTGGCACTCAGTAAACGGCCAACGACTGTTACGAGTGCTCAGGGGCACTTTCATGGCCATTTGGAGTATTCACAACTGTTGGGATCTGGGCTGAGGGGAAGGCGAAGCCGTATTTCTGAATCCTACACATTTCATGCTTAGTAAAATATTTTCTGTTGCTGTCGCTTATGCTTGTGAAGCCAATGGTGGAAAGTTCTTTCGCTTTTCCTGAAGGCCAGCAGGAAAGGGACTCCCAGGGGAGTCAGTGCAGCTTTCTGAGGTACAGCGCAACCTTTCCCATCTGACGGGAGTTCGGCCTCCAGCAACAAGCCCCTTGGAACGCCTCTAACACCAACCAGTGGAGCGGGGCCCCTTCTCCCCATGGCCCCCGTGGGGGCGGCACTCACTCGTGCAGCAGCAAGTCCTTGAAGTGAATCATCTCCACCATGACTCGGGTGTTCTCCTGGGCGGCAGAGCACAGATCGTGTTTGAGGTAGCACTCCCGTTGTAACTGGAACACCATTTCCTTAATGGCTGGGCACTTCCGGCTTATGCAGCCGAATCTGTGCCGCAGAGCATGGGCCTTGCACTTCAAGGCCTCTTTGATAAATGACTTGCCCTGGGAACAGAGAGGACAGAGAAGACAGAGTGGGGCAGAAAAGACAAGTCCTCGTTATAAGCTTAGACGTCCGCCCTTCTTGGGCTGACACGGGGTCTTTGTGACAACTGAACCTTAAGGCCCTGCCTCACGCTGACGTCCGCGCAGGTGACGGGCTGACGCTGCATCGGGAGGTATGTCTCGAGTGACACGATACCTCCGGCATTTGGCCAAGAAGGATGTCACCGGGAGACTTAACAAATCTGCCTCCTTCCTCCCCAGCTGCTCGCCTAGTTTCCCTTGTCCCGGGGCTGCCGTGGCCATCTGTCCTCAAGGCAGCTCAGTGTTGGCGGCTTGGTGGTAACCTTTCTGGAACACAAGGGGAGTTTGGCCAGATGTAAATCCAGAGCTCCCAGCAAGAGTTTTCCCCAAGTAGAAGGTGTCTGCTCATCCCACTCTCACATCACTGCCTTTTCCTCCTGTTCCACGAATGACATCAAGATTGGGTGCTATCTGTGCCTCCTTTTCCTGTCTCAGCGCCTCCCACCGCCCCCAACCCATACCCTTGTCTCCTCCTATCCTTTAAGGAGGAGCATTCTTTTCCTTTTTGAAAATGATTCGACTCCTTTAAACTGTTAGGATTATTGCCTCTAAAAGGCCCGCCTGGCACATTGCCTGGCAGCATCTGGAGTCTGAACTGCCCAACTGACAGCCCCTCCCCCACACTCCCTGCCTCTGAGTGGCTAAGGCAGCCAGGCATACATCTGGCCCACAGTTCTCTTTCCTGGCAACCCCATCAGATTGTTCTTATCCTAGAAAGGAGACAGCTGTTGGGGGTGTGGAGGCAAGCTGGGGCGTTAGGTCCCTTATCAACCTCTCAGGGCAGGGAGGCATTCTGGGATGCCTACCTAGGGATCCCCGTTCCCCCATCACTATAGAAACAAGCTGTCTGGAGAGGTCACCCCTCTGTTTTTAGCCAGGCCTGAAAGTAACTGAGTTGAGAAAGTAAACGGGGTTAGGTTGGAAGCGGGAAGCCAGCCAGCACATTTATTTCAGTTCTTCCTTTAGAAGCAACTGAAATGGCTACAGACAGTGGCTCATCACTGAAGAGCTACCTCCCTGAGGCCCCTTTTGCTCTGACTTTCCAGTGGGAGCCAAATAGGATGGAGGGTAGGGTGTGCCGGTCTATGAAGTAGTTACATGCTGAGAACCAGCTTGAAAGGGATGCTCCACACTTGAGAACATAACTCCTGTTGGTTGAGAGAAAAAGGAAGATTAATTTGTCTGAGGGCTGCGGCAATCTGTTTGGGTATTCTTCCCCAACATCCTGTGGGATTGCCCTTCGGTACACATCTTTCCTCCGGATTTCCTATTACGTTTCCTAATTCCAGTTAATCCAGAAGGGATCCTTTATTAGGGAGCCTCGAGGAGTTCAAACGTTCTACTCTTTCCTTCCCTGGCTTCTGTTTCCCCTCCTGCCACCCCACATCCTCTGTAGGGTAGGTTGCCAGGCCCGTCGCATCCCTTTCTGGTTCCCAGGCATTGCTTTGTCAGGCTCTCTACAGGATGTCAGTAGATGATGACTGGTGACATTCATAAATCACACCTAAACTGTTGGCCTCATCCAAACATTGTCTCCCACTCCCCAATGCAGTGGGAGAGGAAGTTGATGAGAGAGAGCAATGGGGGTGGGGGGGGGGAGCTTCAGAGTGCATATATGGGTTGGGGAGAACGTGAAGAAGGTGAGCCCAAGGCCATCTGCCACCTGAAATGTATTTGGATTGTCAGCACTGGGACCATAAGATGGCTTGTTGGGTTCTTGCCCTACCCTGAGCAGCAATTAGGCTTTGTTTTCTACCCTGGGGATTCTGGGGTAGCTGGATTGCATTAGGCCTTATTAGAGGACTCTGTAGACTAGAGCTCATTCAGGGTTTTCAGGTTAGGAGAGGAGGGTCTGCTCCTTAGGAAGAATAAGTCTGTTATTCTGGAGGCCCCAAATTATCCATGTTGCCTGCTCACACACCCATTGGAGATGATGAGTTTCTACAAAGTTCGTGTCCCGTTTATTCTTTCTGAGAAGGTGAGAACAAGTCTTGGAATGTATAATTGGAGTCGCTGCCCTTCCTTCCCCGAACCTACTGTTTCTAATGTGATGGGCCTTGCAGACCGAGTTCTGGGTGGCCAGACATAGTGTGTCCCCTTACAAGATGTTTATTATTTGTTGTGACTTTTGTGCTCTCTGTTAAGAATACTTAGATGATTGTTCAACTTGCTCTCCGTCCCGCTCTGCCTGTGTAGACACAGCTGAAGAGTGGAGAAGGGTTTCGCCACCCCCCCTGACAGTTCAGGAGAGAAGAGTCCCATGAGTGGACTGGGGAGAGACTGGCATCCTGCTGTGCACCAAGAATGTCTCTTGCAAACGTTAAAACACACCACGAAGATCAGCCACGGAAATCTGTTCACAAGTCCTTCCAATGAACATTTCAATCATGTGATGCCAACCTAAAACATTTTGTGCTCTATGTGGTTTTTACCTGGGCATCAAATTTTCCAGCGTTGTGCAGAAAAGTCATGCAAATCCCATGTAAGCCTCGAATCTCACAAGAGTTGTTCTCGAAACATTCAAACACACCACACCCCACATCGCCAGCGTTGACCAAACAGTGCTGGATTTCCGCTAAAATGAGAATTACATACAAATGTATACAAAATTCTCAGCCGTGCTGGGGAATGCAGAGAGGTCGGCTGAAAGAAAAGTTAGTAATGACTAAAAGAAAATTTAAGAAGATAAAGTTAGAAATGACTATTTTGGGATCTAAAAAGCCAGGGCAAGAAAATTTCATCATTTAATCTACTTATGGAAATGTCACTACTTGTAAATACTGTATCTGTAAAAAATTAGCCAAACCTACGTTACAAAAATCACAATCAGAAGTTAGGTCTGAGCACTCCACTTTTCATCCTTTCCATCTTCTTAAAGTATTTGTGGAAATACTTAGTTTGAAAGCAGAAGATATTTCAGCTTCCTAAACCCACACACAAAAATAAGATTTTAAATGATTAGCTTGCTCTCTTCCTTCTGTACTTCATCAATGAAATACCCTTCTCTACTTGGAACTTGAAGCTGCTGCTGTTAAATCACAGCCATTTCCTTCCTGACCCCCAAATGCCAGCGTCCAAAGAGCAGTTTCAATTCAGCTTTATGATTCAACACCTAAAAATCAAAACAAAATTCCTATTAAGGCAGCGCCTCCAAACCATCAGCATTAAAAATACCAGGCTAGGGAAGCTGCGGTCGCGAGAAGGCTCAGGAATCGAGTCAGATGGGGGCTAGCCTGCAGAAACGCAAACGTCGCAGTTAGAGGCTCCTTTTAAATAGAGATCCGGTGTGAGATATCACTTAATCGCCTAGAATTCCCGCGACCGGGGAGTTTGCCGCCCTCCTTCGCAGAACGTGGCCCTAATTCATCTCTCCAAAAGGAGAGACTGAGGGAGTTAACTGTCAGGCTGCCGCACGTAAAAGCCTCTCTTCCGTCCCTCCCCCCTACCCAATTCACTGATTTAAGCCAACCACAAAATTACATCAGAAAAGTATATTTTGGAAGAAGGGCGGGGTCGGAGTAGATAATCCGCATTCAGATTAAATCTACCGAGAGAATGAGGGGCGTGTATTTGTTGAGGTCACCAACTACCGAGAATCACGTTCAGTTCTCAGGGAAAGCACCGGAGAGGGGGAAGGGTGGGCGCGGGTCCTAGGGTGAACCCCGCGCCGGCGGGGGGTGCGGGCGCTCGCGTGTGGAGGTGGGAGACTCCCGGATGATCCCACGCGCGGCCCCGGCGCGCCGGGCAGGAGCGCGCGGGGCTGCGATTCACTCGCTGCGGGCGTCCCTAATGGGCACTCGTGCATTCTTGCTCGTGCGGTGAGCGCACGCACGCTGTAGCTGGGTTTCAGGCCCCCACATAAAGGTGGGGGGGGGGGGTGCGCGCCGAGCGAAGGAGCTGCAGGCAGATTTTCTTTCTCTCTCAGGAGCTGGGAAAAGGGCCAGCCCCGTGCCCTGCACGCCTGGCTCTGCTCGGCAGCATGCGGGTGAGCTGAGAGCCGGTTGAGCAGCGGCGGCGCACAGTTCGGGCCGTGTCACCATTTCTTCGCCTGCTGACCTGCCCTGGAGCGGGAGAAGGCGGCAGCACCTCAGAGGTACGCTTTGAGCCACCTCCCCTCACCCCTCCCCGGAAAGCATTGCCCCCAAGGGGAAAGTTCGCAATGTAATCGGTCTGGCCTACAAAGTTCTCGGGTGTCGGGCATCTTTTGAGGAGGTGGGGGGTGGGGAGTGGTCCCGTCGTGGCCAGCCGGCTCGGAAGAGTTCCCCGGGTGCGGGGCGCAGGCCGGCTCCGGGGACCCTCGGTGCCTCCCGAGGGGCGGCCCGGATGGAACAGGGAGCTCTCGCCGGAACGGAGACTCTGGGGCCGGCAGTGGCCTGGTCAGATGCTGCCTCTTTTACCCTCGACCCCGGGGAGGACAGCAACAAGTCCTGCCCCAGCCATTTCATCACCCTGCCAGCACATGCGGATTCCCGGCGCGCGGAGCCGGGCGCGGACCGAGTCTCGCCTCGCCTCGCGCTTTCCTTTGCATGTCCCGCGCCACCCCAAGAGTTTGCGCTGCCCTAGGTGGGCGCTCACTAACCAGCAAAGCGCCCGGGGTGCGCTGCGTGGGTGCGCGGTGTTGTCTCCCCGCAGCTTTCCGCCTCGGGGGCGCTCGCACTTACCTGTGTTCTGCAGGGACAGGCGGCCTTTCTGCTGGGAGCCCCTGTCTTGGGGACCCTCCGGCGGGTTGGTGGCGTCGGTCCCCCGCGCCGGGTCGAAGGTGGCCAATACCAAAGCCAGGGTCACGAACTGGCCCAGCCGCTCGGCACACATGGTTCTTGGTATAAACCTCCCTCCCGGAGACCTGAATTCTTTGTGCTCCCCTCCGCCTCTTCCTCCTCCTTGGCCGCTTCCCCTCCTCCTCCCACTCTTCCTCCTTGCTCGCCTTTTCCCTCCTCCTCGCGGCCGCGGCTCGGATAGAGGTTACCCAGCGCCCTCCCGTAGCTCTCTGGAGAGCATGTGACCAGGCCGTTAGCGGCGCCGCGAGTGCCCGGCAATGGCAGGGATGGTGCCTCAAATATCCCTGGAAGCTCTGGTGTCACTTGAATGAAGGAGTCGAGCAGGTGTTGTCCCAGCGGCTGGACCAATCCGAGACCCCGGCCCGTTTGACAACACGGCTGGGAGGCGGGGCCTGCGCCCAACTACTACAGGAGGAAGCGGAGCGCCGCTGGGAGCGCCCGACAAAGTTGCCGACCTGGCGGCGGCCACGCGTTTGCGTGCGTGTACGAGTGTGAGCGCGGCCGAAGATGCGTGCGCGTGTGCTGATGCTCCAGAGCTATGGCCGAAGGCACTTAAAAAAAAATAAAAGTGAATCCCAGCTCCGATTGTAGCTAAAGAAGGGCGGGAGACGACGATCTGCGCTGGGACAGCGTTCCCTGGCTCGCATCACACCCGCAGAGTGCTGGGAAAGTTTCCTTTCTGTCGTTTGGAATTGAGTGAGCTTCCCAACCCCGAGCCTTGACAGATTGGGAGTCTCCTGGGCACAGTGACGCTGGGGGCAAACTGAGCACATATGGGAATTCCTGTCTTTGTGACGCTTTGCATTAAGGAAAAAAAAAAAAAAAAACAAAACAGCACCACAACTCTCAAACTCAGATAGGAGCAGAAGCACTAGATACAGGACTTGGCCTGAGCAGCTGGCCCATCTTCCCCCCTTCTTTTTGCTCTGATTTGGTGGGCCGTGCAACACCTAGGGTGCCAGTTCCTCGCCCCTCCCCCAATCCAGACGGATTCCGGGCCGGGCTGCAGGGATCCAGGTGACCGACTGGACTTGCATCATTTCCAGGCGGGTGGCTGTGAGGCCCAGGCAGCCCTGAGTCAGCCCTCCGCGGAGCATCGCTTGCCCTGGAGGTCGGAGCTTGAAAGGCAACTTTACGCGTCTCCAAACACACTCTTCCATTTTCCCAAAGCGCTACTCGCCGCCCTGGTCCGGGTTCCTTTTACTCTCCAATCATCGATGTAAATGGTTAAAACAAAAACAAAACCCCAAAACCAAACCCGGGGAAATTCTCTCCATCTCTTCTTTCTTGTTGGAGCTTCCTCCGCAAGCGCGGCCGGGGCTTCATCGCCCCGGCTGCTTTCTCCCCCGGCCCGCGGAAGCTGGGAGAAAGTTGGGCGCCGCTCGGAGCGCCTCTTCCCCCGCTGTGTGTGTACGTGTGCACGCTCACGTCTCCCCGGCGCCGGGGCCGGGGACAGGAACTGCTCTGGGCACCGTCAATCCGACGGCGCAGCTCCGGGGGCTCGCGCGGCTGGGGGAGGGCGGGGACCCGAGCGCCGCGGCCGTGCGCCCCGCCGCACGCACTCACCCGGGTTGGCCCGCCCTCGCCCCTCCCCCGCCGTCCCCACCCGCCTCCCGGAGAACAGGTGAGCTCGGGTACCAGCTCCCACCCCTCACCCCCACCCCGCTGCCCGCCCGCGCCCTCTGCGGTAATGCGCCGGGGAGGTTTCATCACCCACCGCCCGCGGCGACGCGGCCCAGGGTCTCCGCGGCGGGACGCACTGCGCGCCTCGTTGGGGCCGCCATGTGGCACGGTTGGGGGAGGGGGTGCGGAGACGCGGGGGCCAGGTCGTCTCGCGGCCGCCGTAGGGCCTCCCGAGCTTCCTTCCAGGGTCCCGCCTGCACTAGGGCGTAGGGAATGCGGAGGCGGGAGGCCTGGGTGGCAGTCGCTGGCCGCAGCTGTCCGGCGCGTCGAGCGGCCCTGAGTCTGGAGTCTGAGAGGAGGGGGTGGGGAGGGCGCCTTCCGAGTGGGCAGTCCACCATCCCCGCCTGACTTTCAGAGCCCCAATAAGTGGTCACTTTGAAGGTTTGAGTCTGCAGCCGTGACAAGAAACCGAGCACTTATGCCCATGATTCCAATAGCAATTACTTTGTGCAGCCTCAGATCTTTTGTGGAAGGAGGTGGGGTCCAAGTGCATTAAAATGGGTGGTTCGCATTTCCCACCCTGCTTTTGTTTGCATAGTTAACTTAGCTTCCTTTATTAATTTATGAAAAACATTCTCCTGGAGATTCTTAAAAGACAGAACATAACAGACAGTGTCATTCTGGCCTCTTCAGGAACTCCAGCAGCCCCCGAATTTCCTGGGTAGGCTTTCCTTCCATGAAGCCTCTTTTGTAGGTGAGAACATGAGCAGTGTTGGCATTTAAAAAGGCATCTGGTCTCTTGGTGCTTTGAGCAACAGAAACAGAAGAGGTCCAGGGGGCAGGAGCAAGCCCACCTTTGCTGGATGCAGACACTGTAAGTCTACTTGATAGAAGGCTCCCAGGGCACCTGGAACAGTAGGGAGGCAGATGGCACGTCTCCAGGCTCCTGCCTCCCCACTGCCTTTGGCTAGGCACTGCCTTGTGCCCCAGGGCCCTGGGGCTGCCCTCAGGGGACCTGCATAATTTAAGTAATCATCTTGAGGTTATTTGCTCCACTTTCACAGGGGACATTCCTGTCTCCCACCTGAGCCAACTGCCTCCTTAGAACTAAGTGAAAAGTAGCAGTTAGATTTTCAGGTGTTGCAAGGACAGGTACTCATTCTTAAACGTTTCATCGCCAGGCCACTTGGCTAGGGCCAAACATCCAGAGGAGAATGCCCATCCCATTCAGTCTCATCGGAGCTGAGAAAATTCTGCGGAACCAGTAGGCAGTTTGCTGGAACAACTACCAAGGGCCTGTGGCCTGGGGTGAAAGCTGGGAGGGGAGACCAGCCTGGTGACCTTGTTGTGACCACCCCTGCCTTCATTTTTTTTAGCTCTAGAACTCTGGCCTAGTTTGGCAGATTGTGGCTGATGAGAGTGGGGGTGGGGAGGGGACAGTAATGATTTTATTATTATAAAGCTAACATGAATTGAGAACAGACACGGCACCACACACTGAGTTTGTGGCTTTGGTGTCTCTCTAGACCTGAGTCCACCCTACGTGGGAACTGGGACTTGGGAGGAGCAAGGACAGACTGGCTGGTGGTGTCCCAAGCTTCCTCGGAGAGTCTGGCTGTCTGGGCCCTCCTCAGTTTAAGACCCGACCAGCAGTGGGGGCAGTGAGGCAGCCTGCCCAGTGACATCCCAGGCCTCCTGTGGTTGATGCCCAGGATCCATGTTTTCCTCTCTGATTCACCAGTTAAATTCAGTTAAACAGTTAGTAGGTTTTTTTGGGGGTGGGGGGTGGGGGGAGGATATTTGGTTAGACTTTGAAAGGCGGGAGAGGATACTGACAAGTAGAGGTAAGGAAAAAAGAGAGGGCATCACAGGAGGGAGGACCAGCGGGAGTCAGTGAATGGAGGAGCCACTGTGGGATTTGCATCAGGAATAGGGGTTCTCAGTTCAGAGTTAAAGTAGGAGACAAAACTGGCGAGGGCATCTGGGACCCCGTTGTTAAGGCCTTGGGACAAATCTGTGCTCACCGTGTGGAAGATCTTGTTCTGTCATTGTGATGGCATTTAAGGATGAGACTCCAGCATGCTCTTAGACTAGCTTCCCCTTTGGAATTAGGAAGCGGAGGGGTCCAGTGCTGACGTGGTGAAGGGGGAGGTGGGAGAGAGGAATGGGAAGTAATTAGTTGGAATCTTGTTGTGGGTTTTGAGGCCTGCAGGACAGAGGTGTTCTTTCAGGGGCAAGCAGGCGGGGCCGTGGAGGGTGGGAACACTTGTTCGGTGATGAGGCAGTGATGTGTAGGTTGGTACACGCTGTCTAGTCCAGGCTTTCTGCGAGTTCCAGAGCCTGAGTGGAAAACGTGGCTTCCACGTGGAGAGCTCCTCCTACTGCACACCCCGCCCCCTTGGGGCTGCCTGTCTGGGCTGATGGCACCACCTTCTGGTCGAAGAGGGAACTGTCTGACCGCATAGTGGACTCTTCCTGACTCCAGGGCCTGGGGCACTAATATTGGGTCCCCTGCCCTCTTCTCAATTTCCTTGACAAATCAACTAATACCTATTTTGGCAATCTCCTCATAAAAACTGCTTGAGTCTCATCAAGGAAATCTCTTTCAAACTTTTTGCTTTTCCTTCTGCATCCTTTGCTATCTTGCTACCCAATCTACCCTCTTCCTGGCTTCTTTGAGTCATGCCTATATGAAGGAAAATGTGGGCAGACAAAATAACAGACCGCTGCTATCAGCTTCCAAAATTCTTGCAAGCAGAAGTCTCTCCATAGAAAGTCTCCATCTTTCCTCTTGTCTTCTTTCCTTGAAGTGGTTGTTATGTTAAATAGAATTCGGGATAAAGGAGAATACGTCTTCAATATTTGGGTTTGTTTACTACTATTCCCACAAAATTGCTCTCTACTAATTTTTACTGGAAAAGCACAGAGCTTCAACAACGTTATGAATTAAGACTTTTGTGGGGCTGGTTAGGAAACCTCACCATCATTTATCATGTTATTTATTGAAGGAAAATATATCCTGAGTTCCCAAAACAACCAACTCTCAAAGTTTTGGAACATACTACTTTTGTGAATTGGACATTTCCTCTGGTCCTAGATTAACAGTCTAGTGTATTCATGAACTGATTGGAAACAAAAAAGATAAAAAAGAATTTTTAAAAACCCCACAAGAATAGGAACGTTGTCTCCCTCACCATAAATTCATTTACTGGAAAGAATATAAAGCAGTAAACATCGGGTGTCTGATTGTGGTCGGAGTTTTCTTGGTGCTTTGAAGCCTGAATAGTCTTCCAGAAGTCCTCTCTGTTTTCCTTGGGTCATCATTTTTGTTTCCTCATTGCGTGCCAAGATGAAGTCCAGGGGAAAATGTCCTGGGCGGGGGGGCTGAGTGGTCTCCATGGGGAGTGCGGAGGAACCCAGGGGTGAGCATCTATGGTGTTGAAGCACTGTGGAACTTTCTTGGCTGAGTTTCAACTTTGGTCTGAGAACTGATGGATTTCAAGTGGGTGAAGAAAGAGTCTTTTGGTGGGGCAGTTTTCCAGTGGGCCAGATTGAGAAAGTCTTCATGAAGCAACCAAATCTATAAATGTGATTTTAATGGTCGGTATACAGTCAGGGTCCATTGGACCCAGTTTTGGTTTCTGAGTTTTTTTTTTTTTTTCCTTAGCAGTATTAACGGTCTGTAAAGGTTGATGTTTCGTGACTTTTGTTCTTTTTAAAGAAATCTTCCAAAGATCAAAGAGGACATTTACTTTTTAACAAAAACAGAATAAAGTTCGTTCTCTCTTGAATTTACCATATGGGACCATTGGAACCATTTATAAATCTAAGATACTTCATGGGATCTTAGTGATCTTCTTTTTTTAAAAAATTTTTTTTAACATTTATTTTTGAGAGAGATTGAGAGAGAGAGAGAGAGAGAGAGCGAGCGAGCATGAGCAGGGGAGGAGGAGAGAGAGAGGGAGACACAGAATCCAAAGTAGGCTCCGGGTTCTGTGCTGAGCTGTCAGCATGGAGCCCAATGTGGGGCTCGAACTCACGAACTGTGAGACCATGACCTGAGTCGAAGTTGGATGCTCAACCGACTGAGCCACCCGGGCTCCCCATGATCTTCTTTTTCTTACATCTTGAAACATTTTCCATTTTATTATCCTAGGAATTATCTCATCATTACCCATCAATTATTGCTAATTGTTTGATGCTAAAAACACTAAAATAATAAGCAAGTGGAAGAATGATGGAATCACCACCTAGCAGGATGAAGCAGTAGTGATATAAACCATCACTACTGCGTTGCCTTTCTATTTTTTATTTGTTTGTTTTGTCCTTTTTTTTTTTTTTTTTTACGTTTCTTAGAGTATTACACCATCTTTCAAGAAGGTATAGAAGGAGACGGAGGACACCATCTTTGTCCCTTTCATTGCATCCAGTTGAGAATTCAGAAGTTTTCATTTCCTGCACAGAATGGTAAAGAGAAGAAAATTGACAAAGGAAAATGTTTTATCGTAGTTGGACACAGCAGACGAGACAGCAGTGCTGTTGACTTTAATGATAACAGTAAAATTGCTTGTCTAAGCAAGATCTCAGACTCTGAGCCTTACAAGATAATAATCTGGATGCATTTTTGTCAGACTTCTGAATCAATGAATAAACAGTATCTTTCTGGGGACAAAGAGAAACTATGATATTCTCCTGCAGTTAGTCATTCCTCAGGAATGATTTCATCACCCGATATTTTGCAACAAGAACCTGGACCATCCTGTTTTGCTGAACGGACGGGGGCCAATATTCTTTTACCTCTTGTGGTGTTTGGTTACCAGAACGTCCCTGATACAGTTCGCAGGGGACAAATGATGAAGTCAGATGTGTTTACAAGGGCAATCAAAAGGAAATAGATGGTACAGAAATGGGGGGGGGGGAGTCATTGGTCTAGTTCTTGCTGGTGTGTATACATTTAAAAATAAAAACCCTTTGCAAGTGGGGGGAACAGAAGATGCTCATCTGCTCTTTAAGAAACTGCTCTTTAAGAAACTGATGAGGTTTCAAAAGTAACTGATTTTATCAAGTGCCGGTGCCAGAAGTACCAGAAATAATGGTAAGCTGGAACTTCTGGGAGATTTACTTGGAATCCGTATTGATAAGATAGATTTGTGCCAGGTTGCTGCATGACGGCTGAGGAACAGTTAGTTCATGTAGACGACGTTGCGCAGTTTGGGTTTATATACCTTCGAAGTCAGGAAAAAGAGAACGGAAGTTTGCTACATTTAAACCGTTATATTTTGTAATGAAGTTCTAAACACTAGTTCTTTATTATTACTTCTGTAAATTGCTCATGAAAATAAAAAGGCCCCCATTCGCCCCTGCTGGCAGATGACGCTGACCATTTTTTTCACCGAGGCAAAATATTAAAACAAAAGATCAAGTAAACCCCCTTAGGCAAGCGGGAGTCCGTGGAGCAGTATCCAACCACTTCTCTTTCCCCCATCCCACCTTCCTACACGTGCTCGCCACTAGGGATTGATGATTGTTTGAAAGCAAGCGGTTTGAATGAATGAGAGACACTGTCGTATAACCTCTCAGTGTATTCCCCCCTTTAGCGGAACTTTGTGCTTCTCAAAGTTCCATGGGGATAAGAATTAACTGCACGGGACACACAACACGGATACTGTATTTTAGTGTATGATATTATGGTATGCAGGACCTTTAAGATTAATTTTGACCCCTCACGGTTTTCACTTTGTTTGGAAACTTTAGAGCCTGACTGTCTTGGTCCTCTGGGGCTGCTGTAGCAGAACCATCAGCTGGGTGGCTTGCAAACCGACATTTATTTCTCGTAGTTCTGGAGCCTGAGATCAGGTGTCAGGGTGGTTGGGCTCCCGGCGATGGCCTGCTTCCTGGTGATGTCTTCACGTGGCTCTCTCGGAGTGTGCGTTGGGGGGGGTGGGTGGGCAGGGAACGGGAGAGCATGAACAGACGGGTTGTAAGCTGGATGGTTTGGTGTGGCTGGGCAGGATGGTGTGTGAGGAGGAGAGAACTCATAGGTGCGCACTGACCAGTGTTGGACCCTGAGGGCCTGGTGTGTCCGGTCCATCAGCAAGTAAGAAAAAACCCAATGCAAAAGTTTTAAACAATAGAGGCAAGCACGTTACCCCGTATTTCAAGAAGTCCTGGGGGTGTGGGGCTAGTGTGGGCCCAGCAGATGGATTGGAGGTGAAGACCTCGGAGGAAGGAACACATTGAGAAATCAGGTGGCAGATTAAAGGCGGAAAAGGAACAGGTGATTTTGAGAAGCTTATGGGGGACCAACTGGCAAGATAACCAGCTTGCGTGCGTGAGGAGTAAGTGGGGAAAGTGATGGCAGTCTAGGCCTCTCTTTTAACGTTCTCTTCTGCACCTGCCCTGCACCGTTCTCTTCTGCCCTGTCCCTCCCCACATCGTCCCCTCCATCTCAACCAGTGGTGTCACCGCATTTCTGGTTGCCCCAGCAACCCCCGCCCCCCGCCCCGATTCATCTTTGATATGAAAATGAGTCATTTTCTCCTCCCTTCATGCTTCCACATGGAATTTATCACGGATTTATTTCCGATTGCAAAATACACATGATTCTGTTCACCTCCCTCCATTGCCACCATCCGGGTCGTCTCCGTCTTGTATAGTGTGGGATTGACCAGCTGGTCTTCTGCTTCTCCTTCTGCTCACCAGCACTCTCTCCAAATTCTCTGCACTGTAGCCAGATTGAAGAAAAACCAAACCAACCAACAAAAATAAACCCCAAACCAAATCGTACCACTCAGTTGCTTAACTCTGAAGGCCTCCGTAGAATCAGTTTCACACTCCTGACCATGGACGGGGCGGCCCTGTAAAATCTGGCCCTGCTGGTTTCGAAGACCTCAGGGGAACCACTCTCACCCTCGCTCATTCCCTTCCAGCACTTTCTTTCTATACCGCAAATAGGCCAACCTCTTCCTTGCTTTAGGGCCTTAATGCAGGCTGTTCCCATAAACCAAGGCCTTTGCTCAGTTATTACCTTGTTTATTTATTTAAATTGTCTGCTGTGTCTTACTGCTGCTCCCACCCAAAATGAATTATAAGTTCCTTGAAGGAGGGGATGCAGCATGCCATGTTCAGTGTTCAGTCCTTAGCACCTACTACAGTCCCTGACTCACAGCAGATTTAGTGTGTCTGGTGTGTGTGTGTGTGTGCCTGCGTGCGTGCGTGTGTGTGTATGTGGTTATCGGATGACAAAATGCCTCCTAGTTCATGAGAAGAACTAGTACTTAGGGAGGGGAAGCCCAGATTGGTGGAGAGGGGTGAACTGAAGGGTTAGCAGGCATCCTTCCCACTCTTGTGGCATTTCATCGTTCACCCAAGGCCCTGATCGCATACTGCTTTGTGCTGGAATTATTTGTAGGTTGAAAGTGCTTTCCGACGTATTACTCCTCTAAAACTTCTCTATAACCTTGGGAAGGGTAGAATTATTATTCTCATTTTACTGGTGAAAACCTCAAGCTCAGAGATTCTTGTCCAAGGCACACACAGCTGGAAGGGTCCAAGTCCAGATTTGGACATGAGTATTCAAATTCCCAGATCTTTGTATTTTATTATTGTTCTGGAAGTCATAACCCACTTCTCCATCCCTACCAATGAACAGTCAGGGTTATGGATCATATTGCATAACGCTTTCATTTTGATGCTTATCAAAGTGAGTTTAGCTAGCTTGATGGTCAAAGGAATTCAGTACCCTTGTATGTGTATATAATACATATATATATTTATTCTCTAAGATCTTAAAACCTTGAAAAAGTCAGAACTAGGAAGAGAGACAAGTAAAAGAAAACTAAAAGAAGGAGCTCAGAGGAAATCAATGGAAAGGAACAAAGGTAAGATTATAATCTAAAAGGAAGCCAAAGAATATTTTCAGAATCTTCTTGTTTTTTGGGCAAGGTTACAAACAAAAGAAATGGGTAACAAGATAAATTAGGCACATAGAACTACAGGAGGAGGGCTGGTAATTGAGAAAAAAGGGAGAAAACAGCCCCCCAGGGGAAAGCAGAGGAAAAGAGAGGCTGGCCAGAGGGGGGTACTCCGTGAGCACAGCGTGAGTACGCCATCGTCACCTGTGTGATGTTCACTGTAGGCCTGGCATGTGCTTGGTGTTGAGGAGAGACAGAAAAGAGGAAGGTGTGGGGCCCTTGATGTTGGCTGATGGTGGAAATGAAGTAGAGTAAGGAGAATTAACCTGTGGAATGTGCAGGTGGGGGATACTGTCTGGGTGGGTGAGGAGGGCTTTGGACCAAGATGCCATGAGGTTCCGATCTCAGCCTTGAAAGCGATTAGCTGTGTGACCGAGGCCAGGTGACTTAGCCTCTCTGAGCTTCGGTCTGTTCAACATGAGCCCGTGGTTAATACTATGTACTTCATAGGGTTGTTGTAGAAGCTGTGACGTTCAGTTGCTCTGGGCACCCTCAGATCCTCAGAAGGCAGGAAACAGAGTTGGCGAGCTTCCCTCTCCTCCCTTGGTTCAAGGGGCTCCATCTGGATGGCGAGATTGGGGTGGGTTTCCTCTGGGGGCAGCTGTGTGGGTCGTAATTGGGTACGTTTTTATTTGCAGGTTACTGTGTGCAGTAACTTATCACATTTGCTTGTTAAAAATGCCTTAATGGACTGCTATAGTGGAAGGAGAAAAATCTTTCATTCGTATGTGTATGTCATTCAAATGGTATTTTTAAAGATTTATTTTTGTGTGTTCACGATGTTCTTGAATAATGTTTCCATAAGTACGGTCAAAGATAAAACTTGCACGGTGCGCAAAATCTGGTCATGCATATTTTAGAGTGTGACCGTCTTTTGGCCAGCCTTGGGCTCCATTTGCTGACTTCTTCACTGGCCGTGTTTCCTTAGGAGGGCTTGCTTAAACTGGCTCGCTGACCGGGAAACTTCTTGAACACAGGCTAAGCTAATGGTGGTGCCCTCCGCCAGGGTCACCCCATTCCCCTTTACCGCCAACAGCTTGGCTCTCTGTCCGAGCCAGTGGAGGCCAGGCTCTTGTGTCTGACATTTATTCAATAGATACCTGATGAGCACCTTGGACGTGCCAGGTGCTGTCTGGGCTTTGTGGGTGGATAAGATGGGCAAGTTCGCTGGCCTCATGCAGCAAAGAAAATAATGAGAAGATACAGTTTCTGAGGGCCTCTTTCAGTGAGGGTGGCTCGGGATAACCTGCCTGAACCTGCCATCGCGTCTTGAATGGCACAGAAAACTTAAATGACATGAAAAACCGCCACGCGAAGGTCGGGAGAGGCTGCTTCCAGGCAGAAGCAGGTAAGTACAAAGGCCCTGAGGTTGGTATTCAGTTTGGCTAGTTCAGTGAACTTAAAAGACGTTGGTGTTGGGGGCGCCTGGGTGGCGCAGTCGGTTAAGCGTCCGACTTCAGCCAGGTCACGATCTCGCGGTCCGTGAGTTCGAGCCCCGCGTCAGGCTCTGGGCTGATGGCTCGGAGCCTGGAGCCTGTTTCCGATTCTGTGTCTCCCTCTCTCTCTGCCCCTCCCCCGTTCATGCTCTGTCTCTCTCTGTCCCAAAAATAAATAAAAAATGTTGAAAAAAAAAAATTTAAAAAAAAAAAAAAAAAAAAAAAAGACGTTGGTGTGGCTGGAACCTAGTGAGTGATGTCCGGAGACTGGCAAGAGAGGAGTAGTTCAGGGCCGGTGGCCAGAGCGAGGGGTGTGGCCGTCTTACGTAGTCTGGGCTGCTATGACCAGATACCACAGACTGAGGGGCTTAAACGACAGACATGTGTTTCTCACAGCTCTGGAGACTGGCGGTCTGAGCTCAGGGTGCCAGTGTGGTTGGGCTCCAGCAAGAGCACAGTTCTTGGCTTGCCGATGGCCATCTTCTTCTGTGTCCTCACATGGTGGAGAGAGAATGAGAGAATGAGAGAACGAGCTCTCTGGTGTCTCTTCTTATAAGGGCATCAGTCCCGTCATGAGGGTCCCACCCCCCTTGACCTCATGTAACCCCTCATTACCTCCACGTGCCATCCCAGGGCACCTAAAAGGCTCCCAAAGGTGTCGGCTCTCCGGAGTCAGAGGAAAACACAGCAGTTGTGAATGCCTGCCTCTGTTCCCACTCAGTGCTGTCCCGGTCTCCGGATTCCTAGGTCAGCTTCTGACCTGGAAGGAAGACACATCTCCCCAACCACCGCAGACCCAGCAGCATGAGGAGTTTGAGAGCCAGGAGCCCCACATGAGGACCGCAGAGAATCGGTGGAAGCTGGCTGGAGAGTGAACGTCGGTCAGGCCTGACCGGACAGAGGTCCTTCGCTCCGCCCGCCAGGAGCCTCGCCGTGCAGGCTCAGGGCAGCCCGAGAGATGGCTCGCTGCCGTCTATGCTTTTCTCACGCTTTCAGAAGCAAAGTCCTCTGGTGGCCTTCTCTGCCACAAGGAGGGCACCAGCGTCCCGACGTGACTTCTTGGGACCCAGATGATGAGGTTGCTGTGGAAGGAACTGTTGAGGGCTCTTCTGCTCCAAAGTGGATCTCCATACCTCCGAGCCCCAGCCGGTCCCGGTTCCCTTTTCTTGTGCCCCCCACTTCTCTGTGTCTGCTTCCCTCCTCTACACACTGTTTCACTTCATTCTTCTTCTTTTTAATGTTTTTTAATTTACTTTTGAGAGAGAGAGAGAGAAAGAGAGAGAGGGAGACTGAGTGCAAGCAGGCGAGGTGCAGAGAGAGAGGGAGACACAGAATGCAAAGCAGGCTCCAGGCTCCAAGCTGTCAGCACAGAGTCCGACGCGGGGCTCGAACTCCCAGACCGCGAGATCATGACCTGAGCCGAAGTCGGAAGCTTAGCCAACTGAGCCACCCAGGCGCCCCTGTTTCGCTTCATTCTTCAGCAGTTTCTGTAAACAAAGACGTGTTCTTTCCAAGTGAACGATAAGCTTCCTGAAGTGGGGTTGCTTCTGTGTGATGCTCCCAGTCCTGGACACAGCAGAAGCTCTTGGCAAATATTTGTCCATTGAATCAAATTGGCTTGTGATTCTGACCCATCCTCGATTAGCCAAGGACCGAGGTGGGTCTATGGGACGGGCCTGTATTTAGACAATTTACGTCAGGATCACCAATCGTCAGTCATTTGCTCGTCACCTTTGTGGTTTTCACCATACGTGCATTCCACCATGCAATTACTTCCTTTCTCCCTTTTTTTTTTTAATTGGCTCATGTTTTTCACTTACAGAATTAATTTCAGCAGGAAACTTGATAGCATGACTGTGCATGAAAACCACTATCCCTTCCCATAAATACAAGGTAATTGTAAAAAGAAATCCAAGTCTCTGAAATAGAAGGCATGCGTCTCTTGCCCCATGAAGCAATCCTCTCTCAAGTGGTCCAGTGATATGCACATCATGCTTCGGGGAATTCCGATTTATGGGACAGGGGACAATGCATTTGGGAATGTGGCGGCCATCCCTAGACATACCTCTGGATCTTGGGCACCTTCCCGTCCCGTGCACTGTGGGCGTTGACAGCCAGGGACTGCCACTCCTCATGGATTGCGTGAGGAGGCAGCTAGGGAGACCAGTGAGAAGTACCTGGGCACTCTTCCCCTGTCTGTGGACGCCCCCTGCTCCTTGACCCTCCGCCCTGCTTCAGGCTTTTCCTGGGACTAGGACTCTGGTCTTCTTCCCCCATTAGCTGCTAGTCCTGAGAACAGCTGTGAAGGAGGAGGGAGGGAGGGGGAGGGGAGGAGAGAGGAAGAGAAAAGGAGGGAGGGGAGGGGAAGGGGAGGGGGAAAAGGCAAAGTCGGGGCAGTGGCTCAGGAGGAGAGAGCAGGATGAGGGGCTAGAAAATGAGGGGAGGGACTGAGAGGTGTATCTTGCAGAAGGCAAATGGTTTTGGCATTGAACCAGGAGACAGTGTAGGGTATATTTGTCTATGCGCTGGACAAGCACAAAAGCAACACTCTGATTCTTACACTGCGACGTGTAACCCTCTGCAGGAGGAAAGAGTTTAAAAGTAAAAGGCGAGGCACCAGCGTGGACGTAGTATGATTACTATTCAGGTGACAGCTTTCATTCTCTCTGTGTTGGGTGTTGGGTGTTGGGACGTGGCTTAGTTACCAGTTTGGATTTCAGCAGGTGAAGAGATCAAGTGACACGGCAGGTCGTCCACAAGTCTTCACGTTCCAAGTCTGTTGTGTCCCGGCTCATTGTCGGTGCAGAGACCCCGAGGTGGCGGGGACCTTAGTGGGAAGCATCTCCCCAGAGCCCCTTGGCTGGCCCCTCCCTACGTGTCCGACATCCCCAGAATCTGAGCCTAAGTCTGGTGGGGCGCCTTCCCAGCAGGTGACCCCCTCCCTGGCTTCTCAGGGCAGTGTCAGCTTGTGCAGGCTGCTAATGCATAAAAGCTGCAGGCCCTGCCCTCTGAACCCTGGGCTTCGGGCTCCTGTGCAGACATCATCCTGGGACAAGTCTTGGCAAGAATGTTGGGAACCAGTGTGCCTTGTTGAGGACCTGGAAAGAGGCATTGCAAGCTCCTGGAGAGTCCCCCCTTCTTCCACCTCTAGATCAGTCAGCTTGCTCACGTGGTTGACCCAGGCTGGTTTGCTTCCAGATGTGCAAACCAGCCACCGTATATAGTCTTGCGGCCTGCATTTGAGTCCACATCTCCTTGCTTTATGGTTTCAGATAAGTCATTTCCCCTGTCATACATACGTTGGCTACCTAGTTTGATTCCCAGCTTTGCCCCTTGCTGGCTGTGTGACTTTGGGCAAGTTGTTAACCTCTCTGTTCCTCTACATCTGTCTGTAAAATGGTGATACTTAGCATACCCATCTCTTGGGGTCGTGATGACTTAGAGACTTGATGTATGTTAGTCGGGTCTGGTGGGCAGTAAGCACTATGTAGAAGTGTGAGCTTTTGACATCATCTGGGGGTGCTGTCTCCACTGCCCATGCACACTAGGCAGGTGTGGGAAGTGTTTGCCGACGCCTGCCTGCTGATGCTGTGGCCACACCAGTGTTCCATTCTCGATTTGAGCTGGGGCCACCGATATCCTGATGCGTGTGTATCATCTAATTTGCACCTGCCCCTCCCCTTTTTCAACCTCCTTCAGGCCACAAGGCTGTGTCCCCCCACCCCCAGTCCTCTTGCCCTCCCCTACATCGTATACCCTTTCTCCCAGTTTTCTCTTCATCATCCCTGTTCCTTATCCCTCGTTTTCGGTAACACCTCCTACCCCTTCCTACGAGGTGTCCAGGTATTAACTGGACCCCAGCAGGGCCGGATCCTCTGGAGAGACTCCTCTAGGCTGTGCCTCTGCCTCAGCCCCTTCCTTGACTGTATCTCCTCGTGCCCTTGGCTGCAGACTTTTCTCTCATGCTTCCTGTCCGGGGCCAGCTCATTTGTAGTCCAGGGTCACCATGATGCTTCTCCGTGTTTCAGGCTTTCTCTGAGGACATCCTGCTCCTCACCCCCGCCCTCGCCTCTCCACTTCCCTGTGTGGCCTGGCTGGCGTGTGTTGGTGGCCCGCCTGACATTCCAGTTCTGTCCCCTTGGTTTCTTGTGCTCGTTGGAGCTGCTCTTAGAGGCTCCCCCTCTGGCCTTTTTTCTTTTCAGTCTCTTCCTCGGAGATGCCACCAGTTACCACGGCTTTGGTGGTTTTCTGCTCTGCATGTGGCTGCGTGTCATCCGTGGTCTGCGTCCGTGTACCCTCAAAATGTGGTGACCCAGACTCCTCGTTCTGCCTTCCATGCCGGCCCCTCCTGATTTCGCCCCTGCTGCCTGACGCGCCCTGGGCCCACCTGCCTCCTCCCTGCCCTTGCCAGCCACACTTCTCAGTGTCTCCAGGCCACCTCCAGGCTCCAGCCAGTTCATGCTATTGCTTATATCATGGGAAACCTTTTACCAACTCCAGGGGCCAGGGCGCAGGCCCAGGACCTCTTAGCAGAGCGTCAAAAGTCCTGCCTGTGCTGACTCCCAGAGGGCACGCCTGCCATGTGGCCCCGGGGTTCAGCTCACTGTCATCAGCGCTCTGTCATGCTATTCTCCCCTAGGCCAGCCTGCCTCCCGCCGCTCATCCTGCCCTTCCTTCTCCTTATCCCATGCCTCCTGTCAGGTTAGTTTTATGTATCCACTTGGCTAGATGATAGCACCCAGTTGCTTAATCACATGCTCATCTTAGTGTTGCTGCGAATAGTATTTGGTTAACATTTGTGCTCGGTGGCCATTAAGTGAAGAATAATATTACCCTTGACGTCCTGGGTGGGCCCCATCCAGTCACCTGAAGGCTGTAAGAGCAAAACTGAGGTCTTGTAGAGAAAGAATTCTGCCTTGAGCCTGGGGCATTGACTCCTGTGTGTTTCCCAGCCTGCCCGCCCCTCCTGGGCCCTGGTTTGCCAGCTCCCCACGATCACGAGAGCAGTTCCCCCCAAGAAATCAGTCTCTGTGTATATACACACATGTGGCATGTGCATATATAAGCAGTCCCCAGTTCTCTGCAGTGTTGCTTTCCATGGATTCAGTTACCTGTGGCCCACTGTAGTCTGGGAGCAGATGACCCTCCTTCTGAGGTGTCAGTCTAGTGTGATGCTGTGTCACAGCCCCTGTGCCATTCATCCATGTCCTCTTCCCATGCAGGCGTTGTGTCATCTGGTATCTTCACAAGAAGTGAAGTATGGTACAGGCCTCCTGGGGGGCTCAGTCGGTCGCTCGGGTCATGATCTTACAGTTCATGGGTTCGAGCCCCGCGTCGGGCTCTGTGCTGACAGCTCGGAGCCTGGAGCCTGCTTCGGATTCTGTGTCTCCCTCTCTCTGCCTCTCTCCCACTCATGCTCTGTCTCTCTCTTTCTCTCTCTGTCAAAAATAAATCAACATTAAAAAACATTAAAAAAAAAAGTGAAGTATAGTACAATATTTTGAGAGAGATAGAGTCCACATTTACATAAATTTGTTGTAGTATATTATAATTGTTGTTTTATTATTGTTAAGTATATATTTAAATGTTTATTTTAGTTAAAGAAATTTTTTTTAATGTTTATTTATTTTTGAGACAGAGACAGAGTATGAATGGGGGAGGGTCAGAGAGAGAGGGAGACACAGAATCCGAAATAGGCTCCAGGCTCTGAGTGGTCAGCACAGAGCCCGATGCGGGGCTCGAACCCACAGACTGCGAGATCATGACCTGAGCCGAAGTCGGACGCTTAACCGACAGAGCCACCCAGGCGCCCCACGTTTATTTTAGTTTTGAGAGAGTGTGAGCAGCGGAGAGGTAGAGAGAGAGGGAGACAGAGAATCCAAAGCAGGCTCCGTGCTGATAGCACAGAGACTAATGGGGGGCTTGAACTCGTGAACTGTGAAATCATGACCTGAGCTGAAATGAAATCAGGAGTCGGATGCTGAACCGACTGAGCCACCCAGGCACCCCTGTTCTGTTTTACTGTTAATCTCTTACTGTCTCCAATTTATAATTCAACATTTTCCATAGGTATGTATGTATAAGAAAAACAGTATGTATAGAGTTGGATACCACCACCAACAGTTTCAAACATCCCCTGGGGGGGGGTCTTAGAATTTAACTCCTGTAGATAAGAGAGAACTACTGTATATTCATTTATTTGTACGTGTTACTGGCTCTGTTACTCTGGAGATCCCTAACTGATATACGTCCTCTGGCATGGCCCAAACCTTGCTTTCTGGAATCCTGCTCTGAGTATCCAGTCTCCAGGAGCTGTGTCCTCCCGCCTGTCTCTAGTGGGCAGGATTATCAGGATGCCTCCTTGACCTGGCTCATACTGTGCCTGGTGGGGTTACGTAGCTTTCAGGTGGTGCACCCATTTCATACTTCTCTAGAGCTTTCCTCAGCTCCCAGGGAAACTGGACACATAGTAGGTGGTCACCAGACATTTGCTGGCTGAATGCATGTGGTGGGGACAGGGTGGTAAGTTGGGGATGGTGGTAACCGTAAGCTGATTATAAATACTTCCCTGGATTTGCAGGGGGAGGATTGAGAGTGTCTAGCCCCAGGTCATACTTCAAAGAATTGGCTTATTCTTCTCGTGTTTGAGGCCTAAGGCTCTAAAATATACCTTAACTACATTTCTTTCCCCTTGTTCTCCCTTTTCCTGCCTCCCTGCCCGACATAGTTTCCAGAACATAAAATACAAGTTCAGACATGGCAGAGGAGACTAGAACACGAAATTCCGAAGCTTTCAGGTGGTTATTTGGTTGGTAGACACAGCTCAATTCTTGTTGTGCTTGGTAGAACTCTGTCTTGCTCACGGTCGAATATTCTGGGATTTGCCTCTTAAGTGGCCATCCCTTGGGTATCTTCAAGTAATTCCAAGTGGAAAACCACACAAGTGCCCGTGGAAATGTAGACAGCTGAGTCGACTGCAGAACAGTGGCATCCCTGGGACCTGGAGGCCAGCCTCTACCATGCAGGCTGACCCCTTCCGTGTCCCTGGCGATGCCTCACCACATGACCTGGCAGCCACGGTGAACATTCACTCAAGAAGTTCCTGCCTTGAGCTAGGGAGCTTTTTAGTTTTAACAAAAGCCAAGGCCTTCCTGGAATCTTCTTTTAAAGTCCCAGTACATAACCCTGCTTTACCTCTACTGGGACTTTTTGGAATTGACAACGCTTTCTCTTTTAACCAAAAACACCACTCTTCTTGGTGGGCGAGGCGGAGTTAATGAGCACAAGGAGGGCATTGCAAACGAGTTTTGAAATGGCAAAAAATTCCTTTTATTTTGTCGTTTTTATGGAAAGGTCAAATCGTTGAAAAAAAAAATGTCCTCGATGAGTTATACTTAGGGTTTACAAAAAAGCACACTTTGTTGATAAAATATGAACTGTTTGAAAGATTTATAAGAGTCTAAAATCCTGCATAGCCCTTCAGAATTTGAAGCAGCAGGAAACCACTGTGATATTTTTAAAACAAGTATTTATAAAAGTAATTGGGTACTCTTGATGTGGAATGAGGAGGAAAAAAAAAAAACTGCTAAAGAAGCTATATTGGACTTGACATAAAAGCAAGGTATGTAATTTGGGAGCAGAATGAAGGGTGAGGAACGTGTACACACAGTACCTGCGGGCCTCTCTTGTTCAGAAGAGGGGGAGGCCGGCACAGAACACTGCCGCCCCCCAGCGCGGGGAGAGAGGGCCCTTCTGCAGGGCCCGCGGGCCATGCCCAAGTACTGCAGCTCATTTCTGAAACCCCAGTTCAAGACTCCGAGGCCCTCTAAAACTGATTACATGCAAACGGGACAGAAAACACATGTTTCTGAGAACATTTTGGTTAAAATTAAAAATGTGGCAGAGACAGTGCCAATAACTTACTCGAGAATATCTGAACCAGATGCTGCTAGCCCGTAATTCCGAGTAATTTGCCAAAATTATGTATTTACTTTAATCCCAGAGATGAAGCTTCACTATGCATGGTTTTCGTTATTTGTGACGCAAAAAAAAAAAAAAAAAAAAAAAAAAAAAAAAAGAAAAAATCTGAGGTGACTTCGGCAAATACTGGGAAGAGAATGAGAAATGAACAGGGCTGTGTATTAACTACCGTTTGAACCTGCACGGAAGTTAAGCCAGAGGCTGCCAGAAATAGATCCTCAAAAAGCATAACATCCTAGGAGGTTAGGCAAACTTTTTTGAGTAAGTAATTTATAAAATGACAAGCTTGCATTAAGACGGTGTTTCTACCGGTGACGGTTCCTGAGAGGCTCCCACTCCTGGGCATATCATCTTGTTTATGTCATGCCCAACATCTGGATGCCAATGGAAAAAATACTGGTTAGCTGTCTGGATTCCTGTTCTCTATGAAGTCGAATAATCGAATGATGGGGCTGGGTGGACATTGGATAGCGGTTTTTTGTTCCTATATAGATATTTAGCATCTAAGTGAACAGGAGCCGTTTAGGGTAGTGGGTAAGCATGCAGACTTTGAAGCCAGGGTACCTTAAGTTCTGTGTGCTTAGACTTCTCATCTGGAAAATGGTCATAATAATGGTATTTACCTTGTAGAGTCTTCGCGAGAGTTAAATGAGTTAATAGAAGTATGATGCCTGAACACAGCAATTGTCCTCAATAAATGTGACTCACCTTCACTTTTCCTAGTATTTGAGCCCTAGGGGAGGGTGGTCCCTGCATTTATGCCTTTTTTCCTTTTGACAAATAAGTAGTGTTACTTGGAAGGGGAGAGGTTGTGTGTGTGTGTGTGTGTGTGTGTGTGTGTGTGTGTGTATGGTAAAATACACAAAACTACCATTTTCACTATTTTTTAAGTGCATAGTTCAGGGTCATCAAGTACATTCACACTGTTGTGCAATCATCATCACATCTACAGAAGAGAATTTTTTTTTTTTTTTTTAAATTATAAGAATCCTCTCGAATTCATGGCTGGCTGTCCATACCTCAGTTTGGCCCTTGTCCTCTCTCTCCGGAACTATTACAATGGCTTAGTGGTGGGCTTCCTGCTCTTCTGCAATCCATATATGGCTCGAGAGCAGCCTTTCTAAAATGCAGATCTGATCTCTGTTAGCCTTTTAGGGTCTTTCGGCAGCCCCTGCCCCCTGTATCATTCCTATAGGGTAAACACTGGCCTCACTAGCATGGCATTTTCGGCATTTAAAACTTCATGCCTGATGGCCCGGTGCTTGGCATACAGGCTCCGAGAAGTGTTTGGGGGCCTCTGGGAATGTGCTGCCGGAGAGATAAGGGATTCAGGGATCATGCCCATTTTATAGATGAGAGGTGGTGTCATCTTCAGCCTGGGGTGGTGCCCCACTTATGACCGGGGGCTTTTTGGAGTCTGTCTTGCTGTGTACAATTTGAAGGGTACTGGGATCCAGCCAGCATTGCCTGCTTCCAAACTCCTGCTTGGGGTTGGTCCTTGCATGTGAGATGGTGCTACCAGTGGGTCGGGCCTAAGGAGATGTGGGTTCTAGTCCTGCCCCTGCCCCTCATTTGTGGTGGGACCCGACCCCCCCACCCCTCATCTCTTAACTGAGGAGGTTAGGCCTTGTTGGTCTCTGGGGGAGTGGATGAGTCCTTGGAGGGCGAGGGGTGCTTCCTCAGAAGAGTGGGGAGACCTGGTTAGAGGGAGAAGGAAGGCCCTCCATATTTCCCGCTTTGCTTGGCAAGCTGGCACCTGCTCGTATTCAGGAAATGGGCAGCCCAGGGCCTGGTCCCGTGCAGAAGCCAGTTAGGGAGCTGCGGAGTGAGGGGATGATCTTGTACCTCAGTGACACTTTTGATGGTCACACACTTGTGAGCAGCCCTCCTCTTTGGCTCTAATAATTGATTTCCCCAACGCTGTCCCCCTCTGTACTAGCGATTGTGCCATGCATTAGCTATCTTCTGGCCTGTTCTTAGTCTCTAGTTTACCTTGGGGAATTGACACCTTTCTTCTGGATGCTTCAAAAAGAAACTGAATGCTCACTAGGGCTGCATTCCTGCTACTTGCTCTCTGTTTCTTACGCGTGCCCCCATTATTCTGGAAACGATCCCAGGGATCTCTGGCTTTACAGACAGGACAGGGGTCTCCCTGGAAGGGTGTGATTTCAGATTCCTCCAATCTGTGGAGAGCCTTCTCTTTAGGGTGCCTCTCCTTCTGACCGGTTTCTCACTCCCATTTTCACTCACAGTAAGCTGCCCCTGGGGAAAGCTTTGCTTTTTGTCTTGAGTTGAGAAAAGGCTGCAAAACTACTTTTTAAAATTTCAGTACTTGAAATATGCTGTCAGGTAACTGATGCTATTAGGATTCGGCAAGGAAGATCCCTGCTTGCTTCGAAGTTTCTGTCCGGTCTTGCTCTTCTTCTGTTTGCCTGGTTTCAAGAAAGGCCCTAGAAGTGGGACCCCGTCCCACGGAGTCAAGAACGGTACCATCTGTGGGACAGACTTGAGCGTGTGACCGTCGTCACAGCCGGGAGAGCCCCGTTCAAGAGCGTGTGGGTTAAATGGTACACCCCATGGGAAGGAGAGGCTGGGGATGTGGCCTCCCTTTGGTGCTCAGGCAGTTGGGCCACCCGGGGCCCCACAGCCATGGTCATTTAGACCCTCTGCATCTGCAGGAGGGTGGAATTAGCAAGCTTTTTCCGTCTTTCAAATCTGAGGAATGTGTGAAAGGCGAGTGTCAGACCAGAAAGGAGCGCCATTAACTGTGCCTCTGGCACTCCCAGCGGGCCTGCCCTGCCACAACCCTGCTTGCTGTCAGTTTGTCAACAACTCGGACTGAGCCTCTCTGTCCCCGGCTGTGTGGACGCTGGGGGAGACAACAGGAGACATCTGCTGCTGCTTCCAGGCAGGGTGGAGGGCCGGCTCCCAGGAGGCTGTTTATTTCAGATGAGGAATTTTGCTGGCGATTAGGCCAGGTTGCCGCTGGGAAAACACAAGCGTGTTGGTGATGGTGTGGGCAGGCAGGCTTCTTACGGGCGTGGCCACTTGTGCTCACACGCGCACGCACGCACACACACGCTAGCATGTGCCGACACGCGTGCACCCATACCCTCACATGCACACACGTGCATTACGGGCACACGTGCCCCCTGCGTGCACACTCACGTGCACACCACCCAGGCACACACACGAGCACAGGCTTACACACACACGTGGACACACACTCGCCACATAGCTCCTTTATCAAGCAGGCAAACGTAAGCATCGAACACCCTGTTTATGGAAACAGTAAAGCTGGCAGAAATTAATAAACTAAATGGGCCAACGCAAAATTGCGTCCTTTTCTCTCTACTGCTTATCTGTTATTAACGCTTTATCTCTTTCTTTCTCTATTTCTCATTCTGCTTTGAGAAGAGAGGCCGCTTCTTCCTCTTACTCGGGCATTGAAAGCTGCCCTTGGATGTGGTTCTCGGCCCTCTGAGCAGAACGAAAACACTCTCTCGGTCTTCTCCGGACGCGATGTTATTTTATGGCACCTGAAATCAGGCTGTCTGGGCTCGTAGGCCAACTCTGGTACTTATTGGCTGTACCACCTGGGGAAAGTTACCTAACTTTCTGTGCCTCAGTGTCCTCGTCTGTAAAACGGGGTAATAATAGCCCTGCCTTTTGGGGGGCATTGTGAGAATTAATAAATGCTGAGCCCAGTGCTTGGCACATGGTAAGTATCTGTTTAATACTGATGATTATTAGTTTGCCCCTGGCCCTGACTGTTCTCTGGAGAGACTCTTGGCTGTCTTGGGCTTCCAGCCTCTTGCACTCAACTATGCAAGTGTTTGTGTCTTTCCTTTCCATGTGAGCTGGAGAAGAAGGAACCGGCAAGGTTAGACACAGACTCCATGATTTCTTTCTTTAATCCGTGGGCTTCTGTCTACCTGACTGTCTCCGTTTGTACCCTTTGGAGCTATAGTTGGGATTATTTCTAATTTGCTTTACATGGTTCCTTAGCAACACTCACTAATATAGGATTAGGAACAAAAATACTTTTGGTGAGAATTTCAAGGATCTTAATTTATTATAGACTGTTGCTTTAAAAAAATAATTACTCTGATTTCCCCTTCCTTATTTTAAAATTCATTGTAAAATACTTAGTTTACCCAGATAATCAGAAAGAATAAAAATCACCCTTCTGGCAGCATCTTTGTGTATATTTTTCCAATTTGAAAAGTATATATACGCATGTATCTGTCAAAATGGCAATTGTACACGTCCTTTTCGTGAATAGGACATTTCACAATGCCCATCTGCCCACGATGTTTTGAAAATGAGTTTTAAAAGAACATGTTCTTTCCAATCAGATGAAGTGTGGCTTCTCCAGGAAGAACGTGGCCCATGTGTACACCCTCCGTGGAGAGGAAGTGGGTGTGTGATGGCATATTGAGCTGGATTGGCTGCTAGGTGGTCTCAGGGGCACCCCAGCAGGGCACGCCTGTGGGAGGATGCAGTTAGGCCGTGAGCGGGAGAAACCTTTCTCTCTCTCTGTTGACTTGTCTCCTGCAGCCAGAGTTGGCTTTCAGCTCAGGTGCAAGGGAATGGATGGACAGCCTGCGGTCATTCTCATTTACAGACACCAGTGCACCTGCAGGGAAATGTGAACCCATTGGCACCTGGATGAGGAGCAGAGGGGTGCGGGGCTCACCTTTCAGGGAGGCAGGCAGAGGTGCAGCACACAGACACTAGAACCGGACTACCTGCGTTTAAGTCCCACGGAGGTTACTTGTTAGCCTCGTGCAGTTGGGCACGTTGCTTATGCTTGCTCTGTGCCTCGGATTTCTCATCCACAACATAGACGTCATGGTATCTATTTCACAATGTAGTCATATGGATTAAGTTAATATGGACATAAAAACATCTTTAAAACAGCAATGGTGAGTTGAGTCTTGCCTCAGCACCCCTCTGATCTCTTCTGCTTTGTTCTCCCACTTTTAAGGACCCAGTTACTTTGGGCCCACCTGGGATAATCCAGGAGAATCTCTTTATTTTAAGGTCAGCTGATCAACGACCTTAATTGCCCTTTGCCGTGTAGGGTGACATAGCCACAAATTCTGGGGACTAGGGTATGGAGTCTTTGGGGCCAATTTTCTACCCCATCTATTGTCTTGGACAATTCCTTACATCTCCTACAGTGATTCATCTGGAATGATGTGTTCAGAGCACATCTCCGTCCCCAGATGTGAACTCCTCAAAGACTGGAATTGTGTCTTGTTCTTATCGGAGTTCTCCATGACCTGATCTTCAGACCTGGGCTACTGGTACCTCTGCAGGTGTGGGAGAACTTTCCAAGGGGATGTGGGTAAAGGTAGTTTTAAAGGGACCCATTTAAGAATGTACCTGCTATGGAAGCCAGCTTTCCATTTCTCCTCCTCTTTCCAGATCCTTTTTTCTCACTTTGACAAAGAAAGACTCAGCCCTCCCCCACCCCGAAATGCCAGATAGTGACATTCAAAATACTGGTGTCCATGAAGCCTCTGCATCTCTCGTCATTCTGATTAAGACATGTATTTTTGGGGCACCTGGGTGGCTAAATCGGTTAAGCGTCCAGCTTCGGCTCTGGTCTTGATCTCACGGTTGCGGGTTTGAGCCCCGCGTTGGGCTCTCAGCTGTCAGCACGGAGCCTGCTTCAGATTCTGTGTCCCCCTCTCTCTCTGCCCCTCCCCCTTTCACATGTACTCTCAAAATAAATCAATCAACATGAAAAAGACACGTATTTTCAATTAATTGTATGTATGTATGTAACATATATACAGTTGCATCTGTCACGTACCTATATTGACTTGATCAGACATGTACAAATAATAATTGCAGTGATAGCTGGCCAGAGGAAGAATTTCCAACACTCAGGGCTCAATTGTGGGAAAGAAAAAGTAAGGTGGAATTTCAGTTTATATGCATTTTTTCTTCTTCCAGAGAATTATGATAAGGTGAATAATAAAAGACTTTCTGGCACAAAAATTACATGACAATAAAATTCAGTGAGGAAAAATAAATATGCTTTCAAAGAGGAAAAAGGAAAAGCTGTAAGCTTTTCCGACTCATAAAGAAGAGTTTGTTTATGTATTTTTTAAAATAACTGATGGTGAGTATCAGATTGGTATGGCATTTAAATTCCATTGGGGACATTTAAGAGAGTGACGTAATGGTTTTATATTTATAAAATGTCAATATTTACAATACAGTAGGAATCACAGCCTTTACCTTATTTAAATGTATGATAAAAACTTTAGATGTTAACCAAAACTGTGCAGGAGCCTATGTCCTATATCAGAATTCTTTTAGGAGTCATAGGAGCTTGAATGTTTGAAGACCGTCTGCTTTTGGCACCTTACACGTAGTCGTGGTTCAAACGTGTTTGCTTTTGAGGAGGGATTTAAGTGAAGTTTGTAAACCATTAGAAAGGATAAGATTTAAGGTGGTCGTACAAGCTTTAAATGAGAGAGTTCTAACAGATATGCGTCTCTGCTGGATGGCTCCAGTGTGCACCTCTCAACAGCTCAGGAACATCTTTGGGGTCTCTTGTGTGTTTCATTCCCTGCACACCCCCCCCCCCCGCCCCCCGCCAGCCAGTTGGGCATCCTGTCCTTCACTTCAGTGCCGACACCAGTTACCCCGCACGGCTGACACAGACCCTGCAGGTTGACTCAGTCCTCCAGCACTGCCCCTACGCCAGGTGCCAGGTGCAGGCGGGGTCCCCGGGCTACCTGCACTTCTGCCTGTCCAACTACAGATGTGGGGGGTTTCACCACCTTCACGCCCCTCCAGTTTGATAATTTGTTAGAATGACTCACAGGAGCCAAGGAAGTGCTGTACTTGGGTTATAGTCTTATTTTAAAGCACACAAAAGTCAGGAACCGCCAGATGGAAGAGAAGCACAGGGCAAAACTGGCAGGGGGTGCGGGCAGGGGGGCCTCCGTGTCCTTTTGTGGTACCACCCTCCCAGCACGGCCATGTGTCCACCGATCTGGGAGCTCCCCTAGCCCTGTGTTTCGGAATTTTTAGCCAAGTTTCCTTACAGAGGCACGATTGCTTAAATCACGGGCGGTTGTTGATTGAGCTCAGTCCGTGGTCACTCTCCCCTCCCCAGAGGTGGGGCTGAGCAGGGGGAGGTGAGTTCCTGGGCATCAGGCTGCTATCCTTCGGCTCCTGAGGGGGCCTGCCAAAGGCCACGTCATTAGCATATGCGCCGGAGTGGTCAGAGGGGCTCCTGAGGAATAACAGAATACTTCCCATCACTCACAGAATTCCACATTTTAGGAGCTCCATGCCAGCAACCCAGGACAAAAACCAAATATGTATGTTTTTATTATAACACAGTGGGATTCTAGGAAATCATTGATTTCCTTTCTTAGTTTGGCAAGTTGGGGATTAGCTTAAGGGAGCAGGGGCAAGTGTGACCTTACGGCCTTTGCCAAGTCTTGGAGGAATAGCACTCGGGAAGGGGATTTAGGGCTCTTGTTAGAGATTTTAGTTGTTCATTTAACCAGCCAGCCAGCCAACCAACCAACCAACCAACCCACCAACTTTATAGCATGCTAAGTCCTCGACTAGGAGCCTAGGAGCACAGGAGCCCAGGAGCCTGGAAGTGGTGGTCTGGGGGAGGCAGAGAGTACAAAGTTGAATTAGGCACAGTTCCTGCCCTGGAGGTTCCTGCCTTGCCAAGCTTTTCTTGGGGACCATGTCTTTCTGCTTTCCTTTACCCTTTTTTAGGATCGTGTTTCACTGATAGGACAGGCTTCTGGTGGAAAGGAATTCTGCACACCAGAGACACTGGGGAACAGGATCTCCAACGTGGAAGCCCTTGCTCCCCCTGCACGACTCCTGTGCCCTCCCTCACCTATGCTCCGGGTTGTCTTAGTCTCCTGAATCCTCATTAGCAGGAACGCGTCCATTTTTAGGAGTGATGAGTGGATGGAAAAATGTCACCAATCACTCATGACAGATGTCGCCAAAGCTTAATTAAGACCAGACAGTTTCAGCTCAGCGACTTTGTAGATGATGTCGGAAGAATGCTGGATCACAGAGCCAAGATTCAGGGTCCCAGCAAGATTCTGTAAGCAGTCTGTCTCACCTTTGTGGAAAGAGGCTCGCTCTGCAGTGTAGGGAATGCTACTTGTTTAAGATGCGGTTTCTGCCCTCATGGAGGTTATAATTACAAATTAAAAAATTTGTACATGAAAAGAAATAAGATGAAGCGTGAAATTGTATTCACACTGCCTCTCTAGAGGGGAGTGGGAAGTGGAGAGAAAGGGAGAGAGACAGGGTTGGCGGGGGGAGACAGAAAGGGAGAGAGACAGACATAGGATTTTGGATTCTGTCCCTGGTCGCTCAGCCTCTCCCCCCTCTCTCTGCTCAGGGAGACTGTGCGTCTGCCAAATGGGTCCTGGAAGAGGGTGTAGGGGGGTGAAGACATCAAGAACCTTAGGCTGGGGTTTCGGGAGAGATTCTAATGGGGAATTAGTCAAGGCTGGGCTGGAGAGGGAAACTGGCAAGGAGAGTGTGGTAGGAGGCATGAGAACCGAGGAGGGGAGCAGTGGGGAAAGGGTTTAAATGTTGGTATGGACTGTGAATTACATCCCTTTTGAGCTTCTAGAAGATTGCAGTGATTTTTCTGGAAAGGTTGGAATGCCTTTGGATTATTTTTGGTCTCTAGACTGCACTTTCTAAAACGTGCAATAAGACAGATACTGGGCAATACGATATGCAGAGTACCTCCCAATTTAAACTGAGGCCAGCTACGCTATTGGAAAATATCCTGAGGATGCAATGTAAATCTAATCATGCTACTCTTAGGCTTAAAACCGTTCAGCAGCTTTCGTTTGCACTCGAAGTGAAATCTCATCTCCTTACTGTGGCTTCAGGATAGGCCTCTGCCCACCCCTCCCAGGACAACTCAGGCCGTTTTACTCACTCTGCTCTGGCCACGCTGGCCTTTCAGTTTCTGGGGCACTGTAAACTCAGCTTCTGCAGGGCTTTTGCACAGATTGTGTTCTCAGGCAGCAGTGCCTTGGTCCCTATTTCCACTCTCTACTCTGCACAGTATGTTCTTCCTTATTCTTCAACTCTTGGCTTCAATCTCACCACCTAAAAGGCCCTCCCTCACTCCCCTCTGATCTAAAAGAAGTTACCTTGTGATTATTTCTTACGGTGCAGTGGGTTGAATGGTAGCACCCGAAAGGTAGGTCCTGGAAACTGTGAATGCAATCCTATTTGGAAAAAGGGCCTTTGAGAATGTAATTAAGTTAAGGATCTCAAAATGATATCATCCTGTATTATCTGGGTGGGCCCTAAATCCCAAGTGCCCTTATAGGAGACAAACAGAGGAGAGACGCAGAGGGAGAAGACGAGAAGGCATGAGGCCATGTGACCATAGGGACCCTTTGCCAGAAGTGCCGTGAGCCAAGGAACACCTGTGGCCACCCCAAGATGAAAGAGGTAAGAGTGATTCTTCCTGAGAGCCTTTGGTGGGAGTGTGGCCCTGCAGACACTTTGCTTTCAGACTCCTGGCCTCTAGCACCGTGAGAGAATCAGTTTCTGTCACGGCACTTTGTCACAGCAGCCGTGGGAAGCCCATACCCACAGCATCCTGTTCTTTTCCTTCGTATTGTTTATGCTGACTTAATTTCACCTCGCGGACTTGACGATCTGTTTATTACCTACTTGCAACTCCCCCTCAACACTGCACCTGACATGGTCAGGTATACTGTTCCTCACTGTATTTGCAGTGCCTGGCACAAGCAGATGCCAAAGAGACATTTATCGAACGAATGAAGACAAATAGCACATCTCACTCAGAATCGTTGAGGAAAGCATCTCCTTCTTGGAGAACCGCAGGCTCATGGAGGGTGGGAATGTGTGCTTCTCTAGTGCTTGACGTCACCTGACTTGCAGGTAAGGGCTGCAAGGGTGTAACCATTCCCTCCGAAGTTGAGCCCGCTTTTAATTTGCCTTGCTAATCCTTTCTTTATGGAAAGGGAGGCAGTCAGCTTCCCAGTGGTCCCTGTCTAAACGACCCCGGACACCAGTGTGAGACGGGGGCAGCCTAGCTCTGAGTGTGGAGGTGAAGTGCAGGGGGCCTGGGCACATCAGGTTCCGGCGGGATTCAGTGCCGAAGAAAACACATTCTTTGAAGAGAAGGGTAATTGCTGAAGGCTTTGTCTAATGTTGAGGCAGAGGGGATGGACCATTTGAACTGGTTTAGTATTCATGATAATATATGGTTCAGGACTCAATAAAAGGGTATAATTCTATTGAGGGATTCCACTGAGCTCATAAACCGCGGGAGTGTGGCTCGTCAGCAGAATGCAGAGATTGGGTTACCACGGAGCTTGTCAACAGGGACCACTCAGGGCTGTTGATCACTCCCAAGGAAGGATTATCATGGGACTCCTCTGGACTGCATGCCTAGAAAAAGCAGTGCCCAAATAGTTTAGTTAAATTGTGTGTGTGTCTGTGGTCCCAAAGTATACCAAGGATCGCAGTGGAACAAATGGTTTCATTACGTGGTATCTGTTAATGAAACTTATGCACAAAATTTTTTGTCTCTAAAGTCGCCATAAATGAGAAAGGGGGTATTTCCTGGAACTGTGGGCAAAACGACCTTTACCTTTATTTGGAATCAGGACAGCGAATGTGAAAGTGGCTTGGTATCGGGTAATAGGGAGTAGTGGGGACCACGGTCAGGTAGAAAGTACGTGTCTAGCTTAGACCTGGGGTTTGCCAAACAAGCCATCTCTGAAGCCAGTGTGAGGTATTAGTTTACATGTTTATCTTTCCTGTCGACCAAGGGTTCACAAACTACAGCCCGGGGGTCCAATCTGGCCTGCCTCTTGTTTTTGTACATAAAGTTTTATTGGAACACAGCCATAGCCATTTTTTTGTGTACCGTCTATATTTAGCACTTTTGAGCTATAGTGACAGAGCTGAGTAGTTGCACAAGATAGCAACCGGCCTTCAAAGCCTAGAATATTTATCATCTTTTTTTTTTTTTACAGAAAAAATGAGCCAATTCTCGCATTAGACTATGTGCTTCTTGAGGGCAGCTTGGCACATATTTTAAACTAAGAAATTATTTGTTTATTTTGAAGAAGAGGTGTTATATTTTCTATGACAGGTACGCTGGGTTGTTTGCCCAACAGCCATGCCCCCTTCTTTGCTAACAGAGGCAGCCATGAGCTTTAGGGGTAGTGGATGGGCTTCTCCCCAGCCCCCAGAGGGTGAACTTTGATTAGTTCAAGCCAACTGTGGTTATCCCCTCCTCTTCCTAGTTCTATGGTTTAGGCATTGGCCTGTGATGGGATTGTGGCCAGTGAGATGTGGGGAAACACAGGCTTCCCCCACGATGGAAGTCTGCTGGGGGTTAAGGGATGGTTTCACATTCTTAAAAAGGGGTCCAAGGAGTGCCATGTTTCCTTCCTTTGCCTTTGGACCTTCTTGAGGGAGGCTGATGCTTACACTGGCTGTAGCACCGGCCAAAGCCAAAAGCCAAAGGTGAGGATCGCAGGGTGAAAATAGCATGTGGGTTCTCAACGCATAATGAAAACCAAATGAACCAATCCAGGATCTGTCCTACTTTGCATGCACGTACGTGTGTGTGTGTGTGTGTGTGTGTGTGTGTGTGTGTGTGTGTAAATGTCTTTCTTGCTTATTCACTTTTAATTGGGTTGATCCAAAAACTAACAAAAACTAACATCCTAAAAAATTACAAATGTTATGTTGTTGGACCTGCCTACTCTTTCTTTGGGATTTCTTTTTTTTTTTTTTTTTTAACGTTTATTTATTTTTGAGACAGAGAGAGACAGAGCATGAACGGGGGAGGGTCAGAGAGAGGGAGACACAGAATCGGAAACAGGCTCCAGGCTCCGAGCTGTCAGCACAGAGCCCGATGCGGGGCTCGAACTCACAGACCGCAAGATCGTGACCTGAGCCGAAGTCGGCCGCTCAACCGACTGAGCCACCCAGGCGCCCCTCTTTCTTTGGGATTTCTAACTTCCAAGTCTGTCTACTAGGAAAGGTTCCTGTAGATTTTATGAAAATGTTATTCTGATGTTGTTTTATTTTTCATTTAGAACCTTACTCCATCAGGAATTCATTTTTTCATCTGGTATGAAGTAAAGGTTTTTTGTTTTTTGTCTGGATAGAGAAATATATTTTTTTGAGTGTATATTAGTGAATAAAATCTAGTGTGCTTATTGAAGTTTCATAAAGATGGTATGTTATTTTCTACACTGGAAACTTATATGACAAGACTGGTTTCTCATAGATACCTTCTTAGAAAATGGCTAACGTGGGGCACCTGGGTGGCTCAGTTGGTTGAGTGTCTGACTTCGGCTCAGGTCATGATCTCACAGCTCGTGAGTTCGAGCCCTGTTTCAGGCTCTGTGCTGACAGCTCAGAGCCTGGAGCCTGCTTCTGCTTCTGCGTCTCCCTCTCTCTTCCCCTAACCCACTTGCATTCTGTCTCTGTCTCTCTCAAAAATAAATAAACATTAAAAAAAAGAAAATGGCTAACTTAATTGATGCATTTAAGGGTGATACTGCTGTAACTAGAGTATTTGTGAATTCCTAACAAATAACTTAGAGAAACTGAAGATCTTTGCCAGAAGTTATCAGTTTTAAGACAAACTATATCATGTAAGGGAAACACCAGCCCTGTTAAGTATATCTAATCTGGCCCATCCCAAGGAAAGGTGTTGGGTTATTTCCTGGTGCTGATTAGGAATGTTGAAAGAAAGAAGTCAGAGTGAAAATTTATCAGCATCTTGCACTGACTCAAAGGAAACAGTTGGATTTTGAACTGCAGAAGATCCTCATATCTGAAGATAATTGGTGCTGGGAAACAGCATTTCAAGTAAATTCGCTCAAAATAGGGGCCAACGTTTACTGAATCTAAAACATGCAAGCCAACAAAAACCCCTTGACCGGTCAATGAATTCAAACAATAACTAGAAGATATTTGCAAGACACACAACCAAAGATTAGTATCAAGAATGTAAAAAGGATACCTGCAAATCAACAAGAACAGGAACTAGAAATGTGGGCAAAGATTGCAAACAGACTTTTTAGAAGAGAGAGCACAAGAAGCCGATACATTTGTGAATTCTTACTCGTATTGTTAGGCTCAGGTAAATTCAGATCAAGACCTCAAGGAGATTTCCCCCTCCTGCCCATTTAATTGGGGAAGATGTACCATACACTTAACCAAATTTAGTTTATAATTGCCACTGTGCACTGACTCTTAGGACATGCAAAGTAAGAGTCAAATGTTGATTTTTTTTTTTTGGATGTAACGTTTTTAAGACCATAAGATGTACAATTTTTTAAAAAAAAATTGGAAGATAGCAGTTCATAAGAGTCGTCTTATAACAAGGACGGGTGTTGACAAAAATATTTGAGGACATCAAGTTCTGATGTTTAAATCATTCTTTTTAAAAACTTATTTTAGCACCATCCCTTGCAGACTTTTCCTTTTGAGTTATAGCCGGGCTAACTTTGGCCAGATCCTCCTTTGCCAACAGCCCCGCATTTGATTTAAGCAGCTGTCCACCATCACTCTTCTGGAATTCATGACTTTCTGCATCTTTGTCAGTGTCGCTTTGCAATCGGTTGGCAGCAAAATGATGTGGCATTGTAAGGCCTTTGCAGTTTCCCTGGGAGACTGACAAAGAATTTGACTTAACCATTGATAAGATTGGGAGGGTGGGAGAAGGTTGGCAGCCGGAGTGGTTTACAGTGGCTTTTGTCTTTCCAGCAATCATTTCCCCCTTTTTGGAAATAGCACCCTGATTTTCATGGGGAGACTTACTGTCTCCCAGCTCCTAGTCCATATGGTTTGACTGAAGCCGCTCCTACCTTTAACTCCAGGGATGAGCATGTGCCTCAGGCCTGGCCAGTCAGAACACTGACATTGCCCTGGGCACATTGATTGGTTCAGGGATGGGCATGTGACTGAAACCAGGCCAATGAAATTCTGTTCAGTGACTTAAAAAACATTTTTTTAAATGTTTATTTTTGAGAGAGAGAGCATGAGCAGGGAAGGGACAGAGAGAGAGGGAGACACAGAATCCGAAGCAGGCTCCAGGCTCCGAGCCGTCAGCACAGAGCTCAATGCAGGGCTCAAACTCATGAACTGCAAGATCATGACCTGAGCCAAAGTTGGATGCTTAACCAACTGAGCCACCCAGGCGCCCCTCCATTCGGAGACTTTTGATGGAACCTTTGGAAAAGAGGGTGTTCCTTTCTCCTGGGTTGCTCAGCTGCTGGAGTATAAGCCTCCACATGCTGTGGCCACTTTGCTGCCACTCGGAGAAAGCAGATCTGAGAATAGAGCCAACAAGAAGCAGAATGCTGTCACAGAGGCAGATAGTTTCTTCTTGACATTTTTTTGGGAGCTTCAAGAGGTTTTCATTTCTATTTTTCATGTTAAGTTGTATGAGTCGGATTTCTTTCACTGGCCCTCAAGAGAAGCTGGTGGACACACAGGATGGCAGAATTTGGATTAGAGCACACATTTCTTAGTCCTAATTCACCGCTTTCTCCACTGCACTTGGGTGCTTCCCCCAGAGTCCCTCGTTCAGTTTACACAGTTTCTGGATTTGTGGTCTAGTGAGAGGTGATGTTATCACATATGGAAGAAATTGCCATCTATGCTGAGGGAACCCTTCCCGCATCAGCCCAGCCAGTTATCTGGGAACACATTTGTTTCATGGAATGGTGGACCACACTTCACTCCCCCTTGGCAGGCTCGTGTAATACCTTCAGAATGAGACTGTATAGTAGAAAGTTACCGGGAACCAGAGCTGGCATGGAAAAATGTAGGCCTTTGAAGAAGTTTAGAGGAAGTGGTGTTTGGGTCTCACTTCAGCTGACATGTGCTCAGTAAGAATCAGGGAAACATGATGTGTTGTTTTTTTTTTTTTCCCTCTTCTTCTGGCACAGATTCTGTGCCACTAAACATGGCCCAAAATGATAGTTGTAGGTTTGGAAAGAAAATAAGCCATTTGACAGAAGACCAGCTGCTTCCGTCATACGAAGTGCTGAAGAGTAAAGTGTAGGACATTAGGGTGTATGTATCAGACAGGTTGGGCTAGGTTTTGCTGCCGTAACAAAGAACCCCTAAATCCCAGGGGCTTTTAACAACAAAGGTTTATTTCTTTCTCACACTACACGTCCATCGTGGGTTGGCAAGGGCACCCAGGCTGCTGGAGCAGCCACCCTCATCTTCAGTATGGTCAGTCACCGTCCCAGATGGGAAGAGAACAATTAATTAAAGGACATGTGTCACGTTCACTCAAATCACGGGCCAGACCTAGGCTCCATCCAACCATCGGGGGACCAGGAAGTACAATCCGTGTGTTCAAAGGGGAGAACTGGAAATAATTGGGTGAACAGCACTAATGATGTCCATGGTAGCTAAATTCCAGCCTTGTCTTTGCTGGATGGGGGGAAGAGAATGTTGAGAGGGAATAAAAAGGGTTCCAGTCCTGTGGAGGTAGGTGAGGGGAGGGTGGGGGATGCTGGGGTGGAATGAACAGGCCTCAGGGTCGTGTGAGTGTGGGATATGGTCTGCTGAACCTTAAGTTACCATTTGTTGCTTAAAAATACAGCATTTCACACCTCACCCCAGACTGGGCTGAATTAGAATCTGCATTTTAACAAGAGTCCCTAGGCAATTTGTATGCACAGAGTTTGAAAAGTCTGACATGGGTAATAACTGAGAGTATTTTAGGTGGCATATGGACATATTTTGTCTTGGTAAGTGTTAAAGGCATATTTGTTTTGATAATAGTTGATAGTTATTTGTATTATTACGTTCTTTCCATGCCTTCACCCCAGCCATCCCTGCCCTCGCCCAGCTCCCTGTCTGCTCACAGAGCCACCTGTGACCAGCCTCCTAGTAGTCACAGGTAGGAGGGGACAGGAAAAAGACACACCTGGGGTCTGCTCATGGAAAGGGAAACGGCCATTCAAGTTCAAACTATCTGGATGGGAGGGGAATTTATCTGGAAATATTCAGCCTTATAAATAATTAGGAGGATCCTGAATCATCTAGCCAGTTTCCTCATTTTCCTAGTCACTGTGTTTGCACATATGTGTATAGAGTCTCAAAATTCTCTCCATTAAAGGTTATCAAACTAAAATAGAAAATCTCAAATGAAAGCAGTGAAGTGCAAGATATCCTCTGCTAGTTTCCCCTTCTAAGCTGATCCATTAAAGACAGCGTCTGAGTCCTTAATGGTGGGTCATGGAACTATATAAGTTGCTGCCTTTTTTAATTATCCTTAATGTGGTAATGTCCCCCCCCCCCCAATGACCATGTCCTGATCCCCTAAACCCATGACTATGTTACGTTACGTGGCAAAAATGACTTCGTAGGTGTGATTGAGAATCTTGAGATGGGAAGATTATCCTAGTTTATCGAGATGGGCCCAGGAGACACAAAGATTCTTATAAGAGGGAGGCAAGGGTCAAAGGCAGAGAGATGTGATAGTGGGAGCAGATGTTGCTGTACTGGCTTTGAAGGCGGAAGAAGAGGCCACTAGCCAAGAAATGCAGGAAGCCTCTAGAAGCCGGAAAAGACAAGGAAACAGATTTTCCCCCTTAGAGCCTCCAGAAGGGACACAGATTTGATGACACCTTGATTTTAGCCACGTAAGACTCAATTTGGACTTCTGCCTTCCAGTATTTCTAGATAAGATGTTTGGATTATGTTAAGCCCCCAAGTTTGTGGTGCTTTGTTAGAGTGGCAAGAGGAAGGCAGTCCACCTCAACCCCCACTGCAGGGGCAGGGGAGTGGATGCAGACTGTAGCAGCCCATGGGGACAGCCACAGGGCCACCTTCTCAATTAAGACCCACAGATGGCCATTATCCCATGAGCCAAGCTCCCACCCCCACCCGCACAAAAAAAAACCCCCGTGCAGTCAAGTGCTCCTCACAAGGAAAATTCACTTTAGTATATACGCCCATTTTAATACTGTAGATGCCCGTCTAGGTGATGGACAGGCTGGGCCAAAACATATCTCCTTTTCAAAGATCCCGTTAGCAAAAAATAACCTTTTAAATCACTCCCACAGTGATGTCCAATGTGACAAGTTGGCCCTGGCTGAGGGGAGAAGAAGGGGGGGGTCCCATGTTCCCACCCCAAATCTAAGTAGGATTTTGTGCGTTCAGAGAGAAGTATGTATGGTGGCTTCCTTAGAATTCCCCCAATTCTCCTCGTCCCACTTTGCATTTTATTTTTAAATTTTAACAATGTGTGTGTGTGTGTGTGTGTGTGTGTGTGTGTGTGTGTGTTTTCCCATGCACCCAGAGGCTGAAGGTCATTTATTTCCTGCTTTCCAACAATAGTATTAGATTCATTTGAAATTAACTCACACATCCTACTTTTGTTCCTTGCAGTATACCAAGCAAAGTGGTGTGCTGGGGCTTTTTCCACGCAGAGATCCAAGTTTGTTTTCCCACTGTGTCCCTCTCAGTTGTGTGACTTTGAGTAAGTCACCCTAGTGCCCAGAGCCTTGTTTTCCTCATCTGTGAAACGGGAGGGTCAGTTCCAAATTCTAAGGGCTGCTGTGAGGATTAAGTTAGTAAAGAACCCGTAGAGAAAGCCCCCACATCAGTGTTGAGCTGACGGTGCTCAATAAATAGTAACTATTGTGGCCCTTTCCTCCTAAATTACATGCGGCGATCTCATCGTGCAGTTTTAACTTAAGAGATGGGACTTTTTTTTGAGATTTTCCCCTGGATTCCTAGGCACAGTGGTCTCTTACTGTGCCGCCCCTGCCTTCCGCTGTCCTTGTGTCCCACGGTGGGCATTGTTGGCTGAGTAGCCACCGTCTACTCTTCCTTCCTCCACTGCAACAGAACTGTGTTTTTGGTTTCCACTTCTCCTTGGAGGAAAATCCGAGCCCATCCCCATCCCAAGGGCCTGATTGACATAGGATGATTCCCAGTAATTGGTTCAGGGACTTGGATTCGAACCAGAGATCATGTGGCATTGCCTCAGCAACAGTTACTGGGTCAGGATGGGTATGTAGCCAAAGCTGGAGTGAGATACGACATCCTCCCTCTCTCCCCTGATAAAACAAGTGAACAAGGTCTTCTGCTGCAAGAAGTTGCTGCACAGAGACGTTCAGATAGAGCCCTGATCATACCATACCTGAAGCCCACACCATCTCTTGACTCCCTATTACAAGAGATAGGGTGTCTTCTAATTGTTCAATCAGTTTGCCTCAGGGTCAAGCTAGAGGACTCTCCATGGAAGAAATTTTCTCCTCTATGTAAGTGGGCACGTGCTGTGCAAAAAGCACTATTCTCCGCATTGTTCCGAGCCTACAGAACCCCCTTTAAGGGGTTGGGGAAGGGCTGACAACTACAAGGCTAGGTGAGTTTAACAAAAAGATCTACACTAAGGATTATGCTTTCTTCTCACCAAGGGGACGAGTCCATTGAAGATGGGATGATGACAGAGCCGCGGCTTCAATGGGAAGGGACTAATTGACCCCATTCCACCAGAAACCTAAGTCCGCTCTGAGAAGCAGCATGGCTCTGAGAGGCAACATGGCTTGGTGGGAAGAATCATTCAGAATCCGGACTCTGATCTGGGTGTGGACCCTCACTACCCCACACCCTCGCTGTGTACCTTTGGACAGGCCATTCATTCTGTCTGATTTACCATTTATTGAATGTCTTTGAGTGCCTCTGTGTGCTGTTCCAAGCACTTTCTGTGGATTAGCTCACTTATCTTCCTGCCCACAAAGTGGGTATGTTTAACTAAGAGGGAAATGGGCTCAGAGAAAAGAATAACTCACCCAGAATCAGAGTAGCACGCAGTGATGCTGGGATTTGAGCCCAGACAGTGGGACACCAGGGACATGTGGTCAGTTCCAACCACCATATTTACTCCCTCCAAGCTTCGGAGAAGCAGGAGCGGCTGGTTCCATCCAGCACGGAAGCTGAGGGCAAGTGCCAGGGAAGCTTTAATACTCAGCTCCTCCATTCTTTTATTTTTAACTCACTTCTATAGACATTCCCAATGCTATGAAAATTTGCCCTCAGCTTTCTGTTTTATAGCATGAAACATCTATCTGCTAGTGATCTCCTAAGTCAGGAACGGGAGGGACACAGAAAGTTGAGCTTCCCTGCAGTTACACTTCCCCTTTTCCATTAACACCTTTAAGTAAGACCCGCATGCCCTCAGCAACAGAGAACTTGCCCTTGGAGCCCCCTGGTGAGGCTGGGAGACCAAGCTCTCTCTTTAGAGACTCTGGGTTCCCATGCGTCTCATGTGCCTGGTCAGTCCCAAGCACCATTCTGTTCTCTGGCTCTGGAGCTGACCACAGCCTGCTAGCCCGCGTGCCGTAGACCGGCAAACTGAGTCCCACACCTGCCAGTGAAGCCCCAGCCAGGTCAGCATCTCCAACTGGAAAACAAGACCTAGAGATGCTGGGCCCGCCCTCACCAGCTTCCGGCCAGTCATTTGATCTGGGTCCCATGTTTTCATCAAATAAATGGAATGGATGATAGAAGTCTGCCCTCCTCACACTGTGTAAGGAGGACTGTATGTGTGAAAGCACTTTGTAGACCACAAAGTGTTCTATGGATATGATGCTTGCCTGCCTAGTAGGAAGTAATATGGCCATTTCAAATTCCTTCTCCTCATTTTCCTGCATCTTGGAAAAAAAGGGCAACAGAAAGTTGCCACCAGATCTGTGTAAGACCGCAGAATCACAGTGGTAAAGGTATGGGCCCTGGGGTCCCACGGCATCAGGCCTCTGACACTCACCAGATGAGCGATGTTGGGACATCCCTGAGGCTCCAGTGCTCAGCTGCCTGGTGTGAAAAAGGAACTGGTTGATGCCCATGCCGTGCTCGTGAGGACCCATTTGGATTTAACGTGCTCTTTGAACGTCTGTTTTGCCTGAGTGGTCACCAGTCACTACCCCTTGTTCTAGAAGCAACACCTTGATTCCCCTCTGGGGTGCATCCTTACAGCACGCATGCAGTCTTAGCGGGGTCGCCATCCAGCACCCTGGGCCTCCTTTGCTGATGGTGCACCCCAGACCCAGTCGGGCTGTAGCCTCGCTGCTGGGAACCCGAAACCTGCATGGTAAGAAGACAGGAGACATCGGAGCCTAAGAGGCTGACGTTCGGCTCCGCGGCCGACAGCCCTAGAGCTGAAGGCCTGGTTCATCTGCTTTTCCTCTCGTTCTGTGAGCTCCCCTGGAGCCTTCCAGCACCGCCATTTTTGCCTGTTGGCCGGAGTGGGTTTCTGTTGCCGGCCTCCTGAGCACCCTACCTTGATCTGAAGGCTTCACACAAGAGCTTAGCAGGTGCATACTACACGCGTAACAGATGGTAACAGATGGTAGCCCCAGGTTCGGCAGACTGTCACACGCTCCTGGGACACACTCGTTCCACCCCGGCATCGCCCACCCTCACCTTTCTTCCCTCCTTCATATGAATGCTGCCCTTTTTTATTCCCCTTCTACATGTTATTCATGCCTCCTCAAAGACAAGGCCCAAGGCCCAGAACTTACCTACTATGGGCATCGTGAGTGCGGCTCACAGATATTTCTAGTTCTCTGCCTTCCGGTACACAGTAGGGTTGCACTTTCTGGTCTCCTTATGGTTGGATGAGGCCTAGTTCTGGGAAGTGAGCGGTGAGTGGGAATGACGTATGTCATTTGACTGCCAGTCAATGACCCCCAGGGTTTTAATGCCCCTGGGATGCTGACCAACTATATTCGAGACAGCAGTTACTATAGTAGCCTGGGTGCCCTTGCCAACCTACACTGGGTGTGGAGCATGAGAAAGAAATAGACCTTTGTTGTTAAAAGCTGCCGGGATTTAGGGATTATTTGTTACTATAGCAAAACCTAGCCTAACCTGACTAATACATACACCCACTTTCCTTTTCAGCACCTTGCCTGTGGGAAGCACTTGATAAGTGTTTATCAAATGGCTTATTTTCCTCCTTAAATCTAGAACCACTATATTGTCATTCTTATATCATTTTTGGCCATGTTCAGTGGCATCGAATTGGATAAGACAGGAAGAAGAGAAAGAAAGCCCAGTCCTATGGCTTTGCTTCTTTCTTTGAGCCACGAGGATGTAGGGCACACGTCAGGAATCACTGCAGGGGGGTCATGAAGATGACGGGGTTCTCAGGTATGGATATTCACCCTGTCATTCTAGTGGGAACTCATTTAGCCAACATGTGCCAACCTGGAACTCTGTGTTGGGTGCTGTGCTAAGCGTAGGCAGGTGGGGGAAGATGTGAGTGGGAAACCCAACAATCTCAGCTCAGCACTGTTATGGGCATAAGCCAGATGGCCCAGGAGTCGAGAGTAGGAATGACTCACCCCAGTTTTGGAGATTCAGGTGACATTTGAGTCAAGTCCTTAAAGAGAGCACGGTTTACCTGGGCCAAAAATAGCTTGGGAGTAAAGCTAAGGGAACAAGCGTGTTGGGGAGATTTCTTGGTTTCCAGCTCCACAGGTGCATTAGATAGTGAACCCCGTGGAACCATGGCATTCAGAAAATATGTGTGCGCTGGGCAGGTCATGTCTTCCAGCACTTTCTTGTTGAGGGATGGGGATATGGGCAGCTGAGGAAGCAAGTTTTCATCAAGTATTTAGAAAAGAGCAGGACTTGATCTAACATGATGCCAGAAGGAATGGGAACAACTAAAGCCAGATTTTCCCGGTGGTGCTTGGAGGAAGGAGCCAAGAGAGTGTCAGACTGGGACTTGGGGGTGAGGAGTACGCGAGATGGGGAAGCTCGGCATTGCCACGGTTTCAGATTTCAGGCAGAGTTGAGCCACGTGGCCTCATCACATCAGAATTGCTGTTTTAACATAATGCTTCAACAGACTGACAGATCACAGGAGTGAAGGTTTTGTGTCCAACGGGGAGGCCCCTCTAATTTGGGCAGATATGGGAATACCCCCATAGTCCATCCATTTACTTGAAAGAACATATACCTTCTTCTCATCTTGTGCACGTGGTTACATTGACTTCTTGGGTTTGTGTGGCTCTGTTGAGACACAGGTTGTGTTCTTTCCAGCTGGACTTGAACCTGAGAGGATATAGGCTGCTGTGGCTGCAGACATCTTGTGACCATGAGGGGAGAGTTTATCTGAGAATGGAACCACCCTAGAGGGAGGAGAGACTAGAGATAGAGATAGAGAGAGAGAGAGAGAGGCTGAGACTCTAGGGCCTGTCAGTGCCATTGAGTCTCTAGATCGAGCTGTACCTGAGACTGGTACTCCGCTGGACTTTGCAGTTCTGTGAACTAAGTTTGAGCTAAAATTTTCTATCTTTGGCAAGAGTTCTAGCTGACACAAACACAGTGATGGAGGGAGAGAGGCTCGTGATATCTGTCACTTATTGAGTGTTTACTACACTCTGTCAGGAAGGTTTGGTGTTTTCTCTGTAGTTGATCGAGGCCACCTTTGCCCGCAGGCTCTTGTGTGTGAGCTCAACCAGTGGGACCGTGGACGTTCAGTCTGGGAGGAAAACCCACAAGATGTTTTCACATCCATTGTCTTCCTACATTTAGAAGCTGCTGCTGATTTTCCATAGTGCAGTACAGTGATATGGGATTAATTTGGTAATTAAATGTTTGCTGCCGGGAATGAATAAATTGTCTTTCGTGGCTAGGTTTTTTTCGTCTCACTTTGAATTTGGAGAAGCAAGACGCCTGCCTGTTGTGGCACTCGCTTCCGCTTTGCAACTGCGTATTAATATATGCTGACAGGGTTTCCCCACTTGTATTCTCTGGGAAGATGTTATTTACTGTCCCTGATGGTAGAGGAAGAAAAATTAGGTCATCGCCTCACACACATCTTTCTTAAACCATCCCAAGCACGTGCTTCATTAGGCAGAGACGCATTTTTGGGAGAGGCGTTTTTTTCTCTGACTTTTTTCCTGACTTTTTTTTTCTGTTCTAGACCAACTTTTCTCCAAGACCGCTGTGTTGTCAAATGTTTGCAGATAGCGTTCTGAAATGATGTCGGATATGTTCCTTGTTCTTTTATGAAGTATGCGACCCGCAGCCTTGGGTTCAGCTATGACATCATCACATTTTAGAAAGTCCTCAAGTCATTTAACCTCTGACGCGTTGACTCTTGGCACCTCTTCTGTTTCTTGCCTTTGGAGGCCATCTCCGAGCTGTCCCCATGGCCTGCCCCCTCCCACCTAGGACCCTCTCCAGCATGCCCAGGGTTTGCCCTGCACCTCCCACACAGCATGGACGGGCGGGCTTGTGCGTGTGAACTCTTTTGAAATCTGTCACGTCCTATACTGGTGTTTCGTGGATGACGCTTTATCAAAAGTCACTGGTCTACCTCCTTACTACCAAGTTATATCAATGTAGCGTTAAACTTTTTGTTTTCGGTTTGGGGGAAATCATTTGCAATAATTTACTTTTTCTTTTTTTTTCTTTTTTTTATTATTTTATTTTATTTTTTTTAATAATTTACTTTTTCTAAACAAATACATAGGACATCAGAATGTGTTTTTTGGCTCTTAGTGTACCCTAAAATAGAGTAGAACTTTCATCCTCTCTGAAAAAAAAAATCATGGTGCATGAAGATCAGCCAGTGCCTATGATCAGTCCTTATCATATGCAACCTGTATTCTCAAAATATTTTACTCAGGGCGGGGGACACTGAGTGAGCACATATATGTAGATTTTTGAGTTCAGCAAATAGGGGTCAGATCCAAGGGCCTTACTTAGGAACTACGGGACTTTGGGCAAAATACTCCATATCCTGGGCCTCAGTTTCTCTCCTCCATAAAATGAGGAAAATAGTAACTCTGTGAAAGGGATGAAGAATAATTTAAGTATCTGAGACATAAGAGGTACTCATCAAGTGATAGCTGCTTTAATTATTGTCCTCCCTTGTGACTTCTTCCCCTACGTGAGGCTCCCAAAGGAACCTGGATATTGGCGTTAAGCTTAAGATGGGGAAGCAGGGGTAAAAGGTAACATGATGCCCAGGTACACTTTGCGTTAAGCAATACTTTATGAAAATTAAGACTCAAAAGCAAAAACATAGTGAAAGGAGAGTGAAAGCAGTCATTTGCTTTCAGAAAGATTCTCCGTGAAGCTGTAAACTTCCCTGAGTTATTTAAAATGTGAGTTCATTTTCGTGCCACTTCTGGGAATGTATTCTAGACATCTGGGGTCTGTTCTCCAGGACAGACCTGGGCCCAGAAGAGACTGGGGTTCTGTTGAACAAGCAGATTTAAGGTAGAAGTCAGGGCACCACTGGCTCATGGGAGGAGACAGAAGAACCGAAAGGATCTGGAGGGAAGAGGGAAGAGGAGAGGGTCTGGAGGGGCCGCAGCCTTGGAAAGCAGGGACATCTCTGTGGGAGACCCCTTAGGAGGAGGGTCTGTAGTGGGGCAGGAGATGGAAAGGAGAGGACACGAGAGAGGGGGCCTTGTGGCTGTATGAGAAAGGCCACACACAAATGGTTAAAATATTGCTTACTTCTATTATATCATGAAAAAAACGGCAGTGACCAGAGCTGCCTGGATTAGGAAGAAAGGGTGTAATTCCATCTTGGGGCTTCTGGTGAGTTGAGCTTGTGGTTCTGTGGTTTATGATGTCACCAGAACCCCTGGCTGGAGTCACAGCCTTTTAATTTACAACTTGGTAAATGGGGAGGCCGAGGGTCCATCATGCCTGCTGGAAATGTGGTGAGGACCCAAGGGTCGAGGTTGGCCTGGGAGGTCAAGTTCCAGATGCCGGCCCCTTCTTCCCTTAGTGGGGAGTCTTGGTTAAGCTGCTTTTCTTGTTCTGTCCTCTGTTTCTTCTCTCCCTTTCTCCCCATCCCTCCCTCCTCATTTCCCCAAGTTGCACAGCTTCATTTTCCCATGATTTATTTTCTAAAAAGCCCAAGTTAGCCAGATTCCTCTGGCCTTCCTGCTCATTAAACTCACAGTTCAAACCTTTCTGTCCGAAAGCCCACCCCAGAAAGGCTCAAATGTGACATCTCTGACTTTTGAGGGAAGAACCCTACTGTGAATTGGGTGGCTCCCTTCTGTCTTCTGTTCTGCCTCCAGCCTCCCACGTACTCATCCATGTCAAGGTCAGGAAGTGATGGTTTAGCCTCAGCAGATGCCTGTGGCCTCCTCAAGCATGGCGGCATGTTGGTCCCTGAGTGCCTTTGGTTATCCTAGTTCCTCAGCCTCCCTTTATCCTTCAGCCCGTAACAGAAGCTTACTGGATATTTATTATTGGCAGGATATGCTAGCGTGAGATCTGGGGACGTAGCAGAAAACAAGATAGAGATGATTGCTGTTCTCATGAAGCTCCACCTGCCTGCCCGACACCTGCCATTTTGGGGTCACAGAGATCTCAGAGTTAGCACGTCTCAGCCCTTGTCTCCAGATCTCCTCCTCGGGGACTCCCTATTCAGTTTCTGCCACTATCATTGCCTAGTTACTCAAGCCATTCACCTAGGAGTGTCCTGCCCAATTTCTCCTTTTCCCTCGTCCCCAGCCTCCAGTCCGTTAGCTGGTCTGGCCCGTGCTATCTCCCAGTGAGAACTGTTCTGGACCACTTCTCTCCACCTCACTGACATCGTTTGATTCTACCAGCTCTTAACAATTGCAACAGCATCCTGGTGGCACTTCCCACTTTTTTTAAAAAATTGTTTTTTCTAACCCAGGAGTTCTCCAAGTGAGGTCCCCCCACCAAGGAAGTGTTAGACATGCATATTCATGGGCCTCCCCCAGACCTATTGCGTCAGAATCTCCAGGGGTGGGGCCCAGCAATCTTGAGTTTGACAGACACCCCAGGTTATTTTGATACAAGCTCACATGTCAGAGTGTCCTCAGTCCATTTGTCAACCAGGCGAGGCACTTGGAACTTTTTAATGCATTCTCTTATTTACTTTCATTTTACAGGTGAAGGGACTGAGGCCTGATCTTGGAGGGTAAATTGAGCTGTAGCACGTCCAGCTGAGGACCCTGGCTGAGCTTCCCATTATCCTTTCCCACAGCCTGTAAGATGCTATCCCATCTGGCCCCAGTCTCTCTCCCCAGCCTTCCCTTGAGCAACACTGTTCCTTGGACTCGCTCGTTTTAAGACATTCTAATCTTTTAGTTTCAGGGACACACAGTTCCCTTTCCAGCCTCAGGGCCTTTTCACACACTGTTCCCTCTGCCCGGATCCCTCACTGTCTCGTTAGTTTACATGGATAGCACCTTCGCTTCATCATTCGTCCCAGCAAAAATGTCACCTCCTCAGAAAGACTGCCCCTGACTGTCTTAAAATAGGTTTCCCCGGTATTCTCCATTTTAATTCCTTACATGTCTCCACACGGCACACACAATTAGTAATAACTTTATTCATTCACGTATTTTTACGTCTCCTCCCCTGGGAAGTGAGCTCCTTGGGGACAGGAGCTGTGTCTATTCACCACAAATTCCTAGTACCTAGCCCCAGAAATACAGCATGGAACAAATGAGTGAGTGAACGAATGAACGAACAAAATAGTCTATTTTGTTTTGTCAACAAAGTCCTTACTTGTCTTTGAGGTCTCAGCCCAAATATTGCCCTCTCCAAGGAGCCTTCCCTCGTTCCCCTGGCGGAGTTAAATCCGTGTTCTCCTGACCCTCTGGAAGGCACCATTATGGCACTCATTTCCTTGTAGGGCAGTGGCGGGGGTGGGGGGGCAGGCAGTGGGAAGGCAAGAGTGTGGGCTCTGAGACACAGAGACCTGAGTCTATGAAACAGCTTGTGTCACTTCCTGGCCGCTTGCCATTTTGTCTGTCTGAGCTCTCTCATGGGTAAGATGGAGGGTTTCTTGTGAGGATGGAGATAATGTGCCCAACACAGAGCAGGCCCTTAAGGAGGAGTGACTGCTACTGTTCTAGAACTAGTTACTCACATAACTCCCTCACTCGAGAGACAATGAGAGAGGGAGCTCCCAGAGCACTGGCCTCTGTCTCGTTACCCATGCTGGTTGAGGGTGGAGGCAGAGTGAGTCCTCTGCCCACCCCTCCCCGTGCACACCCAGGGCATGGTTTTGGTGGCCAGCCGGCCAGAGGACAGTGAGAGGGCTGTCTGTGTCTGTGGGTGAGCCCGGTCTATGACTCACAGGGAAAGGGAACACAACTGGCTTGAAAAGCAAGCTAGACCTATTTACTGATGCTCCCCTCCAACGAACATCCCAAATAGATGAGCCAAAAACGCAAAGAAAACCATGGGATCATAGCTTGAGCTGAGTCTCCCGTTTGCCACAAGATGCCACCGAGTTGTTTCGCAACACTGCTTGGAAAGGCCCAGCGGGTTTCTTTTCCACCCAGAACTTCTTCCTTCCAGCGCTTGCCCTCAGCTGCATGGGTGGCAGGGCATGCGGGAGCCCCTGGATTCCTGGGAGTCCTCTGGGTTTTTGCCCCATCCTCCCTTGGTGATTGGTAAAGTCTGTTTTTCTCTCGCTGAGAATCCTGGCCTCGCGGTAGATGCTGGGGACCGCCGGCCCATTCTCCCTCCAGCAGACTCGTCCCTACCACGGAGCTTCCCGAGCTGCTCTGCCTAGTGCTGACCTCTGCTCGCGCCTGTGACCAGGGGACCCATCTCCACGTTCAACAGCATCTGCCATCTTGGGCTGTGTTCAGTCACCGGGGGGCACTTTGAGGTCTCAGCTTCTTCTGGAGGCAGGACTTGGCCGTTGGTCCGCTTCCCGAGTGCTCCCTGGGCACGGTGCACGCTAGTGAGACTTCTGCTTCCAGACCTCCCTTGGTGTCTATCAGTCAGTATCTTTCACACTCGAGGCATTTGGATATATCTCACCTCCGTGATTTCTGCCATAGTATGTTTGCAGCTGATACTGGTACTTCTTATTCTCTTTCAAATCTGCTCACTGTTTAACATCAACAGACATTTGATGTGGGAAGTTTATACCATCACCGTAAATGGAAAACCAGTGTCAATTGCCATTAAATGATAATAATAACACAACAAAGGCACAATCAGTTAATGTCAGCTAGCTCTTTCTGCCCATGAGAAACTTGAGCCGGGGACCTGCTTTCTCTCTGTGAAGAGGGAGAGACAGTAAGTTTTAGAGATGTGTTAAAGTCATTTTCGCGTTAAACCGTGACTTTTTCCTTGATACAATCAAAAAATGTGAAAGAGAATCGAGAACAAAATAATGTCTTGATTTCATATTATATAAGGCTATGTGTGGGGACCACCCAAACCGTATTAGGTATCGCGATTTTTGTCAACAATGCTGTGTTCTGTACTTCAAAGTTGCTAAGAGACCGGATCCCAAGTGTTCTTACCACAGTAGAGAGATGACGGTTATGGGACCTGCTAGAGATGTTAGCTAAAGCCACAGTGGTAATCACACTGTAGTATAGAAATGTATCAAATCCACATGTTGTATACCTTTCACGTACACAGTATCATAAGTAAGTTACATCTAGGAAGACCCCTAATACTTAGGTAGGGAAGGCACTGAGTGTTTTGCAGAGATTGACTCACTTTTCTTTGTAACAGTCTGTGATGTTGTATTATAATTATCCCCATTTTACAGATTAGTTAACTGAGGCATCAGGAGGCTAACTCGTTTCTTCATAGAGCTTGTAGGTAGTGGGGGCAGGATTTGAACCCAGCTGTCTGATTCTAGAAGTCTTGATCTCAAATGCTGGTCTCTACAGCCTTCGAAGCGGTCACTTGTCCCAGCGTTTTGGCAGACTCTGGCCATGTGTAAGCAGGGTGGGTCTGGTGTAGGCAGGGTTGCTTCCTCCCGGGGCTGGGGACTGTGGCCATCATGCCCGCAGTGCTCTTGTGTCTTCAGGTCTGTTCTCTTCGTCGAGTGCCTCCTGTGGGTGCGGTGCTGTGGTGGGCACTGGGGTTGTGGATGCCGGTGCACCCCAGACCTCGCTCCCAGGGAACTCACGGTCATCCAGTGGGGGACAGAGACTTGTAAATGGCACTGAAACAGCCACGTGATGGGTTCTGTTACAGAGGGGGCCCTGGGATGTGATGGGCTATAGGTACCTCGCTCGGTTTGAGAGGCGGAGAGGTAGGTGGGGCTTGGCAAATGCCTTCTGAAATGAAGAAGGACACAAAGGTCATGCAGAACACAGGGAGCACTTGAGAAAAGGCCCAAGGCTGGCCAGCTGGGGATGGGGAGGGCAGCATGCTTCCTGACTCCCTTGAAGAGCGTAAGCAAGTCTCTGGAAGCCCTGTGGGGAAGATGACAGCCCTGTAGGGAAGAAGTTGGGCCGGCTCTTCTTTGTCATTGCCTTTTCAAAGGACACAGATCTGGAATTTTGTGCGTGGTGACCAGGAAAGACCTCCGGCTCAACAGAGAAAAGCGGAGGCTTTGGTCCCGGGCTGTTCCCCAAAGATCACCGCAGTCTGATACTCGTAGTCTCCGTACCGCTGTTTCAGCCCGTGACTCGGAGGTGTGCAATTTTGGCCATTCCGGGGAGGTAATTTTAGGGGTAAGTCTGTTCATTTGAAATGCCACGCTGGCAATCGGGTCAGGTTTTTATGGGAGGATTTTGTGTTCTGCATATAAGGAAGCACTGCTCGTTAGCTACTACGAATGTGCCCAAAACATCTCTCTCCAGAATAGACTCGTGCTTTGCAGATGAAATGAAACATACTGGGGCCACACTCAGAATAGAACGTCCTTGGCTTGGCGTTGCGATCCCCGGTGAGCCGCTGACAAGAGCCCTACAGTGGGAACTGCCACGCTCCATACTTGGAGCTCCCCGCTGAAGGCGGGAGGCTCGGGAACCCGGAGCCGAAGGGCTGTGACGAATGGCAGGCTGTGAACATTTTTGGGGAGATGCAGATGCTCCCTGGACTATTTCAAGGATGCACATACTCTCGGGCAGCATTTGATAAGTGGCGGTGGAGGGCTAGTTCTGGCACAAGCGGTGAGGAAAAATAGTCACAATTCAGACCTTCTCACCAGAGTAGCTTAGGTTGTGTCTGCACAGAAAATGGAGATTGTTTGGGCATCTGCTCCGGAAACACAGGCAGGTGGGAAACCGGATCACCTCTGATGTACTGAAGGGCACTGGCTGTGTTGCCTAACCTTTCAAGATAACAGTGTCCTATTTTATTTTATTTTATTTTATTTTATTTTATTTTATTTTATTTTATTTTATTATTTTTTTAATGTTTTATTTATTTTTGACAGACTGAGAGAGACAGAACATGAGCGGGGGAGGGGCAGAGAGAGAGGGAGACACAGAATTTGAAATAGGCTCCAGGCTCCGAGCTGTCAGCACAGAGCCCGACTCAGGGCTCGAACTCATGAACCACGAGATCATGACCTGAGCCGAAGTCGGATGCTTAACCGACTGAGACACCCAGGCGCCCCTATTTATTTATTTTTAAATGAGGAGGTTCGGCCATATTTGGGAAGCTTTCAGGTCACTTTCAGATTTTAAGTCCAGTGATTATCTGGGGACAGTGGGTAGGAACTTGCTGGGGTGGTTTTTGCTCAGTGTATTGGGCAGGCCCTTCAGCTGCAAGTTCTAGAAATACTCTGGGAATTTATCCACAGGACATTGAGTGCACTCACTGGGTCAAAAGCAAAGCTTGAGTGCCTGAGTCATGCAAAGGAGGGGAACTGGGGCAATGCTGGGGACCTGGGCAGCCGAACTGAAATGCTGTTTCCTGGGGCTTAACTGCTAGGTCCATTAAGCCTAACCTTTTTGGGTCTTGTATTATTCGACTCTAGCCTCAGAATTCCCGCGTGGGAGAGGGTCTCATTGACCTGTCTTGGGTCCAGTACCCACTCCTTGGGCAAGGGAACACAGAGTTCCTGGAATCATAGGCCCGTCAAGACTGTGAGCAGTGGGGAGGGGGAGGGGGAGGCGAGAGGGGAAGAATGCACTGTCCATAAACAAAGTGCTTTGTTACCGGAAAAAGCAGGCATAGATACTGGATGGGTTACGATAACAGATTTCTGTTACTCTGGCGTAATCAATGAAAAGGAGATAATTTGGACGGTCACAGTGTCTAATTTTAAGGTCATAATGAGCAAGGCAGCTGCTGTCTCAGCCTGATCCTATCAAACATTTGCTTAAATATTCCACTTGGCCGTGTAGAGACAAACATTTCTACACGTGGCCCATGACTTGGCCATAGTAGGACCCTGGTTCCTTCAGCCATTTGTCTAATCCATTGATGAGTAGAATTGAACAGGCCGGAGTTAAGTGAAGCTGAATGACTTCAATGATAATATTGGGGTCTTTATTTTTAGATTTGGAGTCATAAGTGATTTTTCGCATACGTTCCTTGGATTAGAAGGGAAAAAAGGAAGAGGAGGAATAAGAGGGGAATTGATAGCAACCCTTAAGCTCTTGGTTTACTTTATTCCTTTTCCCTCTTGGGTTAGGTGAGCAAGTTATATTGTTAAATTTCCACTAAATATTATTCTTACCATGTACTGACAGTGGAGAAACAGCTTCAAGCAGCGTTTTCCAAAGCATGTTCTTTGGGATGTAGGCCTTGAGATTCAAAAAAAAAAAGGGGGGGATGTTTTATAGTCAAATAAACTTGGGAGATACTCCAAATTATATTGTCTGTTGGGTATTCATGATATGCAATGGCACTGATAAGTCCTGTAGTACACGAGCCTGTTTTGTCTAACGGCATTTCCCAAACATTTTTGACCATGCGACATTTAAAAAAAATAACATCTATTACTGGATGACATCCATCTATTACTGGATGACAGGCTCACAGTGCTCTTTCACCCCCACTGATCAGGAATATGTAGGGTCATCGGTCACCTCTTCATCTTCTTGGCACTTAGAGATTTCTATACAGTGACTTCAGAGACTATGTGTACTTGCACTAGAGAATTCTAACGCAAACCTGGGGCCTCAAAGCATACTTACATGTTGCTCTAGATTTTCTGTGACGAGGTTCATGTTTCCTCCCACCAAATGTTTGCCAGGTGCCAGCGCACAATGTCCTAGGAGGCATAGTTGGAAGGAGAGAAATGAGTAATGGATGGACCCTTCCTTAAAGAGCGTCTGGGCTCACAGGGCAAGAGTGCATGCAAACAAATCACAAAAAAGAGGTCAGATGAGTAACAATCGAAAGATGCTCCGTGCCAGCCCCAGGAGGGGCTTGGTGTTTTATGTGTATGCTAAGACCCGCAAGTATGTACCCTGTACGCAAGGCTCACCAACTCTGCTCTATGGTATTATGTTTCCTTTTTCCACATAGAGGAATGGAGGTTTAGAGAGGTCTGTCTCTTGCCCGATAATGTACCCTCAGTGAATGATGGAGGCAAGGCTTCAAACTAGCTCTGTCTGACCCTGAAGCCCAGGGTCTTTCCAGACACCTCACACTGCTGCCATCTCCTGATCAGATTTCCCAGATCCCAAGGCCAGATCGTTTCAGAGACTGTCAAATATTAGAGTGGGCTCCACCATTTAAATGAGTATTGTCTCAGAAAACCTGAGCCGTGATCTTTGTCGCTGGAGGGAATTGAGAGGAGGGCAACTTTCGCCTCTAAAAAAAGTTATTTCTAGTTATGTGACCAATTCATAAATGCACTCATAAAAAGTGAAAACGTTGCTGCAGATAAGCTAACGTATAGCTGCTGTGCTGGTCTCCTCTTCCCCTTTCTCAAGGGCAAACCATACGATACATTTGGGGTGTGTTCCTCCAGACCTTTCTCTGTGCATCACTTAACGCGCACAAATGGATGTAATATGGGAAGTATCCCACTGAGTGCATTATCTTGCCCGTTTTTTTTTTCCACTTACCAGTATGTTCGGAGCTCTTTCTATGCAAGTACACATAGCTACATCACTCTTTTTTTTAAACCACTCTTCCTTTTGAAGCAATAACTTCTTATTTTGAAAGGTAAAAGTTGCAAGAATAATACGAATAGTTCAAAGATCTTCAAATACCTTTTAATGTTTTGCCCTGTCTGCTATATGTGTGTGTGTGTGTGTGTGTGTGTGTGTGTATGTATATAATGTCTATACACACACATTATACATATAATGCAGTTTTCTTTTCTGAATCATTTGAGAGTAGGTACTGTTGTTATACTCCTTTCCCCCTAAATACTTCACTGTGGATTTCCTAAGAGTAAAGATATTCTCTTAAAAAGCCATGGTAGTTATCACCTTCTCTAGATGTAATATTGGTAGATGGTAGTCACCACCTATATTCCATTTCTTCTGGCAATTAATCGAATTCTGTCGTTTGTAGTACTCCTCCCTGCAATCTAGGATGCCGTCTAGGATGAGATACCGTTCTTAGTTGTCGTGCTTTTTGTTCTTTTGTTAGCATGGAACATTTTTACAGGCTTTCTTTGTATTTTATCCTATTGACGCTTTTGAGGACTACAAGTGCTTTTTATGGAATGGACTGTTGCTTATTTTGGGTTCTTCAGTGTTCTCTTAGGATTAGATTATTAGATTCAAGGCATGCATTTTCAGCCAGAATATTCTATAGGTCCTTTTCAGGTGCTACATCTGCACCCTCACAGTGTCTGCTCGGCCCTCGTTGGTGATGCTCATTTTGATCACCTGGTTAAGGTGTTGTCTGATTTGTCTCCTTTAAAGGTGCTGTTTTTTTCCCCCTTGGAACGAATATGCATTCTGTTGGAAGACCCTTAAGACCAGGCAAATAGCCTGCTCTCCATCAGTATTTCTTCCCAGACTTAGCATCCACTGATGATTCTTGCCTGAGCCAATATTTATTAAGATGGTTGCAAAACGATGACTAGCCAGCTGTAACAACCCCTCCACATACACCAATGGGCTTGGCAGGGTCCTCCTTTTCCCCTTATGTATTTGTTTACCTATTTATTGTGGACTCATGGGTTCTAATTTTTTAATGGTCTATCTGTTACTTTCCTTAATTATTTTGGTGCTCAAAATGTCTCAGATTTGGCCAGTGGAAGTCCCTTCCTGTGTCCTTGTGACATGTACCCATCATTTCTTGAGTACTTTTTTACTTTCTGGCGTTACAAAATGTTCCAGGCTCATCTTGTACCTACCCTGTCTCAGCCCCAGATTGCCCCAGATTGAGCCATTTCTCCAAGGAACCTTGGTCTCTTTTAATAGGGAATAGTATGATAGACCAAGATCTGCACACTAGCGTGCTCATTGCCATTGGGTCTCATCGTCTCTATCTACTATATTCTTTTAACTATTGCCTGGTATCTCACAGAATGACTGCATAGTAGTTTATCGGTTGCCCTATTGATGGATACTTAGGTGGCTTCCAACTTGTCCCTATTTAAACAACTCTCAAAGAATATTCTTGTCAGTTCTCTGTGTGCATTTGTGTAAGGAGGACCTCTCCAAGGGTGAATGAGGAGAAGTGGAATTGCTTGTTCACAAGGTGTGTATGTTTAAAATTTTACTACATACAGCCAATTTATTCTCCACAGTGGCTCTGCCAATGTAGAGAGCCCAGTAAACAGGATATGAAAGTCTTTATTTTTCCACACCCTTTCTCATGCCTGGTGTTGCCCAATATTTTGTTTTTACATAATTTCAGTGGTGAAGAGTGTTGTTGTATTGTTTTAATGTTCATTTTCTTGATTGTGAGGGTGAGCACCTTTCATGTGTTGACTGGCCATTTGTCCTCTCGTCAGAGGAAATAGAGAAAGCTTTATGAGGGATCTAACAGTTGAGCCAGACCTCACTAGATGACAAGGCTGTTAGGAGGTAGGCAAGACAGAGAAGCCGTTTCAGACGTAGGAAACAACAGAGCTAACCACAGAGCAGTGAGGGCCAACTGGTCGTAGACTTTGGATCCCCCACTTTCCTGGGGTGGGGCCCTGCTATTTCTCCTGGTGCTGCCTCTTTCATGGTCATCCCTGTGACAAGCTTTGGAAGAGATGGGAGGGCAGCTCCCCACCTTCTATTTTAAGGTCATTTTAGAATTCACACACACCTTCCTTGTCTGAGTGAAATTGAACCGGGGCTGAGGTAGCCAGATGTTTTTCTTAGGTGGTAAAACCAACCGTGCTCACCAAAAATCAGATCAAGTGAGGGAGCAGCTGATGAAAGAAAGAGTACAGACTAAATGACCTGCGGTGGGAAACAGATTGATCGTTCAGTGATATCAAGCAAACAAAACTCCACCCGGAAATGTGAGGTGGAAACCCCAACACGACGGGTGTGTAGGGTCAGGACTAGATGAGAGGCCAGCCGTTCATCGTGGCCCAGTGGTTAGAGGCTCGGAGGAAAAGCAAGAGACTGCTGAAGAAAGAACATCTTACCGTGATCATTTTCCAATCTGTACATGTATCAGATCACTATGTTGTATGCCTCAGACTAATATATTGTTATATGCCAATTATATCTCAATAAAACTGGATCAAAAGACTTAAAAAAAGAAAACAATGAAGGTGGTTACGGGGTCTTGATGGTGTTCTGCTGAGGGACAGGTGCAGGGTAATTTAATAGGGTGGAGGCAAGACCTTCTTTCATAGAAAGAGGGGCTCTGTGAGGGGAAAGGGCAAGAAGAAGGGATTTCATCTGGAGCATGGGGGATTTAGGTTGGAGATTTGGAACCGACCGGGACTGTCATCACTCTTCAAGTGATTTGTCAGAGGAGTTTGTGGAAGGTCCTCTTCCTCTTTGATAAAGACGCAGATTCTTTTCTCTCAGAATGATTTGGAGCATCCTGTGTGAAAGTCCCCCAGGCCCGGATTCTCTGCCCAGTCAGGGTCTTTGTGGGCGACTTCAGGTACAGCACCTGGGGGCAGACACTGGTTTACTGCTCACACATCCGTGTACTTTTCTCTGTCAAGGAGAGGAGAGGAACCTAACTGGCAGGACCTGGACCTTTCATAGGGTAAACGGCTTTTGGGGCTGCAGACATACTTGGGAAAACGGCATAGTAATTTTTTTTCCTAATTGGTATCTTGACTTACTTCTCATAACAATACCATGATTTAGGGATTCTTATTCTTTTTTCCAGCCTTTTAACACGACAGATTTGAAGCTCACAGAAGCGTTGAAGGTCTCATATGAACGCTGCTAGATTCATTCATTCATCACCTAGATTCCACAGTTTTGTCTCTGGTTCCTTTGTCCCCATGTGAATTTGTGTACCTGTGTGTCTGTTATATGTATACACACATAGATCTGTGTGTCTTTATTTTTTCAGTTTGGCTGACTCTTTTTAAAGCACGTTGCAAACGTTATGACACTTCACCCCTTTGGGAGACAGAGACCACACCTGCTATTTGAGTAGAGAGAATTTACTCTAATGACTTACCTAGGTATACAGTTATAACCAGGGAATTGCAAGAGTAGGAAGAGAACTCTAAGGAATCGTGGAGGAGGCAATTTCAGGAAGCAGGTACCATCTTCATGGCTCGTGGCATAAAGGTGAAAGCCTGGGATTCTTCAACTAGAAGCCTGGCAGGGAGGCTGCTTGGGCTGGTGCTGGCCTCTGAGCGTGGGCTGGGACCCAGACCTCTGAGCGGGGGGCTGGCTGGAGGGTGCTGGTGTCTTTGTTGGAGGGTGCTGGTGTCTTTGTGGGGCTGGCTTCAGCGGCTGCAGCTGCCAAGAAGTGCTTGGTGCCAGGGTGAAAAGGCCGTGCTGAGTGGCAGAGCCCGTCAGAGGGTTTGCAGAGTCCAGATCTAGCATCGGAGGCCAAGTATAGAGTACTGAGTTTGGAGTCAAGAGACAGCATTTTACTAACTGGCACAAACCTTAAATACTTCAGCATGTATCTCCTAAATCAAGAAGGCACTCCTCCTTATACACAATATCATTATCATGCCGAAACAACAGTAATTTCCTAATGTCATCTAATATGCAGTCTACGTTACGGTGTCCCTGTTTATCTGCCCAAATGGTTCCATGGCTGGGATTTTCATTTTGTACAGATTAGAATCCAGCCAGCATTTCTGCATTGCCTTTGCTTGGTGTATGTTAGTCTCATTCTGGAACAGTCTACTGCCTCCCTCTCCTTTTCAGAAATTACTATGACAAGAGGCTAGGCTGACTGAGTGGTACCAAGTCCCACATTCTGAACGTCTTAGTGTTTCTTCATGGTGTTTCCTTACCTCTTCTTCTGTCCCCAGCGTTTCCTGTGTCCTAGAAGTTTAAGTCTGAAGGCTTGATTGGATTCATTCATTTTTGTCAGGAATACTTCATAGGGGGTGTTGTGTTCTTCACTGCGATGTGTATTTTAGCCTGTGGATTATAGTGTCATCTTTTAAGAGGTTTAGGAACTGCAGAGACAATTTTGAACCCCTGAGAGCAAAAGCCAAACAGTTCTCATGGAAAGGGGGAAGGATAACCATTTTCATTGTAACAGGTGCTGTCCATTAGTTCTGGTAGAACTTGCCCTAACCGAGCCCTCCCTGGCTCCTCTTGTGTCGTCTGGAGATGTTCTGTACCATGTTCTGGAACTTCTGCTCATTGAGAGACTAGGTTTGATCCTCAAGCATCCTGTTTTGCAGTCCTTTGGGTTCCCTACATGCCCTGCCAATGGAAGTGTGGGGCATTACCACTTCCCTGGGCATGCTGGGCTAGCTCTCTGCTGCCCCTGAACGCTGAGCTGCAGAGCCAGTTTGATCATTATTTGTGAAAGCGGAGTTTCCTCTTCTTTTCTTGCCTGCAGTTGGCTCTTTGTGAGTTCTTCTGGGGGCTACTTTGCCCTCCCTCCTCTACGGACATGCCCTTCTCACGGGAGATTCTGCACTGGCTCAGCATTGCTGATGTTCTCTCTACCTTGTTGTTCACCACTTGGGATCTTGGCCAGGCTGACCTTTCTTGGGCAGCACCTTCACCTACTACCTTGGATCCTCTTTCTGGATTTTATTTTCGTCAAATCCATTTTGCTTTCCCATGTGCGCCAGTGGAAAGGTCGGGCATGCTTGTTCCGAGCCAAGCCATAGAATCAGAGTTCTATGTTCAGTTTTTTAATTTGGATATCTACAGAGTTCCAGGTATAGTGAAGTCTTGCGAAAGACCAGATGTGAGAAAACCAGGAGTTCGAGTTAAGGGGGAAATGGCAGCTGACCTGTAGCTTCTGTGGGGTGGGGATTATTATGGTGAGCTGGAGAGCCCCTGGAAAAAATAGCCATAGATTCTTTGTAGCTTCTCCTATCAAGAGACGAAGTCTGTTTCACTAACCTGTGAATCTGACTGATCTCGTATCTTGCTTTAACCAATGGGACATTAATGAAGGGTATGTAGAGGGAGGCTTGAAAAATGCTTACCTATTGGGGCTGATGGGAGACCACTGAGCTAGCCTGCTGGACAGGCCACGTAGAAGAAAACTGAGGTGTCCGATCTAATGTCTGTCAGCTTCTGACTGTGGCCGTGTGTGTGAGCCTAGGCGAGACCAGCTGAAGAAACACTTAGGTGAGCCCAATCCAAATTGCAGATACTCATAGCTAATAAATGATGATTGTTTTAAGCCACGATTTGAGGTGGTTTCTTACACAACAAAGGCTAACTGGTATGTGCATCATGTGATGGGGGAAGCTCCCGCTCAGTCCCAGCCTAGAGCTGCCGTGCCAAGTATGGGCCCAGTATCATCGTATCTTCCAGTTTTTCTAGAAGAGAGAAAAATTCAAGATTAGTCTTACGTGAAATCTTCTAACTTTGAAGTTGGCTCCAATGTTTGCCACCCATCATTCTTGATCTAGAAGTAGTCATTGGAGGGGAGACACATGGCTGAGGGTGGAATGGGGGCAAAGGCTTCCTCTTGGCTGGCCTTGGAGCACTGAGTTAGTAGTAGACATTTGTGGCAGGGTGAGGATGCTTCTTAAAAAAATCCCTGAGAAGGGGATTTCTTCTGCTCATTTTTCAAGACTCAAACAAAATGGCATCTCCTGTGAGCTTCTCTACCACATAGTTCCTTCCTCCATCAAGGCACATGGTAAATACTCGGCCCTCTCCCTACCATCTGCCTCCCCACTAGACTTGGGGGCGCTTCTGGCAGAACGTATCTGGGGGACTCATTTACCTTCCCACCCTGATGGTCAGACTGATGCATGTGGAAGGAACAAGTGACCTGGTGAATGCCTGGAATGTTCTTGTGTGCCCCTCCTTTTGGTGGGACAGGCTGCATCTTGTCACTGTCCCAGTCACCCTTCCTTGAAACCCTGTATCAGCGGGAGTCATTGAGCACAGATGCTCCTCTAGCTAAGGAATTCAAGAAAATGGAACTTTCTTACATTTTTGTCAGTTTATGGACAAGCGACAAATAAGCCCCCAAACCAACCCCAAAGGTCCTCCACGTGTCAAGTGTGTCAGAGGTTAAGCCCCAAAGGTGGCGCGTGAAGCTGGCTCTTGGTCTGGGGACAGTGATTAGCCTCCTTGGGGTCTTGGAGCTGGTGTGACCGCAGGTGACATGGGCCTCTGAGCGAGGTGATTTACCTCCACTGGGGAGTGCGGCGTTCTGTTGAGCCTGTGTGATCCGGGCCAGCCCAAACATCTGGCTGGTTACGGAAGAGTAAAGCCTCCCAGAATCTGGTCCCCTAATTCCTTGTACTCCCAATGAGAGAATGAGTGCACGGACACACTTTTTCCATTTTCGTTCACATATTTGACATCTCACGGTCTAAGACTTGGCGTGATCAGTGCAGGCCAGAAAAACTTTGTGGGAAAGCCATCAAAGACCCTCAGGGGAGGCCTGGGGAGGAACACATGTGCCTGGCCCGGCCTCCTTCTCCTTTCTGCAATAGTCCATTCTACCCAGCTGGTGGAGAGCTGCTGTGACTGTAGGAGCAGGGACTGGAGCCCGGCTGCGCAGGGCTTTCCTCTCTCCACTAGGGGGTGGGGGAGTTTGGATGTCCCGCTAGGACGCTGCCTGCATTAAACTCTACCGGGCAAGGAAACCAGGTGGCTCGGAGAACTAGTGAGCCACAGTGAGGTCTAGGCCTTTTGATGAGTTGCCTGTTGGAGGCAGGTCTGATTCCTGGGGAAGGGTGGGCAGTTGGGTCTGGCCCAGTCTGGTGCCAGGCAGGCCAGTGAGGGCAGCTGCTCTGGGCTGTGACTCCTGTAGTCCTGACCTCCCGGCTAGCCTCCGTCAGAGATGGCTCTGTCCCTTGTCACAGGCCTGCCATAAATGGTGCCTGTGTCCTGGGTGGAGGACATAGGGACGGGCTTCCTGTTTTACAACACTGTAGTACGGGACCTGAGGCTCTCCCATGGCAGGGCGTTCAGGGTGCCAGGAAGCCTGCTGCCGTTGAGAGAATATTTCCCCAGCCTCCTGCTCACCGCCCGAAATTCCTGCATTCAAAATCTTATTCCTTTGAGTTACGGTGTGGGTGCTTCCCTGTGGTCTCTTTGAACAACGCAGCTCTCTCTGAGACGAGGAATATATTAACAAGGGGCCTTGGCAGTTGCTTTAGAACGCATTAGTTCATCACACTCTTCTCCCCGGCTGTCGCCCTTACTATGAAGCAGAGGACGGAGAGGAAGGACAAAGACCGGGACCTGGGGGGCAAACACTTCTTCCGGGGCAAGAGGTGGTCTTGGAGGCCTCTTGGCGGTTTTCTGGGGAGGGAAAAGGTGGAGTAAAAAGAGGATCTTTGGAACGAAAGAGGGGAGCTGAAGAAAGACGGGGCTGGGACACTGATAAACGCATTCCATAATTTAATCTCATGCTGCCTTTCTGTCAGAGCTCCTTGATTTCTGAGTGGGATGTTTTGTTTCTCACCCTTCCCAGCTTCCCTGTTGCTTACTGAGGGACTGACAAAAGCTTGAGATCCAAACTCAAGTCATTTAACTTTCCAAGTCTGGATTTTCTTGTTGGTAAAGTGGAGAGAATCCTACTCATCATCATGCATGGAAGGATCCAAGCATAGCCTCTGTAAGGAAATACTAGCTTACTGATGCCATAGAAGAAAATCTCGAGTGTCTTCCTTTACCCCTAATATGGAATAGTACTAAAAATAAAAATGCTTCAATTTCTGGGAGGTTACAGTGGGGGGTCTGGTGAGAATGGAAGGCCAGGAAGATGCTGGCCTCAGCTTGTGCCAGATGTTGCCATCAGGTGAGAGTAGGGAAGAGGGACAAGATTTGGCTTCTGGATTTTCAGGGAAGTGCCCCAACTTTACGATTTTTATTCAGGTGGGCCACATGTAGATCCGTGTTCTAAGTATGCAAGAATTAAAGAAAAGAAAAACCCTAAAATAGACAAGCAATATGTAAATACCATTTTCGTTTCTTTTCTTTTTTAAATTTTTAAAAATGTTTTTATTTATTTTTGAGAGAGAGAGAGACAGAGCACGAGTGGGATAGGGGCAGAGAGAGAGACACACACACACAGAATCCAAAGCAGGCTCTGTCAGCACAGAGCCCGACGCGGGGCTCGAACTCGTGAACCACGAGATCATGACCTAAGTCAGACGCTTAACCAACTGAGCCACCCAGGCACCCCCATAAATACCACTTTCGATGATTTACACCCAAACAAATAATTTCAGAAAACCAAAATCTAAAAGTATAAAGAGCAAACAACAAAAAATGCACAATGTTCCTCCATGGGGCAAGAAAGATGTTGTCCACACGGTCTCCTCCTGTTGCATCTTCCTGGATGGAGGGAAAGAAGGGTTGAAACATCAGTGAATCATCTCTCCTTCATTCAGAAGACCTTAGGGCAAACCCACAGAACACAACAGGACAACCTGTGTAAAGGATAATGTGAGAGTGAAGAAGAACAAGGGTGAGACAGGAGAACCTTCCAGACGTAGATCTGTACACGGACACTTGAACCCGAAAGTCCTGCACGCTGTCTAAAGGTGAACTGCAAATCTGGCTCTGAGCTTAGTGGTGGCCAAAGCAAAGAGGGAAGTATGATCTACAAGAGGCCTTGCACTTGCCAGCAGCTGGACCCAAGCCCAGCTCACTCAGGAAAAGCACAGTTCTCACTGGAACCAAACATCTGGCTGATTATGGAAGAGTCAAGGTTTCTACCCTGGGTTTTCACGGAGGAAACACTGCGTGATAAAGTCAAGGACTTCTTCACCGCGGCACCGCAATACACGGAACAATGGGTTTTGTCCACCTCACCAAGAAATTCCCTCCATGGAGGCAGATGCCAGGTAAGCAAGGTCCTTCCAGTGAAAATGCTCGCATGAGAACCCAAGACATTCTGGCCCAAACATTCAGCTTTTTCATGGTTGGAGTTCGCCCAAAGGTAGAATTTAGAAAACGTGGAGGGGTGTCTTGCAAGGTGTGTCCCCGTGGGATAATAATACGCATGATGTGAAAAAAAGGTTAAACAAAGGTAAGCAGACTATTTTTGTAGCTGCAGACCCTCTCAGAACCTTTCCTGGGCTGATGCATTTACACCTCTCTCCAAGACCTATTTAACCGCTTAACTCTGTGTGTGTCTGTAGGATGTTGGGCGTTCAGCAGAGCAGGGGGAGACGGAAAACAAAGAAAAGTCCTCAAAGCCCAGAAGTGAGGGCTGCGTAGTCTTGTTACCCAACTCTTCCCCTGCCTCACATTGTTTTTGAAAGGGAAGCTTATGCGCTGTCACCTTGGGAAGCACTCGTATAAGCAGTTTCCTGTTTCATGGCCTGGCTATGATTTTCCTAGGAAATGTAAATAAATAAATAAATAAATTTATAACTCCTTTCAGCAGTGAACTTTCACCTAGGCCCCACCTAAAATGATCTTGTATCAGTCCAGCGGTAAGCCTGTGCACCACCCTTAGGCAGTCCAGCTCTAAGTGGAGGTGTGGACTGTCGCATGCCTCTCCGTGAATCCTGTACGGATTTGGGGGTCTCATCTCTGAGATGGTAGGAGAGTTGGCGGAGAAGAGTCCCGTGGTTATTCTGTGCCCTGGACTACCGCAGTCCTGGGTTTGGCATGCCCGGTGAAGGGCTAACCCATTCACTCTGGACTTTCATGGTGTGAGGGGTAGGGAGGATGTGGGAAGAGGTTCAGAGACAGAACCTGATAGTGCTTGACCCTACTGGATACGAGCTAGAAGAAGATGAACATTATTCCCGGTTTCTTAAACTGCCCGGTCAGTGGGTCCACTTCATTTTCTCCTTTGTTTACATTTTTTTTTGGTCTTCTTCAGGGGAGACTTCCAGATGGGATCCTTCAGATTGTATGACAGTGGATCAGGTTCATATCCCATCAGATCTTCAGCATTCCCCCCAGTTTTGTGGCCAAATGTTTGGAAATGTTTGCTTTCCAAAGGCAGCCATTCATTTATCTCCTTATGCAGCAAACATATATTCAGTGCTGACCATATGCAAAGCTAGAGTGAGCAGATGCTTACAAATATATACAAAAGTCATCTGAAAGTTACATAAATCTCTGTATAAATAGTATAAACCACATTTCCAGCCAAAAATGGCAAGCATCATGTATTTGACAAAGAACATTTATACAACAAACCCTATTCTTTTAGTAAAGCGGTTTTTAAATAATTTACACTCAAAGATTGTTGCTTACCAAACCCATCTGACCATTAAATGTGGGTATTCTGATTTGGGAAAAAGTGATATGGTTGAGTTTTTGACTTTCCTGTGTTTGATTTTGAGTGTCCTCCCCCTCCTCTGGCCACAGGGCCGTTTTCTGTGCTTTTCCTTTAGACTGTTGCTCAGGACTGACACCCTTAATGTCCTAGCATAATCCTATTCAGCAAACATTCACTGGCCATGGTGGCTTAGCATCTTTACATTGGGCCAACGATCATCCCATCCCCTCCGACAACCTCTGGAAACCCACCTCGTGCATGAAAACTTTCTCTCGGGAAGTTTTCTCTTCAGCCTTCTGCCAGACAGGTCTCTAAAAGAACACAGAACACCCCCTTCTGGGAGAATTATGGTGAAGAGAAGCGTAGCTGCAGATCATTTCCAAGCGAGATGATGTACTGTGCTCATAAGCCGTCTGAACAGTCCGTGATTTGATTGGTAGGAAATGCGCAAACAGCGGGAAAAAAATCCCCAGGGTGGTTAAAAGCCAGCGAAGATAAATTTCTTTTACCATCCCATTATTCAGTTGAAAAGGGGTACATTCGGAATGAAATTCTCTCTACAGGCTAGGTCAAAGATCAGAAGGGACTGTTGTCCGGATCCTGGGGAGGATCAATAACACAGTAATAGGAGACGTCATCATCCTGGTGTGCAGATTAGGTTATAGCACGCCTTCGTATATGAGTGTCTTCCTGACTTGCCCAAATGACTTGAATGAACAGTGAGACATTCTTCCCAGCACATGGGTGTGTCTGACAAGGAGTAATTGACGAAGTTGCCAGTTCTGCTTCAGGATTCCGGAGGGTGCTGCCTGCTTGGGAGGCTCTCCCGAGACACCGTGGAGAAGAGGCATTAGTGGATGAAGCCGTGAACGCACTGTGGATGTTTTTCTCACGTGTGTAACTTTCCCCTCCGTGGGATGTTGTGCTGTGCCACACGTCTTAATCCTGTGGCCTGAGTGTTTTGTGCTGGCCTCCGCTGAGAGGGGAAATATTTTGGTGAGGGATGCGAGGTCAGATAGGAGTTGCGAGAGAAACGTAGTGAAGTCCGCCACAAGCGTTAGTCAGCCACCATTTCCTGGGCAACTACTGTGTGTGCGGGTGCGCGAGTCCTAGGAAAGCTCTGTAGGGTAGTGATCTCTAGTTCTCCCTCTTGGATGTTTTATCTCTTTTCTTGCTGTGGCACATCAGTATTCTGCAGCTTGCACATGGCCTTTTCTTCTCAAGTATGCCCCTTTCTTTTTTTTTTTTTTTTAACGTTTATTTATTTTTGAGACAGAGAGAGACAGACGGGGGAGGGGCAGAGAGAGAGGGAGACACAGAATCCGAAACAGGCTCCAGGCTCTGAGCTGTCAGCCCGGAGCCCGACGTGGGGCTCGAACTCACGGACCGCGAGATCGCGACCTGAGTCGAAGTCGGACGCTCAACCGACTGAGCCTCCCAGGCGCCCCTGGTATGCCCCTTTCTTTATTTGAAAACCTGAATTTCACACCAGTGCAAAGCAATGTTGGCTGTAAGCCAAAGCGTCCTGGTGTCAGATCCCCGTGAAATCTGCCTTTCCACCCTGAGTTTTAAAGATGCATTCATTTTCTTCTAGGGAAATAAGGGAGCCAGCTTCTTTTCTTCTTTTCTGTGGGTAAGAATAGGTTATGATTTTAGGATGTTGTCCTGGTCCAACAAGTTGTGCAACACAATGACCTCATCTGTATGAACTCATATTCTGTGGTCTTACAAAAAAGGCATAGAAGATTAATTGGAGGGGTTATTTGGAATAATTGATATCACTTTATCTTCTTTGATATGCCTTTGGTTCTTGTTGACTTAAAGATGTTTGCTTCCTGATTGAGTACTTGAAAATGATTCTTGGATGCATTTGAGCGCTGGATGTCTTTTACTTTTTAAAAAATAGGGATTATTTAATTACAAAAAATGCCGAAAACATTAAAATAACCTTGGAGCACCTGGGTGGCTCAGTCAGTTAAACGTCCAACTCTGGATTTAAGCGCAGGTTGTAATCTCACGGTTCACGGGATTGAGCCCTGCATTGGGCTCTGTGCTGACAGTGTGGAGCCTGCTTGGGATTCTCTGTCTCTGTCTCTGCCCCTCCGCCACTCACACTTGCTCTCTCTTTCTCTCAAAACAAACAAGCAAACAAACCCTTTAAAAAATAGCGTTGAGTAGGGTATTTAAAAATTAAATGCAGATATATCTACCTATCTTTATTTATAAAAGTAGATTCACATTGTGTCAACCATTTGTGACCAGTGTTTTCCACTGACTGTATCAAGGATGTTTCCATGTCGTTTCATGTTTTTCTCTATCATCATTTTTTAATAGCTGCATAGTTATTCCCTGTGTACAATGCCATAATATATTAAACCCGTCCTTCATTGTTTGGACAGTGAGGCTATTTCCAACTTTGCTTTTATAAACAGTGCTTTACTTGACATTCAGATGCATGTATCTTTAGCCATGATGATTTTCCTTAGGGATGAATGCTTAGAAGTGGAATTGCTATGTCAAAGTTTATGCACATTTCAACAGTTATTAATAGGTTTTACAATATCGTTCTCCAAAAAGGGTTTACCAATTTATCCTCCTATGAGCAGGGTTGGGTTTTTTTTTTTACCTGTCTGTCCTCTTTTCAAAAGTATTATAAAAAAATTTGAGATGTATTTGCTAGTTTGGGGGACAAAAATATGATCTGATTTCCTCGTGTATCCTCAGTTATTAGCGGGATGAATATTTTACATTTACTGGCTGTATTCTTTTATAAATTGCTTATTTGTTATAAATATCTCCTACTAACATAGTTTAATATAGTTTCTTTCTTTACAAATAGAAAATTTTTGACTTTCTGCAGTTCAATTAATCAGTCTTTTCCTCTGGTTTCTGCCTCTACCATGTGCTTGGCACAGTGTGTGTGTGTGTGTGTATATATATATATATATATATATATATATATATATATATCATCTGTATCTATCTGTATATCTATATCTAGACTTGCGCATTTTAGCCTTTATTTTAAACATTGTAAATGCCATGTATGCATGCTCCTTATCTTTTGTTTTTTTAAAGTTTTTTTAAAAAAATATTTATTTTTGAGAGAGAGAGACAGAGTTCGAACAGGGGAGGAGCAGAGAGAGAGGAAGGCATAGAATTGGAAGCAGGCTCCAGGCTCCGAGCTGTCAGCCCAGAGCCCGACGTGGGGCTCGAACCCACAAACTGTGAGATCACGACCTGAGCTGAAGTTGGACGCTTCACCGACTGAGCCACCCAGGTGCCCCTGCAAACAGATATAAGTGTAAAGTAAAAAGAATTTTCTCTGCCTCCTACTCTGCATCCCCACACCCCGGAGTAACTACGGTTTGCCATTTGGAAGCCCTTGGTGTTTAAAACAGGTATAATTGGTCTTTGGTCACCGGAAGGATCGTCTCCACATGTTTATCGTGTGATGGTGCAGAGCGCGGGGGGTGGTGGCGCTTCCCCCCACCTCCTATCCAGTCAGCTTCCCATTCTCTGCTCTGCATTCTCGTTCTTTAAGCTCTAGCATCGGTACGTGTTTATGGCTGGGAGGCCCCTTACGAGGCAGGCTTTACAGTTCCTGCTGTGGGACCCAGAAAGCAGCTTGTCTAGAGGCTGAGGTGAAATGAGAGTGGCATAGTCCTGCTGGCCCAGTGTACTTTCTTCTGGGGCGTGAAATCTGGAGTTAGAGGCTTTTGTGCAGGTCGGGCCTTGTAGAAGGGGACAGGTACAAAGGCCCAGCCTCAGGTGGGCCGAGTCAGGCTGTCTGATGAGAGCCACACCTGTCCTGGACTGCTGGTGACCATAGCCCCAGAGTAATATGCCTGTGCTCAAGGCTTTGTCCTCTCAGCTGCTGCTTTCAGGCTGTGTTATTATAATGGATCGATTCTCGAAATGCTTTTGCCAATACAAAGGGAACTGAATGTTCTGAAAGTTTCAGATTGGTCTTTATAGAGAGTTAAAATAAAATAACATTTTTTTTTTACCACATTAAAAAAAAGCCAGCCTCCATTTTTCACACAGTGTTCCTTAGAACACTATTACGCACTCCACCGAGCCACACAGGGAGGTAAAATGCGCCCTCCTGAATGTCTTTTCAAGTCAAGAACTTGGATTGGATGAATATTGGTTTCATGCACAGAACATTTTGATGTCTGATTTTTGTTCCTGTTCAGTTGTCTTAGAAAACGCACAGGTTTTAGCTCAGGTTCAAACTGGTCTGCCTTTTTTTTTCCCCCTGGAAAAAAAAAATTGGTTTGTTTCACTCTCTGATGACAAGGTTAAGTTTTGGGACCAGCTCAGGGTTCGGCTCACGAGTATGGGTCGTTTCGGTCACAGATTGGCAATGTGAGCTCTTGATGAGGACTGAATTCCTTTTGTTGCAGGGGATAGAACTGCTCATCTGTCAGCCAGCTGCCTTCACAGCTCCTGAGAGCTGCCTCCGAATTCCCTGGGAACGTTGCCTCACCTCCTGGCCAAGTGGTGAACGGGGCTCTGTGCGGAGGGGATGGGGGCAGGGAGCGGCCATCTGCTGGGCTCGTGCCCCTCCACTCGCAGACCTGGGCTTCCTGGTGAGGCAGCCCCAAAGGCCATTTGTCCTTTCCTCTTGCCTGACCTGCACCTTCCTGAAATCCGTAGATGAATCCATCAGCAGATGTTGGGGAGGAATGGATATGTGATGAGCAACATTGGGCTGAGGATGTGTGCGTGTGTGTGTGTGTGTGTGTGTGTGTGTGTGAAGTGGAGTGGTATGACCTATAATACAGAAGTTTATCATCTCAAGGGATCCCTCTTTTGGGACACTTGGTTGGGTGATCTTTGGCAAGTGACTTGTTTTCTTTGAACTTTTATGCCTCATCTTTAAAGTGGGGATAATGAGATAATAACCATCCTGTACCTGCAGGAAGGTTGTGAGGCTCACATAGGAGCCTGCATGTAATGGGTTTAGCCCAGTGCCTGGAATAGGGTGAGCTACTTAGCTACTCTTAGGAATTTTGGGGGGACACAGCACATATGCATGCACTGTGGCCTAAAAATATCAAGGCAGTGTAAGAACCAGTGAGTGGCAGAGACAGGTAAATGTTGCAGGAGTTCAAAGCAGGGAGGGAGGAATTTCCAAGGGCTTGAGAGAGAAGGACAGGCTTCCTGGAGGTTTGAACTAGGCTTTGAATGAGACTTCTGTGGAAGGTAAAGGCAGATCAACGTTCGTGTGCTCTGCTGAGAGCCTGGGAAGAGATCCATAGACCCCCTCTCCACTGCCTTTGTCTCAGATGTTCAGGGCCTTGGCCACAGCCATGTGACAAGTTAATGGTGGAGCTGCAGCCAGAGGCACTTTTCCCGTGTACTTTATCCATTGGTATTTCTATTAGTTATTATGTTTTTGGGTGTAAGTGACAGGAGAAGCCCAATTCATACTGGCTTGAGCAGAAAACCAAAGGAACACGTCAAGAGCAAAACTCCAACGACAGCAGGGAAGAGAATGCGTTGACTTCACTTTTGAATAGGTCCTCTCCATGGTGGCTCCTGGTGTTGCCAGGCGTTAAATGTTGTCCCTAGCCTCACATCCACAGAAGGAGAGCATTCCTGCCCCCCAAGTCTGCCATCGAGTCTCACTGGCCTGGCTGTGCTCACAGGTCCAGCCACAACTCATCTCTGTGGTCAGAGCTCCCCATCGGAGCCTTCAGAATGACATGGTCTGGGAGGTTCTTGCCAGTAGGAGAGGAGTGGCTCTTGAGAAGACAATCCTGGGACAAGGTCTACACACTTCTTGTGGTCATGTCGTCCACAAAGTCAGGAGGGGCGCTGTAGAGTGGCCAAGAGGCGAGGGCTTCTTTTCTCTTGAGTTCTGAGTGAAAGTTTATCTAGTGGCAGCCAAAGAACTAGAAATTCAGCTCTGGCTGCCCGTGCCCCCAGGAGTCGATGAAACCAGAGTGCCCATTGTGTGGTCCTGGCACATGGCTTTGAGGGGCCGATCCAAGATGGGTCTGGAGAGCTGCCTAGTGGAGTTCTGGGTCACTGGACTGTGGTAGTTGAACCGGTGACTGCTGAACATCGCAGAGGCACTGTGGTAAGACAAGGAGAGCTTGAGGAGGGGAGGAATCCAAGTGCCTTGAGTCCAGGGCTCAGAGTGGGGATGAAAGACTGAGTGCCTGAGTGTCCCGTGTCATCCCCGCTGTCCTCCTTCTCAGGCATGGAGCCAGATTAGTTTCCCTTCCTGTGTGACAATCCTGGGTGGTGGATATTCTGGAGGCAGCTTACTCACTGCTCTGTGGCTGCCTGAGGGAAGGGGGAAAGCACTGGGTGTATTCTTCCGGGGGTTGCTGGAAAGATGACCTCCAGGCACCACAACCCCCTGCTCTTTGGGGTGCGCAGAGTGCACCTGGCCTGGCCTCTTTGCACCTGGTGTCCTAAATTACGTCCCTCAGAGGACCGGGATGCAGTTGATATATGAGGTGAGTGCTCCCAAGGGAAAGCAGTAAGGGGTGGGAAGCAGGACCTTAAGCCAAGCAGGAGAGTGATTTTAGACAGAGCGCATGAAGGTGGCTTCCGTTCAGTCCTGCAGGGGACTCTGGGGTGCGATCTATCTCTCAGAGTTGGTTCTGAGCAAGAGAGATGGGCTTTCATACCCCCATGGCCTTCAGTCATTGGCTTAGGGCCACCCAGAGGAATGTAAACTTCCACACACTTCATGTGGGCTCAGGATTTTGTAAACAAAAACACAGCAAAGGTGGGGGACGAGTACCAGAATGAGCAAGAGGCACTGGGGTAGAGGTGTGGTCTGAATGGAGCAGAGACACTGTCTACTCCTGTGGTTTCTTCTGTTTACAAAATTCTACCACATGTGTTCTTGCTGAGAACCCATGAACAGACTTCTTCCCCATGGGGAAGAGTCCAGGAAACACCCAAGTCTGTATCTCAAGTATGCCTGTATTAAATGGGTCTAAGTAAACTGAGCTAAACATAATTAGCTCATCACACTGAGCAGAATGGGGTAGTGCTAGCTTCAGGCATGGCTGCATCCAGGTGTCCAAATGGTGCATCAGGGACTCTCACTAACTCTTGTCTTTCTGTCTTTTCTCCATGCTGGCTTCATCCTCAGGTTGGTGGTGTCCTCATGGTGGGAGAATGGCTGCCACCGGCACTGGGCAGACTTCAGTGCAAGAGAGCACTTTGTTCTTAGGCCTCTAGTAAGGGCTGTGGGATGAATTCTGTTGGGTTACATGTCCATCCCTGAACAAACCTCTAATGTTCTAAGTGACTAGGCCTCGGTCACCCTCACCCCTGGAGTGGGGTGTGTGTGTGTGTGTGTGTGTGTGTGTGTGTGTGTGTGTGTGTGTATGAAACTTTCCCAAGGAACATCAGGGCTCTGTTACCAGGAGAGGAGACTAGGTCTATGCTGGGGCTCAGGCCCCAAAGTCAGGCACTGGGGACTGTGTGGTTGCACCTCAAGGACCTCTTGCCCTCCCTTCATGCTCATGGTGACCTGTCCCTGACTTTGGAGGCTGGAACCAGGGGCTCAGATCTGAGGGGCCAGAGTCTCCTGGAATGGTTTGCTGTGTGCATTCATTCACTTTACCTTTTCAACTTAATATTATAAAAGTTATATATAAGAATATTATAACATCAAATAACATTTCACTTATATAAACTTATACATATATAAGCATATTTTAAATATATATGAAATATAAAAAATAATATTTGTATTAGCGATCATATATTGTTACATATATTTATACTTATATTTATTTTACACATATGTGAAACATAAAAGGCAAATTACTCAAATTCTCAGCCCCAGAGGAAGTCACTGTCAGTAGATTTGGGGAATATCACTCTCTAGATACCCCTTTCTCCAGCTCAGTGACCCAGATTTTTACCTCTCTCTTTAATATCCGGATGAAATCAGTTCAGCCCTTATTATTTGTGACTGCAAGAAATCCTGTTTTGCCTAAGCTGTAACACATCACTCCTTGCCTGGAGCCCATCCATCCCTGTGTTCGTTCATGTAATTTTTACCGAGTGCCTGTTAGAGATCAGAAGAGTGCTGTAGGTACTTGAGATACATCGGTGATGAAAATAGGCTAAGGTGCTGCCTTCATAGGGTTCAGGTAGTAAATGATAAACCTAACAACTACACCAATGACCTCACCTATGAAAAGATGCTAAGTGCTATGGAAAGGGGAAAGGCTGGGGCCGGGGGAGGGGCCCGGGGTGGCTAGTCAGTGCCAAGGGAGGACCTCCCTGGGAGGCAGGGTTGGAGCAGGGACTTGAAGGAGGAAGGTGGCCATCTGGGCAAAAAGTGTCTCAGGCAGAGGGAACAGCCAGTGAGAAATCTCTGAGTTGGGAAAGCCTCTGGAATGTTCTGAGAAAGGAGGTCAGATGAAGGGAGCCAAGTGAATGACAGGGTCTGTGTGTGGAAGGAGGTGGGCCAGCAGGGTAGCAGGGTGGGGTAGGGCTGCACAGTGGGAGTCTGGGAGTTCATTGGCTTTAATGACACAGAATGGGGATCCAGGGTCAGGCTCTGTGGGAGGAGAGATGTCTCTTGACTCCTGCACGCTCAGCAGGGGCTCCCCATGTTTCCCCTGGGCTTCCTCCTGCTGTGTTAGCCCACACACTGGGCAAGGCTCCCTCCTCCATTCCCCATGGCAGGACTGAGCCCCGGCTAGTTAGGGGTTCAGGGCCAGAGTGAGCTTTATCTCCATTGAAGGAAAATATGGGCACGTGTGTGATGGGTGTGTTAGTGCATAGATATGCACGTAGAAGTCTAAAAAACAGGACAAGAGGGTATGAAGTGCTGGGGAGGAAGCAGGAATTGGTGCAAGGAAGGGGAGACTTCCTGGACACAGTTTTGTGTTGTGGCTGGAATCTTGTCAAAGACCGTGGCTACACTTTGGTGGTTCTCTCTGGGTTCCCACAGCACCTGCTGCTGTCACTTGACTTGTCTTCACGTCACCGCTTCTGCTTTTGGCTGGCGTGTTCTCTCTCTCTCTCTAGCTGCTGACCCTGTCTGTAACCAAGGATCTGAATGGTTCAGTTAACCACCGGAACCCTATCCCAGGCCACGTGGTAGATCAATAAATTGGTTCTGAATAAAATACAAAGGTGCCAGTGTGCCATTCCAGCTCATGGGAGAGAGTGCCTGAGACATGGTGTTCCTGTCCCATTCTCCAGGTGGTCGTTAGGGGTCTGTATGGATGTTAGGGGAGACAACTGTGGCTCTTTTCCTTGGGGGAAGTTCTGCTTTGCTTTGCACCTGTGGCTACTCTCCAAAGTTTCTGTTGCTTCATGATTCCAGTTTCCATTTGGTTAGTCATTCAACAAGCGTTTTTGGAGCATTGAGGCCCTGTGCTGGATGTTGGAAGCATATAGGTGATTTTAATCAGAATCTTGACCCCTGGATGAAATATACATATGAACTGGGGGAAGGGTTCCAGTATACAGAGTTGTAATTATCACCCTCACATCGTCATCATCACCACTGACATTTATTCCAACCTGTCTAAGCATTCCGTGTACATTAACGTACTTAGTCCTCACAACCATTCTAGGGAGCAGGTGCTCTTATTATCCCCTTTTTATGGAGAAGGAAATCAAAGCACAAAGATATTTAGTAATATGCCCGAGGTCATATCCCTAAAAAGTGCCAGAGCAGAGATTTGAATGCTGGTGGTTTGGATTCCAGAACCAGAGGAGTAGCTGTGGCCCTCAGTGCATTACTGTAGGATTCAATATTCTGATGAACATTGGTTTCACGAGGCAGTAATAGACATTTGAGAAGGAAAAGGGATAGTTAAATGGTTAAGGAAATGATGAGCCAAATAGGGAAATAAACAGCTTTTTACTGCAGGCCTTCTCAGAGCCTTTAATTTGCTAAGGTACGAATCTCTAGTGGCAGCAATTTCCAAACTTGGCCGACCATGCTTTTAGGGGTAGAAACACCTATCAATATTGCATGGGACCGGTATTTCATTGAATGAAATTGAAGAAACGCTGCTTTAGGACTTGTTTTTCCTTACCATTCCTACTTGTAGTTTTCTTACTTTATCTTTCTGTGACAACTGCTGGGATATTCTTTTACTGCTCATTCCAATCATGGGACCCACGACAGTGGCTCAGGCATTTCACGTAGAGGACATTGTTCTGACGCTTGATGCTTGATAGCCTTTGTCACTGTCAGTAATGATGCTGGTGTGGTGGAGCCGGCAGGTTCTGAGCTGGACTAGTGGAGTGGCCCAGAAGGGCAGCAGGGCACCAGGAGGTCAGCTAACACAGGCCACGTGTGGTCTGCTGAAATCCCACGTGGCAAGGCAGGGGCCGTGTCTGGGCTCTCAGACGAGGTGTGGGGTCCAAGCTGTGGTTGGCCTTAGAATCCAGGTTGGACCTGAGGAGCAGGATGTCCACAAGGTCTGCGGGTCTCGTCCAGGTCGCGGCTTCACCCATCAATGGGGCTCACTGTTAATCCCAGCCAGAGTGGCTTTGCCCTCCCCCTGGCTTTTGGCACCTTCCCTAGGGGGGACCATAAAGGCTGGAAGATTTGTGTTGATCCCTGAATGACGGAGGAATGAAGCGAGACTCAAGTTTTGCTTTCAAGTTGCACTTCTAGGGATCCTCCTGGGGCAGTTTCCATGCCTGTTATAAGACGTTCAGAGCACAGGAGGAGGCTCATGGGACGGGAGTTTGAGACAACATGTGGTCCTGACCAGCTGAGAACCACGTTTGAATTCAGTCTGGTGGTCCAACCTCTTGGAATCCAACTCGGAGAAAGTAAAGGGTAGCAGGTGAATTTTCAGGAGAGGGATATGAGAACTGAAATTCTTTAGAAAAAGAACAGACAGGACTGTGTAGGAGTTGGAGTGTAGGCACGGGAAGGCTCTATGGGAGGTGACCAGGGGCAGTCACTGCTGAGGCTGAGATGGTAGTGGCCTCCCAGTGCCCGTCCTCCCTCTCAGGACCTGCTGCCTACCGAGTGCCAGCCTCCCTTGCAGCTAGGCCAGACCATCTGACTACATTCTGCCCAGTGGAGTATAAGGAGTATCGCCTCGTAAATCAGGAAGTGACCACAAATGGGAGGAAATCCCATGCATCTCTTTCTTCTTCTGGCTGCTTGGAATGCAGACATGATGGCTGGACTTGAGCAACCATCTTGGACCATGAGGTGATATGCTAAGGATGGTGAAGTCCAAAGACAGAAGGTGACAAGGTAGAGCCAGCACACCAACCCTTTTACTTGTATGTAAAAGAGAAAGACATTTCAGTCTTTTTTTTTTTTAAAAGACACTGTTATTTGCAGAAGGCTGGCCCTGGGCAGTTCTGGTATATCGACGAAATGGAGACAGCCATAATTTCTGCCTTTCTTTCCTAGATGGGCAATAGCCTGAAAAGTAAAATTCTGGAGATCTGAGGTCAGAGTGGAAACACTGAGGGCCTCGGGGTGGTGATATGTTCTCCTGTCTGGCTCGGGCTGCTGCTCTCCACAGACTCACGGAGCTCCTCCTTTTTGGCCAAAGCAGTGAACGAGATGGACACGGGATAGGGAGGGGGGAGGAGGTTGGGAGCTATGACTGGTCCTCGTGAGACCGGGCTGCCAAATGTCTTGTTCTGAAAAGGGAACAGGTTTCACATGGACAAGAGGGAAGGACTGCTTGTTCCCTCTGGAAAGTTCTATTAAAATGACCTACCCAGACACACTTTAATATTAATGGGAAATTCCTCCCGTTGTTTATGAAATCATTTTAGAGTTGATTTTAAAAAGAGAGGAGAGAGAGAAAAAGCCATTTGTTAGCTACACGAAGCCCAGACAATTATTTATAGATGCATCTGAGTGGCTTGTTTTAACATGGGGCAACCGTCTGAAAAGACTCCACTTTGACACCCGTAAGCACCCCTGGCACTAAGAATAAATTTATGAATGTCTTTTATGAGAGTCAACAAACTAGACAAATAACCCCACAGACCGTCCTTCACATCGAGAACCAGAACAAAGACGGTCGTATTTGTCATTTGCTCAGGACAGGAGCGGTGCCAGGCAGCGAGGCCCTCCCCAGGGGCCGGATGTTCCCCTCCGGCTAATGTGATTCCTTTGGGCACCGCCACGGTGGCAGGCAGATGCCTGGTTTCTTTCCATTCTTCCACTTCTCTGATTTGTTTGGGTAGCTAAATATCTCTTCCCCAGGAGAACATCTGCTCTTTTAAAAATGGAAAAAAAGCAGGAAGTCCTCCAAGCCTTTAGACTGGAACTCACCCTCTGGTGAGACAGACCAGAGCCTCATCCAATGTGGCTTGCGGGGTCCGTGCCACATTTCAAGAGAGGGTGCATGCTACCCAAGCATCTTTAGATGTTTAGGGCTCCTGAAACTCCACTCAGTTGAATGGATGTCGAGACAGCTCACATTCTATGCTGCGATGCCTTAGGCTAATTCAGTGCTCGGACCAAGTTTAGGTCATTTTTCTTGCTGTCTCATTTATGGATGACTTCTCACCATCAGAAACGCCATGCTTAGCTGGAAATGAATCCACAACAATTCAGAGGTGCAAAAAACATTTGGTGGAGAACCCTCAAACTCGTCAGTTAAAGGTAACTTAAATGCTTCGGAGTGAAAACCATCTCTCTGGGAGAAATAGTCTTTCAGAGCTTTTTTTCTCTTGTGCCGTCTTTCCCTTTGCCCCTGGGGGCCCTGCGTTCTAGGGGATGCTCGCATAGCATTGTGGCTGCGTGGGGAGTGGGGGTGCTTCCTGCTGCCACCGCGCCCCCCCCCCCCCCCCCCCCGGGCCCTGCTGCGGCATGGCTGATCCGGCCTGGTCCCTGGTGCTCTGACTGGGTCAGGCCAAGGGAGGTAGGTTTCCTCACCCTTCCCGGTCAGTTTGTCAGTCATTCCAGCACCCGCTAGTGAGTTCTGTGATGTCTCCATTTCCTGTGGTGGTGAGGTGCCAGTGTATTGATGCAGCCTGGCCCCACCTTGTGGGCCAGTGTGGATTCACTGTTACTCAAGATCTTCGAGCACCTGACCACGCCAGGTGACATTTCTGTTTCGCTTGGTTTCTCCTGTGGCCTCTCTCCTTGGGCTGCAAATGGCAGCCTTCTCCCTGTGTCTTCAGAGGGTCATGCCTCTGTTCACTGACATCCCATTGGTTCTTCCTCTTCTTTTTCTGGTTTTAAATTTTTTAAAAGTTTCTTTATTTTGAGAGAGAGAGAGAGAGAGTGCATGAGCATGAGTGGGGTATGGGCAGAGAGAGAGGGAGAGAGAATTCCAAGCAGGCTCCATCCTGACACAGCATGGAGCCCGACACGGGGCTCTAACCCACAAAAACTGTGAGATTGTGACCTGAGCTGAAACTAAGAGTCGGACACTTAACCCACTAAGCCACCCATGTGCCCCTGACTCTTCCTGTTCTTACAAGGATACTGGTCAGATTGGATTCGGGATTAGATTATTCTAATAGCCTCATTTTAACACAGTTACCACTTAAAGACCTTATTTCCAAATACAATTACATGTTGAGGTATGGGGGTTGAGACTTAAATATATGAATTTGGGGGGACATAAATACTGCCCATAGCCGTTCCCTTCCCCTCCGTATATCTGGGCTTTTCTTGTTGGGCCCTTGCTGGCCCCCTGGCCAAGGCCCGGGGAGGGGTGGGGCTGCTGGGTCCTTCAGAGCTCGGGCACATCCATGTAGGGCCGTCTGCTGGTCCTCAGCGCCACCCTTCAGACCAGAAGGCTTTTCCTCCTTCCTGCTGGAGCGGAAACCTGGAGAACCCCGCCCCCCCCCCCCCCCCCATCGAATACCAACTTTTCTCTAAATACAGCTAATATGTTCAGACCACCATGCGTTGTTCCTTGCAGGGCAAGCAGTCTGGGATTTAGAAATTCCTTTTCTCAACAAAGCTTGACTTTCAAAATGGTTTTCTTGCTGCTGCTATTACAAATCTTGTTCGAAACTCACAAGCTTAGCAATTGCTTGGCCCCTCTGAAGCAATGAGTGGGGGTGGGGAGCTGCAGGGCAACTTGATCTACAGGGAATGAAAAATAAATTAGTACGATAGTGTCAGAATTACAATTTTTGCTTCATATGTCATGTGACTGCATTTATTATTTTTTTTTAGTTTAGGTTTAAAATTTTTTAAATTTTTCTTTATCTTTTAAAATGTGTATTTTTTAAAAAATTTTTTTAACGTTTATTTATTTTTGAGACAGAGAGAGACAGAACATGAATGGGGGAGGGGCAGAGAGAGAGGGAGACACAGAATTGGAAGCAGGCTCCAGGCTCTGAGCCATCAGCCCAGAGCCCGACGCGGGGCTCGAACTCACGGACCGTGAGATTGTGACCTGAGCTGAAGTCGGAGGCTTAACTGACTGAGCCACCCAGGCACCCCTTAAAATGTGTATTTTTGAGAGAGAGAGAGAGAGAGAGAGAGAGAGAGAGAGGGAGAGAGAGAGAGGGAGAGAGCAGGGGAAGGGCAGGGAAAGAGGGAGACAGGATCCAAAGCATGCTCCAAGCTGTCAGTGCAGAGCCCGACACGGGGCTCAAACCCACGAATCGTGAGATCATGACCTGAGCTGAAGTCGGATGCTTAACCGACTGAGCCACCCAGGCGCCCCTTTAGTTTAGGTTTTTCTAAGTTTATTTTTTTTTATTGTGAAGAACAATACAAGTTCATTTTAGGAAATTTGGTAAATAGGTTCAAAGAAAAAAGTATGCTTAGGCTTAACATACAAAAGACACTTACTGTTATTTTGACCTATTTCCTTCCAATCTTTTTTCTGTGGGTAATATTTCGGCTCTATTTTTAATGTAACTTGTATTTTAAAAACTGGTAATACTCTCAGATGGTAAAACAATATAAAAGCAACATGCAGAGGTATATCGTAAGAAGTCCTGCATGCACTCTAATTTCTCCCTTTTTACACAAAAGTCGTTAGTGTTCTAGAATATCCTGCGCCTGGAAGGCTTCCCACACCAGCACTTCTTTCATAGCTTTCTACAGCCTGGACACCCAGCTCTCTTCCTTCCAAGTTGCGTCCCTTTGGGCAAACACTTCACCTGCTTGGCTGAAGCGTCAGCAGGGATGCAGGTATTTGGATTTTGGGGAGCTAATGCTAGGTGTCCCCCTTTCCCTTCTCCTGGGAACAAACCCTGCTATCTGGTGTCCTATTGCAGCCCTGGCCACCGGTGTGGACACATGGCCCAAGTCTGGACAATCAAATAATTGCCCAGTGACAGTCATTGGCTCTGGACTGGTCACGTGGCTCTCTTGGCACTGGTGGGAATGCCTGTCTCCCTAGGCTTGCCGTGTGGTGTGGTGTGAACTTGGGGCTGCTCATGGTCATCTCCCCCATTGTGTGGAGGGCCCATCACTGCTAGGACAAACGTGGCCAACATTCAGAGAGAAGCAGGGGAGAGAGATAAAATGTGCCGATGACTTACTGGAGTCGTGGATTTAATACTGCCTTGGGATCCACCCCTCTTTCCAAGTTGAGTGTTTAAGCTGCACTTCTGTCATAGCTGAGCGAGTTCAGTGAAGCCATTCAGGAGAGGAGGGGAGTTCACTGAGTGATGAGGGTTAAGGGTATAGGCTTTGGAATCAAACTAGCTGGGTCCGCATCCCGCCTCCACCACTTAGTATGTGGCCCTGGGCAAACCATGTAACCTTATCATGTCCATTTTCACACTTACTGGGCAACATGATTGAATGCGGTGACATCAGGTGCCCATGGGTACCTGGGTTATGGTAAACCGCTGATAAATGCTATTGCTGTATCCACCTGCTCGCACTTCCCAGATGCCCTTGCTTTCTCCCCAGCCCTGTCTCCATCCTGACCAGTCCCGCCTTTCCATCTTGCCAGCCCATTGGTGAACATTCACTTGAGTTACACCAGGCAGGCATCATCAAGATAGTACAAAATGACTGTTGAGATTTTTGGTCGGCAGACTTCTAAGGCTGGACAAACAGATAAGAAAACCAGTTTCACGTGAAAAGCACTAAAATGGAACAAAATTTTAAGGATGGACTGAGAATGTATAGCCCCAATATATACACAGGAGACTGTCTTTCCTCCTTCAAGAGTTCTCTTCCTTCAGGAAGGGCCTCTCATCAAGATGACTTTCCTGGGGCACATGGGTGGCTCAGTCATTTGAGCATCCGACTTCGGCTCAGGTCATGGTCTTGAGGTTTGTGAGTTTGAGCCCTGTGTCGGGCTCTCTGCTGAGCCTGCTTCGGATCCTCTGTCCCCGTCTCTCTCTGCCCCTCCTCCATTTTGCATGGTTTCCCTCTCTCTCTCAAAAATAAATAAACCTTAAAAAAAAAAGAGATGGTTTTCCCAATATCAAGTTGTTTATTCTTTAAAAAAAAAAAAATCTCCCTGCATTAATTTGCTAGGATTGCATTGGAAGTACCACAGATGGGGTGGTTTAAGCAACAGAAATGTATTTCCTCACAGTTCTGGAGGCTGGAAGTCCCAGCCCAAGTGTCAGCAGGCTGGTTTCATTCTGAGACCTCTCTCCTTGGTTTACAGATGCCTGTCTTCTCCCTGTGTCCCCACATGGTCTTCATCTGTGCATGTGTCTCTGTCCTAATCTCTTCTGAGGATCCCAGCTATATTGGATTAGGGCCCACCCTAGTAACTTCAATTTAATTTAATTACTTTGTTAAAGCCCCATCTCTGGATACAGTCGTATTCTGAGGTACTAGGGGGTAGGACTTTCACGTACAGATTTGGGGGGCACACAGTTCAGCTCATTGAACTCCCTGAAAGGGACTTTTCACTGTTGCCCACACTTCTCAGATGTCTCTCCTGCTTGGCACCCCCTTTCCCTGTTCTTGAACACCACAGCATGGTATTTTGGTAGAAGCAGCAAAGGGGCTTTCATTAGAGTCCTGGGATCCTGAAGAGGTAGGTGAACACTGACCAGTCCTCCCGAGCTGGTGGGTGTGGAGATGAAGAGGTGTAGGCAGGAGTATTTTGGGACTGTTTGTCCTTCGCATGTATTAAAGGCTGGCTTAGTTTAAAATGGAGTCTTTCCTATTTTTTTTTTTTAAATTGTAGTTTTGAAAGCGGGTGGATGATTAGTGTGTGTGCCTAGGAACCTGTCTTGGGGTAAAAAATAAGTCAGCGGACAGTTCCATAACTGGGTATAGACAGTCTTAGGGTGCTGAGTAAAGGAACATAGCAAGGTTCTTGCCCTTCTATTTCTAATTCCTTCGGAATATTTTTAGTTGATCCGTCATTTTTAGCTTCGAATCATAGGAGGGATTGTTTCAGCTAGTTTTGTCACCAGGAGAGCCAAGATAGTCGGTTGTAATGGTGATACATTGGGGATAAGGGATGAATAGCACCCCTTTTGTTTTGACTGCCTAGAGCTGAACTTGTAGCCTGGAGCCCATGATCGTGTAGGGCTGGCACCTCCAGTCTCAGGCATGAACTTCCCTCGAAATCTCCTGCCCCTCCGCCTTCCTTTTCCATATCTATAGCCTCATTCTCTTTTTTGTTAGATTAGGTGTATTTGTATAAACTGTCTTTAAATCCATTCATCTGTGCATCTATCCATATATATATGTGTGTAATTATATATAAAAAATATAAGTATATCCTTGTATACACAAATGTATATAAATTATTTGGGAGCATTTTCCTGTATCTCAACATGATGTTGGAAGCAATCCAGGTTTAACCTTATAGTTGGAGGTGGAGCCTCATTAATATTGTATTTAACCATGTTCACCTAATACCTTTCACATTGAGATTAAGAATGAAAAACAGAGCTTTTTTTTCCCCCAAAGGACTAATGTGCTCTCTTTGGCTTTGAAACATACTCTTGGTGTAGATGTCTTTGACCATACACATTTATAAATACATGGACACACACATATACAAACATAAATATAATGCACAGTGTATGTAGGATTCTGTCATTTGGCATGATTGGGATTTGTGAAGTGTTTTGGTTAGTTGAATGTTCTGGTTAATAGTGAATTGTTTTTTTTATGTCATCTAAAAACTATCAAAACAAGAGTGCAAGAAAACATCTAACTCTGAAGTTAGACTGCACATAAACGGACGTTTCTCTGTAATTCAGGAGGTCCATCACTCTTTGCATGATTGCGTGTAGCTATGTCTGTGGACTAGAGATAAACTATTTAATTCTGGACCTTTCTGTTAAGTTAGAGGAATCTATACCGGAAGTTGCAAACGTGAACTTTTTGGGCTGTGCTTTATTCTGAGTGCACAATGTTTGAAAAAAAAATTTTTTTTAAGTTTATTCATTTCTGAGAGACAGAGACAGAGTGTGAGTGGGGGAGGGGTGCAGAGAGAGAGACACACACAGAATCCGAAGCAGGCTCCAGGCTCCGAGCTGTCAGCACAGAGCCCGATGTGGGGCCCGAACCCATGAACCGTGAGTTCATGACCTGAGCCGAAGACAGACGTTTAACCAATTAAGCTACCCCTGTGCCCCCTGTTTCAGCATTTGAAATTTTTTAAATGAAGAGTCAATATTTAAGAATTGAGAATTCATATAATCTAGATTTGAGGCTTCTCTTGTGGGATCAATGGTCCTAGACTCCAGACGCTTTGCTTGTCTCTCTGACCTCCCTGGTCTCTAGTGGGGTTTAGGATTGCAACTCCTGAACATGTTTTTGTAGTTTATTGCAAGTTCTTAATGAGCAGTGATTAAATTATTGAGATAATCTGTGTTTTGCATCTGTTTGGTGCTTTTTATTTTTCAAAAGAGTTTCAAACCCATTGGTTCCTGGCTGCAGCTCTGTGGGATAGGCAGAGCAATACAATAGCATTGCACCCATTTCCCAGATGGAGAAGTTAGGACTCCTAGGCAGGAGATAGCGACCTCCATATTTAATGGTCCCTAACACTCTTCAGGAAGCAGTTTGGAGTCTTGTCACTCATGGATTTATAAAACATCTTTTGAGGTTATGTACACTTTTCATCCCAAATGAAAATATATTTGCTGTTTTTTGATTATATAAACAATACATTTTGAAGTCCAGAAGCTTAATGAATACCGAATAAGTGAATAAAAAAGTAAAAGTTACTCAAAGTGTCTTCACACAGAGATAATTACCGTTCATTTTGGTGAACTCACCACCTCAGAACCTCCCTAAACATAACTGTGGATGTTTGTAGATATGAAAGTGTACCCAAGTGAGATAATATTAACGAGGTTGTTTTATAACCTACTTTTGTTTCAGTTAGGAATGCATCACAGACAGCTTCCCATGGCACCACACTGAAGTGTATATATCATTTTCAAAGCAACACAGAATTTTGTTTTAGGCACGCATCCAGATACTTTTACCGAGGTACATTTAACCAGTCCTCCCTAGTCAGCCACTTAGGCTCATTTTTCTATTATAAACAAGGCTGTCACAGACATCCTTGTATATGCACCTTGGTACACCTGTTCAGTGAACCCATAAGGGTAAATTGCTAGTTTGAAAGTGTGTACCTGTGCCCATTTTAACTATCGGCAACTCTGGAGAGAATGTTCTTCAAGTCCATGGGAGCTCTTGGATTTGAGGAGCAAATTCATATTGCTGGTGGCCTAGCTTCTCTACGTGCACGCTCTGTGACCAAGGGCACTAAAAAAATCCTCAAAACTGTATCGACCATCTTTTACATTTACTAAGCCATATATAAAGACAAAACACAATTCTGGCCCTTCTTGAGCTTGATCCCTGGTGTAGAAGCACACACCCACACACACCCACACTCATACACAACTCACTATAATATGATATGGTAAGTGCTGAACTGCCAGGCAAATGAGTCAGAAGGCAAAATGGGTAATTATTCCTGGGCAAGTCTGAGGTGATAACATTCCTGCTAAGCCTTGAAGGATGAATGGGGTTACAGTACGCAGAGATGAGCAGAGGCATCTTAGATGGAAAGAAACATGGGACGGCCTGATGGTTCAGAGATTCGGGGAGGCGTGCTGGTGTCCTGGTAGGGCTAGATCTTAGCAGTGAGATGTGAAGAGGCTTCCTTGTGGAGTGAGTTCGTAAAGATCCCTTGGTCTCATCTTTCTCATTCAGGTAAATAAGAATTTTGCCTATTTCATAGGATTGGGGGTTTTAAAAAGGCAATGGGTGTAAGGTGCTTGAAATGGTGTCTGGGGCATACTAAATGCTCAATAAATGTGGTCCTTGTGATTACTATTATCTATTCCCTTCTCAGTTGATCTGAACTCTCCTTTCAGCCTTTAGCCTCCTGAACAGAAGTCCTGTCATCTACCTGGGCAGTGCTCCGGTGCTCACTCCTCTAGGTGAGCTTTTTGGACCGTCCCCAGCTCCACGGTGATCCTCCCTGAGACTTCCAGGTTCAGATGTGAACCTGAAGCAAAGAGGCTTACTGTGTTTGGTTTTAACATGCTAACTCTGAAAAGTTTGCTCTGTGCTGAGGACTCGTGGACATCGAACTGGACTTCTAATTTGGAAATGTGGAAAAGTCATATAATTTCAAATATTTTCCATGACACGCTGTAAACTTTTAGGCCCAGGCAATAATGTTGTCTCAGGGTGATGAAATGGAAAAACCCACTGTTTTATGTGTGGAGACTTGGTTTTGCCCCAGGTTACAGCTGTGCGATTTCAGACAAACCCTTTGTCTCCCTGGGCTTTAGCTTCATCATGATATTGATGATGATGATGATGATGATGATGATGATGATGATGATAGTGGTGGTGGTGGTGGTGGTGATGATGTAGAAGGAGGAGGAGGAGGAGGAGGAGGAGGAGAAATCAAGGAATTGATCCCATTTACAGTTGCACCAAAACCAATATGATACCTAGAAATAAACCTAACCAAATAGGTAAAAGATTTGTACTCTGGGGGCCCCTGGGTGGCCCGGTCGGTTAAGCGTCCGACTTCGGCTCAGGTCACGATCTCACGGTCCGTGAGTTCGAGCCCTGTGTCAGGCTCTGGGCTGATGGCTCAGAGCCTGGAGCCTGCTTCCGATTCTGTGTCCCTCTCTCTCTGCCCTTCCCCCGTTCATACTCTGTCTCTCTCTGTCTCAAAAATAAATAAACGTTAAAAAAATTAAAAAAAAAAAGATTTGTACTCTGAAAACTATAGAACACTGATGAAAGAAATTGAGGAGGACACAAGAAATGGAAAAACACTCCATGCTCGCGGATTGGAAGGACAAATACTGTAAAATGTCTGTACTAACCAAAGCAATCTACACATTTAATGCAATCCCCATAAAAATACCACCAACATTTTTCATAGAACTGGAACAAGCAATCCTAAAATTCATATGGAACCACAAGAGACCCCGAATAGCCAAAGTAATCCTAAAAAAAGGAAAGCAAAGCTGGAGGCATCACAATTCTGGACTTCAAGCTATATTACAAAGCTGTAGTCATCAAAACAGTATGGTACTGGCACAAAAAATAGACACATAGATCACTGGAACAGAATAGGAAACCTAGAACTGGACCCAGAACTTTATGGTCAACTAAATTTTGACAAAGCAGGAAAGAATATCCAATGGAAAAAAGACAGTCTCTTCAATAAATGGTATTGGGAAAACTGGAGAGCAACATGCAGAAGAATTTTGAAACTGGACCACTTTCTTACACCATACACAAAAATTAACTCAAAATGGATGAGAGACCTAAATGTGAGACAGGAAACCGTCAAAATCCTAGAGGAGAAAACAGGCGGCAATCTCTTTGACCTTGGCTGTAGCAACTTCTTATCAGACACATCTCCAGAGGAAAGGGAAACAAAAGCAAAAATGAGCTTGAGAGTTCATCAAGATAAAAAGTTTCTGCGCAGCAAAGGAAACAAAACTAAAAGGCAGCCTATGGAATGGTAGAAGATATTTGCAAATGACATGTCAGATAAAGGTTAGTATCCAAAATCTATAAAGAACTTATCAAACTCAGTACCCCCCAAATAAATAATCCAGTTAAGAAATGGGCAGAAGACACGAAAGGACACTTTTCCAAAAAACATACAGAAGGCGGGCAGACACGTGAAGCCTCTGGCCTTCAGGGTATCATTCCCACTTCACAGGGGAGGCAGCTGAGGCCAGGGAGGCCATGTGATGTGTCTAGCCCAACACACAGCCTGAGTTGATGGTGAGAGTGGGTGTCAACGTTGGTGGTTGGAGATGGGGTGGGGTGAATGGAGAAGAAAGGGAATGGGCGCATTTAAGATCAAGTTGAAGGCAGTGTTGTTCTCATTGTGATTATTTCTGTCTTCTCACCTGTCCACGGAGTCCCTCCTGCCTCTGGATTCCTGTGGATCTCAGCAAATTCTCTGTGAATGGTGTCCATCATTCCCAGTGGAGTTATGATTCCAGTATGGTCATTATATGTTGATGTATGTTATTGATATGTAATTGACACGTCACATTCTGTAAGTTTAAGATGTCCAGCCTGTTGGCTTGATACATTTATATGTTGCGATGTGATGACCGTCATAGCATTAGCTAACACCTCTATTCCCATAATTATTTCTTCTTTGCAGGGAGGGCAATAAAAATCTAATCTTGTAGCATTTTTGAAGTTTATCATGCAATTGTTGACTGTAATCACCATGCTGTGCGTTAGATCTATAGAACTTATTTATCTACTAATTGAAAGTTTGTGCCTTTGAACAACATCTCCCCAATTCCACCATCCCCAGCAACTGGTGACCACCATTCTGCTTTGTTTTAATGAGTTTGGCTTTTTTAGGTTTCATATGTAAGTGATGCATGCAGTGTTTGTCTTTCTGTGTCTGACTTATCTCAATTAGCATAATGCTTTCAAGGCCCATCCATGTTGGGTTGTCCTTGGGCAGTGGCAAGCTAAGGGGGTGCAAAAGAACTGGGGTCCATGCCTGCTCCAGGCCATATAGCATACTCAGTGGAGAGGGGCTATTCTGGAATGCCCAGCATTCATTCTCTGTCTCTTGGGAGCAATCCTGGGCTTTTGTTCCCACATCCATCCCTCCCCCTGTCTCTCCCAGGCTCCTGGGGGAAACTGTAGTGTTTGCATCTCGAAACTTAGTCATTCATGCCCAACTAGATCAGGACCCTGCACACTCAGACATGTCTTGCCCTTTTGTGAGTGGCCACTGGCTGTGAGACCCACGTCTTGTATATATCCAACTCTGGACTTGGAGTCAGGACACCCGAATTCTAGTCCTGAGTCCACTGTCCAGTCACTTAAGCTTCCCTCTCCTGGAAGAGGTGAGAGGGTCACCAAGTTTTCTGAGTATTTGTGCAGTGCTGATGGTTTGCCCATGGCGGTGTACTGGGTTGTTGGGAAAAGTAAACCCAAGTGAATCTAAACAAGCGGCTCCCTCTGCCCTTGGGGGCTTTGCAGTTGTGCACAGATGCGGGATTTAGACACGGGAAGCTCTCCCAGGCGTCAGAGCCCAGGGCTGGGAGCATCTGCTGTGTGCCAGGCCCCATGCCATGTACTCTGTCTGCAAGCTTGCTTATTTCTCCCCACAACTGGAGGCTGGTATCTGAGCCCCACCTACTAGATGTGGGATACTGAGGCTCAGAGGCTCAAAGTGACGTGCCCAGGGCCATAGAGCCGGTAAGGCAGCAGGCTGGCATCTGGCGCCGGGCTCCTCTGCCCTGCCCTTCCTCTTCATTTAGCCGACCACGAGCCCTCATTTCTGCTCTCTGGCTTCCACATGGCCCGTCTCCTTTGTTTGTGGGAAAGGAAGTTGCCGGGGATAGGAGTGTTGAAAAAACAAGTAAGGACGGCTGGAGCCTAAAAAGCCAGCCCGGACCCACTGCCACTGGACGTGGAGGCCGTTTCGACCCATGTTCCTTGGGGGAAAAGAGTTGTTGAATATTCTTCGTGTCAAGATTTTGTTTTTCTTGTGTGGGCGGTGGGGCAGGGAGTGTCTTCTCCGTAATGCACCTGCGTGTTCATTGAGGAAATATTTATCGAATTATACTTACTCTGTGTGAGCCACACAGTGCCGAGAGCCAAATAAAGATTCGGGTCAGTGATTTCTTGAGACGCCTCCAGTCAAGAACGTAACAGTGGTGATCCTGTAAGAAAGGATGTGATCTTTATCCTAAGAGAAGTGATAATAGTGATAATAATGATAATATTAACAGCAACTACAAGCATCGAGTGTCCTTTGTGTCTGGCTATTTTGCATATATTGCATATTTTGCATATATTAACTCATGGTTATAGCACCCCTGAGAGGGAGGTTTTGTTTTGTCGGTGAGGATGTTGATTGGAGAGGCAGGCGCCTCATTCACGGGCACACAGAGAATGAGTTGGAAGCAGAGACTGGAACCCCAGCAGTCTGGCTCCAAAGTCCACTCTGTGCTCTGTACACAGTTGTACTCTGGTTTCCCAATGCCTCAAGCACTCGGAAAATCAAGTTCATTCCCGTCTAGGGGGACTGAGCAAGGCTTCTGAGAGAAGGGAACTTTGAACTGGCCTTGCAGCGGGTGGGGGAAGGGGGACTTCCCTGCTGTGAACATGTGGGGAGCAGCCACACCAGGCTTTAAGGCTTGGCCTGGAGCCATGGGAAGCCCTTCACCCCCCTCACGCCCTCTGTGACGGGGACTGAAACCTGATGTTTTATTTCTCCAAATAGCTGTACCATTTCACATAAGTGCACTAGAGTGGACAGTCATAAGTTGGCTGCGCCTTGGAGCGCCTGGGTGGCTCAGTCAGTTGTGTCCGACTTCGTCTCAGGTCATGATCTCGTGGTTCATGGCTTCGAGCCCGCGTCAGGCTCTTTGCTGACAGCTCAGAGCCTGGAGCCTGCTTCCGATTCTGTGTCTCCCTCTCTCTCTGCCCCTCCCCTGCTCATGCTCTATCTCTCTCTCTCTCTCTCAAAAATAAGCATTAAAAACTAAAAAAAAAAAAAAAAGTAAATTGGCCTCAGTTTTGTTTTTTTTTTAAATTTTTTTTTTAACGTTTATTTATTTTTGAGACAGAGAGAGACAGACCATGAACCGGGGAGGGGCAGAGAGAGAGGGAGACACAGAACCGGAAGCAGGCTCCAGGCTCTGAGCCATCAGCCCAGAGCCCGACGCGGGGCTCGAACTCGCGGACCGCGAGATCGTGACCTGAGCTGAAGTCGGACGCCCAACCGACTGAGCCACCCAGGCGCCCCTGGCCTCAGTTTTAAAATGTCACCTGTAGCAAACGTACATGGAATCCCAGAAGTTGATTCTATGATGCATCTGAGGCATTTCTGTCATTGCTCCTACGTCTTCTCCAGCTCCTTGGAGTGACCTTGTGTGCTTATGTGGTAGGACAGGATACATACGAGGGATTGGTGGGTTTTCACTCTGTCCTTTGGTCTGAAATGCCCCAGAGAACTTGTGTTTATCTTTTGGAGGCTAAAATGTGTCAGGTCGCTCTGTCTCACTCCCTAAGGCCATGGCTCTCCCTCCCTCCTGTGTGCATGTTTGCATGTGGTGTCTCCTGTGGGCCAAGCACCACGTGAGGCGCTGGCATATGGATGGAAAGACACTTCCTGACCACAGAGGGGTTAGAGTCTAGTGGGGAGAGTGTTGTGCAGTCAGATTATCTTAAACCAGCGTCATACTCACTGGAGATGTGCAGAACATGTGAACTGATCAGGGGCCAGGGTTTCGGGGCTTCAGTTTTGGGGTTGATGGCAGGCTTCCAGGGGAGGTGAAGTGTGACTGACCCACCAAGGACAGACAGGCACATGAGGCAGAGTCGTGCATTCCAGGAGATACAGAATTGGTGCACTGGCAGCAGGCTGTGCGCGGTGACAGGAGGGGACACTAAATGTGGGCGGAGTATGGGACGGGTCACCAAATCCCCAGTGGGTCACACCTCAGTCCCCGTTCTTCTCCCCCCAGGTAAGGAAGGAAATGCAGGTTCTGACAAAGACTCGGGGTGCTCGGGCCCTGGTTTCCCTTTCTGTTCGTTCCCTGCTGGCCCGAGACAGCTTCAGAGCCTATGAATTCCAGTACGTGGAATTTCTTCATGTGTTGAGAGCACCAACTGGAAGAGACTTTGGACACCCACTTGGAGGAAGGCTCCCAGGGAGAAGCAAATGCATATTTTGTCTTATTTTTTGTAAAATGAATCACAGAGGAACGATTCCCTGATTCACCACGTGCAGACACGTCCTGTCCCACGGGCAGAGCCCCTCTGCAGATACCGTGCGCGGATAGCCCTGAATTCTCACTGTTTCCCATCAGGGCTGGAAGCCAGGTTCTCCCCCCGCCCCGTTCAGCTGCACAGTTCACTGTTAGGTGGAGTGCCCAGCCATCCCGGTTTGCCCAGGCAGAGGGGTTTCCCGGGAAGGAGGCCCTAAACTGGAGAAAGTCCGTCAGAGGAGCAGAAGCTCCGTGCTCTAGAATGAGGGCTAATTTTAGGGATCCGACCTCGTTGCAGTTGTGGGAGCTGGTGCAACGAATGCTCCGTAAGGCCATTGCTTCTGCCTCTAGTGGCTGGACCTGAGGTCAGCAGGGCTGGTGGTTGGAGAAGGTGGATGTGAAGTGGGGGAAGCCAGGGCAAGCTGGGACCCACGGGGATGGATTGGACTCGAAGGGCTCGTTGGGACCCATGAGGATGGGATGGCACCTCCAAGGGCGAGCTGGGACGGCACCGGTCTCATCCTCCTCCGAACATCCCACCTCCAGGATGTGGGTGTCCTGCGGGAGAAGCTCGTGCCCTTAGTCATGGAGCGACATGCTTGGCTCAGGAGCCGGAGAGGCCGAAGGAGGAGGCCCAGCACGAACCGAGGAGGCCCCAGCCCGCCCGCCGCCTCACACGACAGGGCGGGCGAGGTTGCACTTGGGCCGCGGCAGCACTTGACCCCACGCTGCCTTCGGAGCCTGAACGTGGCTGCAGCTGCACGTCTGCCTTCCAGATCTTGCCCGAGTTTCTCCTGTGGCCCAGAATCAGACAGACATGGAAGAGAGTTCTGGGAAAGTTTGCTCCAACTTGGCTGAACTGCCATGGGACACAGTTGTCATCACTTGGGGGCGATTTCGACCACAGTCCACTCTCTCCTTATGACCCACGGTTGGTTTCTTCTGAATTTTCTAAGGGCAAACGCTCTCAGCTCCATGCAGGCCACGGAAAATAATGGCATGACTGCCACTTTTCCCTTAGTGACTACACAGCCCCGTTTCCCATGAAGAAAACCTATCCCTCCTCTCACTGACAGGTTAACCCTATCCCATATGGAGTGGTAACCCTGGCGGGAGACTTTCCCTCTTTCTTAGGCTTGTCTTCGTGATGAAGAGTCCTCCACGTGACCTCTGAACGCTTCCAGTGGTTTCTCCCTCATGCCCGCATTTCTGCCCACGAGGGTCCCTCTGGACTGCTATCCCAACTTCCTGTAGTGGTTAATTTATGTGTCAAGTTCACTGGCACAGTAATCCCCACCTCGTTCAACCCATCTGTTTGGCCCGTGCAGAAGACAGATGGGGCCTGGAGAATGACAGCGGATTATCATAAGCTTCACCAGGTGGGGACTGTGCTTGCAGCTGAAGTGCCAGATTGGTTTCATTGCTTGAGCAACTTAACACATCCCCTGGTACCTGGTATGCAGCTATCTGTGCAGCAAATGCCTTTTCCTCCTTCCCCGTCCATCAGGCCCACCAGGAGTAGTTTGCTTTCAGCTGGCGAGGCCAGCAGTGCATGTTCACTGGCCTACCTCGGGGGCACATCAGGTCTCCTGCCCGGTGTCATCATGTAGTGTGTGGGGATCTTGGTTGCCTTTCCATTCCACAAGACATCCCCCTGGGCCATGACACGGATGACATGGTGCTGATGGCAGTGAGTGAGAAGTAGCAACTACTCTAGGCTTATGGTAAGACTTTTGCGTGTTGGGGGTGGGTAATAAATCTACCTAAAATTCGGGTTTTTTTAAAAAAATTTTAAATGCTTATTTATTTTTGAGAGAGAGAGAGAGAGAGAGAGAGAGAGGGAGAGATGAGCAGGGGAGGGGCAGAGAGACAGGGAGAATCCGAAGCAGGCTCCAGGCTTTGAGCTGTCAGCACAGAGCCCAACGTGGGGCTCAAACTCACCAACCGCGAGATCGTGACCCGAGTCAAAGTCAGACGCTTCACCGACTGAGCCACCCAGGCGTCCCAGGGGTTTCCTACCTCAGTGAAATTTCTAGCGGTCCAGTGGTGTGGGGACATGTTGAGCTATCTTTTCTAAGGTGAAGGACAAGTTGTTACATCTGGCCTGTCCTACAACCGAGAAAGAGGCACAACGCCTAGTGAGCTTCTTTGGAGTTTGGGGGCAACACATTCCTCGTTTGGGTGTGTTGCTGTGACCCCCAAAACTGCTTGTTTTGAGTAGGGCCCAGAACACGAGCCAGAGAAGGCTCTGCAGTAGGTTTGGGCTGCGGTGTGAACTGCCCCACCACTTGGGCAGATGATCCAGCGGGTGCGGGAGTGCTTGAAGTGACAGTGGCAGACAGGGATGCTGTTGGGAGCCTGTGGCAGGGCCCTCCAGGTGAATCACAGTCCAGGCCTTTGGGATTTTGGAGCATGCCCTGCCATCTTCCGCAGAAAACTACTCTCCTTTTGAGGAAGAGCTCTTAGACTGCTGCTGGGTCTTAGTAGAGACTGGATCCTTAACCATGGCCACCAATGACTGAGGACCTGAGGTATCCATCATAAACTAGGTGTAATTTGACCCACGAAGCCATAAAGCTGGGCATGCCCAGCAACACTTCATTGTCAAAATAGAAGTGATATAGACGTGACTGGGCCCAGGCAGGTCCTGAAGGCACAAAGTAAGTTACATGATGAAGTGGCCGAAATGCTCACGGTCCACATTATGCTACACTGCCTTCTCTCTCCCAGCGTATACCTGTGGCCTCATGGGAAGCTACCCTGATCAGTTGACAGAAGAGAAGACTTGGACCTGGCTCACAGATGGTTCTGCACAATGCAGGCAAAACCCAAAAGTGAATAGCTGCAGCCCTATAGCCCTTTTCTGGGATATCCTTGAAGGACAGTGGTGATGGGAAATCCTTCTGGTGAACAGAACTTTGAACAGTGTACCTGGTTATTCACTTTGCTTGGAAGGAGAAGTGGCCAAATATACAATTATATGTTGATTCATGGGCTGTGGCCAATGGTTTGGCTGGATGGTCAGGAACTTGGCAGGAACGTGATTGAAAAATTGTTGACAAATTTGGGGAAGACTTATGTGGATGGACCTCTCTGAATGGGCAAAAAGCATGAAGATGAAGACATTTGTGTCCCACGTGAATGGTCACCAAAGGGTGACCTTTGCAGAGGAGGATTCTGATAATCAAATGCATAGGATGATCTGTTCTGTGGAAACCTACCAGTCAGCATCTTTCTGTGGCCATCTCTCTCATTTCCCAATGGGCTCATGAGAAAAATGGCTGTGATGGCAGGGGTAGAGGTTGTGCGTCAACTGAGCAACATGGTCTTCAACTCACCAAGGCCAGCCTGGCTGTGGTCACTACTGGATGCCCAATCTGCCAGCAACAGAGACTAACACTGAGCCCCCACTATGGCACCATTCCCAGGGTGGTTGGTAAGTCAGCTGCATGGTGGCAGTTTGATTTTAATGGACCACTTCCATTGTGGAAGGGGCAGCATTTTGTCCTTACTGGATTGGACACTCTGGATATGGATCTGCCCTCCCTGCATCCATGCACTTTACAGGATGCTTTATCCACCATCATGGTATTCTACACAGCACTGCTCTGATCCAGGTATTCACTTCACAACAAAAGAAGTGCGATAATGGGCCCAGACTCATGGAATTCACTGGTATTACCATGCTCCTCATCATCCTGAAGCAACACTCTTGATAGAATGGCCATTTGAAGGCTCAGTTACAGTGCAAGCTAGGTGACAATACCTTGTAGGCCTGGGGCAGGGTTCTTCAGAAGGCTGGCTATGCTCTGAATCAACATCCAATATGTGGTACTATTTCTTCAATATCCTGGATTCACGGGTGCAGGAATCAAGGGATGGAATTGGGAATGGCATCACTCACTATTGCTCCTAGGAACCCACTTAGTAATAGTTTTGCTTCTGGTTCCCACAACTTTGTGCTTTACTGGCTTAGAGGTCTTTGTTCCAGAGGGAGGAATAATACTTCACCAGGAGACACAACAATGATTCCATTGAACTGTGGAAGTTAAGATTGCTACCTGATCACTTTGGCCTCCTCATATTTCTGAATCAAGAAGACAGTTATGGTGGTGGCTGGGGTGATTGATTCCAACTACCAAGGGGAAATTTTGCTACTACCCCATAATGGAGGGAATGAAGGGTATATTTGGAATACAGGAGATCCCTTACCATGCTCTGTGATTAAGGCCAGTGGAAAACCACAACAACCCAATCCAGGCAAGACAGCTCATGGCCCAGACCATTTACGAATGAAGGTTTGAGTCACCCCACCAGGTAAAGAACCACAGCCAACTGAAGGCGAAGGGAATACAGAATGTGAAGAAGAAGGAGAAGGAGAAGAAGGAGGAGGAAAAGAAGGGGGGGAGGGGGAAGGGAAAGGAGGAGAAGGAAGTTGTAAATACCAGCGATGACCATGTGACTAGTTATAGAAACAGTAAAATTGTCATGAGTATTTTCTCCTTATTTTGTTATAAACATGTGTATCTATCTGATATATATCTCAAATATATTTGTTATGTCTTTTGTTTTCTTCTTTCCCTTATTCCCTTATCATAAGATGTACTGCCCTTATAGTCCTTAAGTATTGTGAATTTTATATCATGGGTTTAAGTTACAGGATATCAAAAAGAAGAGTAAATACCACACAAGGACTTACCTCCTCTTTGGGGGAAGGGGTTGGTGCATTTTTGGTTGTTTACAGAGTAGTTGTATCATGTTAGCTGGAATTATGTTATTGGTGATGTCTTTATTGGGATAATAAGACTTTGTAAGTCTTTATTTGGGATAATAATAAGATAATAATAAGTTTAAGGAGATGGGGCTGGGGGCCAAGGTAACAAGGGGTGGGCTTGCAATGGCAAACTGTATGTGTTGACTGCTTGCGGTGGTGTCCAGATTAAACAGTGCTGGCGGTGGGCGGTGTCTGTGAGGATATTTTCGGAAGAGATTAGCATTTGAATCTGAAGACTCAGTAAAGTAGACGACCCTCCCCAGTATGGGTGTGCACCATCCCATCTACTGAGGGCCTGAATAGAGCAAAAGGCAGAGGAGGGAGGAATTTCACTGGTTGTGCTGAGACATCTCAGCTCTTTTTCTCGTGCCTTCAGGCTGGGATTGAAACCTGGTTTTTAGGGCTCTCCTAGTTTTTAGGACTTCAGACTCAGACTGAATTAAATCATCAGCTTTCCTGTATCTCCAGCTTTCAAATGGCAGACTGTGGGACTTCTTAGGCTTCCTAACTGTATGAGTTAATTCCTGATAATAAATCCATATAGTTATAGATATACAGTTATAAATATAGATTTAGGTGTAGATATATATATCCTACTGGTTCTTTTTCTTTGGAGGATCCTAATACACTGCCCTATCTCAACAATACTTCAGTGCTTCTCATTGCCCTGGGAATAAAATCCGGACTTCTTGTCTCAACCCGAGAGTCTGTCCTCCTCAGGCCCCTGCTCAACCTTCTCTTTTCTCATGCACACGCTTCCTTCCTTTCTCACGCACATGGCTCCTTTTGGCTCCTTGGACACTTTGTACGTTGCACTTGCCCTTCCCTCTTCCTTGACCAGTAAATAAAGTGGCTTCCCCAGTTGCCCATTGGCTTTTCACCTGTTTATTGCTCTCGCAGCTCTCATCAGTCTCTACTTGTTTGTCTCTGTATATGTTTGTCACCTGTCTCCCCTACTGGAATGCAGCCCCTTGAAGGCTCAGCCTTATCTGTCCTGTTGACTGTGGGTTTGTCCTCTCGCCTAGCAGATGTTGAAGGTACTCGATAGACATTGGTCAGATTGTTGAGTGGAGAATGTGGTGGTGCAGTGGAGAATTTGTGACAAATAGCAATGCTGATCAGAGGGGGAGTGTGTTAATGATTCTGTTGGTCAACCACACCTTGGGATGCCTGCTGGCTCAGATCCCAAACAGACCTTTGAGAGCGTGCAGTGCAACTTTTTACTGTGAGACCAACTATCACAAACTTGGTATTCCAAATGAATACTCTGGTTGTGTGAGCCATGTGCAATTTCTCACGCTAGTAATCATAATATGAAAAGCATGTGTTTATTGAGTGTTTACTATGCACTCAATGTTGGCTGTGTAATAAACAGACATGGAATCTCGGGTGTCCAGCTCGCACATCTGCAGGTCATCTGGGGTTTGCCTGATTTACATGGGGCTTGGCTGTGTTGGGCTCTGGCTGTAGTTTGGGTCCAGGTCTGTTCCACATGATGCCCATCCTCCCTACACTAGTTGGTTCTTTGAGGATCACAAGAAGGCAATGTCAGTCGTGCAGGCATAGTTCAAACCATTGCTAGCATCTCAGTGGTCAAAGCAAGTGACATAGTCAAGTCAAAGGCAGGGAAGTTTCCTCCATATCCCCTGAAGTCATGGTGGGGGTTGGATGTATAACACTACCACAGGGGCGTGGAGAAATGAGGTCAGTATCTCAGTCTTTGTCAAGTAGGTAACTTATTACACCAACAACCCTACAAGGTTATTCTTATTGTATTACTATTATTATTATGTATTATACTATATACTATATTATTATGTTACTATTATATTTTATTATACCATATTATACTATCATATGTGGCATAGTGTGTATAAACATATATAGTATAATATATAAATAAGTATAGAATAACATTGTATAACATATGTGTATAGTGTCACACATAATATATAGTTAATATATGTATTATGTATAATATATACTAAAATATATAGCATAATATTATATAGCATAGTATAATGTATAATATATACATATACATTATGTATTATATATAATATGCATATATATATTTTATGTTATGCTACATAATATAGTATAACAGTATATATAGTATATGTGTAGTATACTATACTATTATATATACTATAATGTATATCATATAGTATAATATGTAAAGGAATATATAATATTGTATACTATATATTATACCACAGTATTATATATACATAAGTATATATTGTACTGTACTACTAATAATATTGTATATACTTTTTATATTATAACATTATCCTACAAGCCCTTGTTATTACCCTCTTTTTGCAGGTAAGAGTTGAAAAGATTTGCACAGGGCCACACAGTTAGAGGCAGAGCTGGAGTCTGGACCCAGGATGTCAGACTCTAGAAATTAATCACAGCCTATGCTGCCTTCCATCATTTTGATAAAAGAAGCCAAGTGCCTCCCAGTTAAGATGCAAGAAATGTTGGATGTTGGTTGTCCTTCCATCACAAATTCAGGTTCTTCACTCTGCCTACTTGCTGGCATCTTAGGATATTCTTTGGTCTGGTCGTTACATAAAGCCCTCTTTTCCTCTAAGATACGCACACCCAGGACTTCATCTCTGCAAGGTCTCTAACACCCCTAGGGGTCAATGGCTGTTAATGACTTACTCAAGAGATAATTTTCTTGCATCTTCAAGACCCCAAATCCAAAGGCTTGACCAATGTGGGGATTTTAGACTCCAGGCAGACTCATGGGAGAGGTAGTTGGAGATAAGAAAGCTTTTTGGGATTCCTAAATCACTTTCAGATGGGAAGCTTATTTATTTGCCTGGAACAGTTTCAACAGACTCAAGATTTCCTTAGCATTTAGTCCCTGTTACTCTTGCAGAAGGAAAGAAAGCGAGATGGAGAGTAAAGAGAGCAAGGAGCCTCAAGATTGATGCTGTGGGTCCACATACATAGATATGCACTTACATAAAGGCATTCCATGCCGTGCAGAGGGCAAAGCCACTGCTGAGAATCTGCTTCAATTGTGATGGAACATTTCATCCATCGTTTGGCACATTCTCTAACCAGAAGTCTTTCGGCACAAGACAGGCTGGTGGGAAAGGGACGTGTGCAGAGGACTTAATGCCATGCCCTGTTCTGGGTGTATCTGTTTGTGTGTTTGTAGAAAAATTCAATACTTAATTGTATGCTTGGCCTGCTCACCACTCGTTTCTAAGAGAGGCATTCCAAAGCCTTGGTTAGGTTCGCTTATATCTCATAAAAGCCAGAACTTGGCTGTGGGGGCCCAGAACCAACCCTATGTGCAGACAGGGCCAGCAGTCACCTGAGTGGGCTTGAAATTCTGAAAGACCCACTTTGCTGAGAATTACTAGTCACCTTCTTAGCATCCATTTGCCTTCTTCCTTCCTAAAAGGACTCCAGATTTCCCAGCTGGTGGTTTGACTGGCCCCACCCCCGGTTTAGAAGTGGATCTTTATTGGTTGAAGGCAATTAGTGTAATTATTGCTACTTTGAATTGGTTCAGGACTGGGAATTTGGTGTGAGTGGCTCCAATAAGAGGAAGCCCAGGAGTTCTTTGAAGGTGGGGGTGGGGGAGGAGAAACTCTCTCCCCCTTGAGACATAAGTGAGGAAAATGAACCCTGTTAGCTCTCTTGTGACAGTGAGAGGAGTCAGCCTTATGGTGAAACTGATGCTGGGGTAGATCCATAGAGACACAGAAGGAAATGGATGCTGAGTGACATTGTTCAGCTACTGGATCAGACCATACCTGAAGCCTGTTCTGCCTCCAAAATCTTTACTTCCTGTAAAGGTTGAGCCTTGGTTTGGGTTTTCTGTTAAGTGGAACTAAAATAACCTGTACTATTAAACCCAGCCAGCCAAAATGTTGTCTTTTTGCTGGTGCTCTAGTACTGGGATATAATCCCTTCCCAGAGGACCGTGGGAGCATTTTCACTCACAATATTTATGGGGCACTCATCACCCCCCAAGCACTATTCTGGGAGGTGGAGATACCACAGTCAGTCTTAGTCAGTTTGGGCTGTGGTAACAAAACACTATTGATTGGGTGGCTTAAATAACAAACACTTCTCAAAGTTTTGAAGGCTGGGAAGTGTAAGATCAAGGTGCTGGCCCATTTTGTTCCCAGTGAGGGCTATCTGCAGATGGCTGCCTTCTTGCTGTGTCCTCACATGGTGGAAAGAGAAAGAGCGGGCTCTGTGGTCTCTTCTTATAAGAACATGAATCTCATCGTGAGCACCCCACCCTCATGACCTCATCTAAACCAACTACCAAAGGCTCATCTCCAAATACCATCGCATTGGGGATTAGAGCTTCAACATATGAATCTGGGGGGGGACACAGATATTCAGTCCATAGCATGCAGTGAGCAAAACAAAACCCCTCACCTCATGGATCTTACATTCCATTAAAGGAGGCAGACAGAAAAGAAATATGCGGTATTCAGCTGATGATGGAGGAGGATAGAAATGCTATGAAGAAAAATAAGGCAAAGTAAGAGGGATAAGGGGTGGCAGGGGTGTTAGGAGGTGATGGTGGAGAAGAGACTTGAGAAGTGAATCATGGAGGGGGCAGCAGAGAGAAGAGAGCAGAGAGGCGTAAGGACATACGCCTAAAGCTGGGATGTGGCCAGAGGGGCTAGTGCAGAGGGAGTGAGGGGCAAGGGGCGGGAGGCGAGGTCAGAGAGTTAGTGGGGACCATGACCTAGGGGTCTTCCCGGTCATGGTGAGGACCTCTGATTTCACTGATGAGATGAGAGCTTACAGAGAGTTTTAAGGCACGGCATAATGTGATGTATGGTGTTAAAGGCCGTTGACTGGGTGTTGTATGGAGAACAGACTCTAGAGAGGTTTAGTGCATTGGATGGTGGCCCCCCAAAAGATATCCACGTCCTCACCCCACAATCCACAAATGTAACCTTATTTGGAAAAAAGGTCTTTGCAGATGTAATTAAGGATCTTGAGATGAGATCATCCTGGATTATCTGGGTGGGACCTATTCCCATCCAATGATAAATGTTCTTAAAAGAGACAGAAGAGAAGACACAGACATGGAGGAAAAGGGCATGTGAAAACAGAGTCAGAGATGGGAGTGCTGAAGAAGCCACGAGGGAGGGATGTTGGACACCACCAGAAGCCCGACGAGGAGAGGAAGGATTCTCTTGTAGAGCCTTTGGAGGAAGCCTGGCCCTGCTGCACCTTGAACTTCTGCCTTCCCGAACTGTGAGATAATAAACTCCTGTTGTTTTAAGCCACCCAGGTTGAGGAGATACGTTGGGGCAGCCGTGGGAAAGTAATGCAAGAGTCAAGAGTGGAGCAGGGAATCTGGGAGAAGGCTGCTGCCATAATCCAGGTGAAAAACAGAGCTTCCCTGGCCTGGGCTGGGACCTGTGAAGGGGCAAGAGGTTGTCATGTTGTGAGGGTCGGCTTTGCTGAGGGATTGGATGTGGGGTGTGTGAGACAGAGAGGTGTCAAGGAGGACTTCAAGAGTTTTGGCCTGAGTAAGTGCAGAATGAAGAGGACGCCTTCTGAAAGGGCAGTGACTGGGAGAATCAGGTTTATGTGTGTGGGGATATCTGGAGCTTGAGGTGCCTATTGGATGTGGCCCACGTTGGGGCACCCGGGTCACTCGGTCACTTAAGCATCTGACTCTTAATTTCGGCTCAGATCATGACCTCAGTTCATGAGATCAAGCCCCACCTGGGGCTCTGTGCTGTCAGCATAGACTGGGATTCTCTGTCTCTTCTTTCTCTGCCCCTCACCCGGTAATGCTATCTCTTCTCTCTAAACAGACAGACAAACACTAAAAAAAGATGTCACCCATGGGGCGCCTGGTTAGGCGCATGCATGGTCATGTCATGATCTCATGTCATGCATGGTCATGACCCAATGCATGGTCAGGTCATGATCTCATGGTTCATGTGTTCAAGCCCCGCGTCGGGCTCTGTGCTGACAGCTCGGAGCCTGGAGCCTGCTTCGGATTCTGCATCTCCCTTTTTCTCTGTCCTTCCCCTGCTTGCTCTGTCTGTCTGTCTCTCTCAAAAATAATAAACATTAAAAAAAGAAGATGTCACCCAGGTGGCAATGCCAAGTGCGTTGTTGATGTATGAGCTCGTTACCTGAGATTGTTGGCTGTTAAAGCCAAGAGTGTGGACGAGCTCACCAAGGACTGAGAATAGATGGGAAGAGGAGAAATGGATAGAGCTCTTGGATGTACAGGGCCAGGAAGGGCACTGAGAAGGAACATCTGGAGAAGCAGGTGGAAAATCTGGTGAGTGTGGTGTCCCTGAAGTCAAGCAGAGAAAGTACAGACCAATTCCAGACAAGTTGAACATAATAAGAATTTTATTATTCAGTAATCAAAATAAAAATTTTCTGACTCAAGAATCTTGGTTTATGCCACTTCTTCCTCCCAACCTTGAGGACATGAAAAAATGTGTCATGGCTGCCATTTCAGTCATTTAATTGTAATATGCCACACAAGCCTTGGATAAACACCTTTCAGGATTGACATGTGTCATGGGACCTGAGGGGTGCATGTTGAGCATTTATAAGATGATAGCAAGAACTATGATAATTCCTTGAAGAGTAACTTTTGACTACTTGTTTTTTTTTCACGTTTATTTATTTATTTTTTTTATTTTTTTTTTTAAATTGTTTTTTTTTTTTCAACGTTTTTAATTTATTTTTGGGACAGAGAGAGACAGAGCATGAACGGGGGAGGGGCAGAGAGAGAGGGAGACACAGAATCGGAAACAGGCTCCAGGCTCCGAGCCATCAGCCCAGAGCCCGACGCGGGGCTCGAACTCACGGAGCGCGAGATCGTGACCTGGCTGAAGTCGGACGCTTAACCGACTGCGCCACCCAGGCGCCCCACACGTTTATTTATTTTTGAGAGACAGAGTGCAAACAGGGGAAGGGAAGAGAGAGGGAGACACAGAACCCGAAGCAGCTCCAGGCTCTGATGTCAGCACAGAGCTCGACGCGGGGCTTGAACTCATGGACCGTGAGACCGTGACCTGAGCCGAAGTGGGGATGCTTAACCAACTGAGCCACCCAGGCACCCGGTTTTGACTACTTGTTTATGCCCAATCCAGTTACCGAGTAGTTCCTTTTTTAAAGTGTTTGATTCTTTTTGGATCACGCTGTGTTTTCAGAGGAGGGTGTGGTCATCTGTGTCAATGCTACTGGTAGGTCAAGGTAGTGAGGACTGGGCATTGACTGCTGGATTGAACACCCTGGGGGCCTTTGGTGGTCTTGGAAGGAGCCATTCCAGGGGGATTGCAAGGCTGAGAGCCGATTTGAGTGGACCTCAGAATGAGACGGGAGAAACTAGATGGTTTGAGTTCAGTGAACATTTCAGAAAATCTAGTCTGTGAAGGAGAAGAAAGAAGTGGCAGTAGCTGGAGGAGAGTGTGCTGGCGTCAGCATAGTTAAAAAGTATTTTTTTAAGATAGGAGGAAGAAAAGCTTGCATATGGGATGATGGGGAAGATTGAGCAGAGAGGGAAAACCCAATACTTGTAGGAGCCAGAGGGTTTAATTGTTGGAGTAATGTCCTTAAGGAGGTTAGAAGTGATGGCATCCGTGGCATAGGGGAATGGCTAGCCTTTGCAGAGAGGAAGTGACAGAGGAAGTCAGGATGATGGGACAGGTGCAGGTGGGTGAGTAATCAGTGGGGGTTGCATGAGGAGGCTCTCTGTGGACTGCTTCTGTTTAGTGCAAAGGTGAGAGGATTAGTTGAGAGTGAAGAGGAGCGAGTGAGCATTGGAGGTTTGAGGAGAAGGTCCAGAGAATGGTCCCCCGCTGAGGGGACTGACTAAGGAAATGAGACATTGCTGGGTATGACCAACGGATGTTGCAGTGGGGCCCATTAGCATGGCTGGTTGTGTCTCTCCACCATGTTCAGCTGCTAGGAGCGGACACAGCATGGGTGGGAGGGTGGGCTTAACCAAGTAGCACTTTGTTAGGCAATGAAGAGAGAGGAACTACAGGCACTGGGATTGAGGGTGTATGAAAGGGGGTATAGATCCTGGAATCTCACTAGGCAAGGTGGGTGGATTCTCTTGGTGGTTGGGGCAATGATGGAAGTCCTAATGGGTTTTGAAGATGATTAGAGTTGGATCCATGGAGGGTGTAAGCTGGAAAGACTGAGGATAGTGGTCTGTGCCTGGAGTGCTTGAAATTGGGGTAATAGAGAAAGTAAAGGGGATTAGAATGTTGGGCCTGTCATAACAAAATGCCACAGGCGGGGTGGCTCACACAGTAGACATTTATATCTCACAGCTCTGAAGTCCTGGGTCAAAGTGCTGGCAACGCAGGTTTCATTCTGAGGCCTCTGTTCTTGGTTTGTAGGGAATCCATATCTTACCGTGTGTTCGCATGACCTCTTTTTGTGCATGTGAAGAGGGAGAGAGGGAGGGAGGGAGAGAGGGATAGAGGGAGAGAGGGAGAAGGGCAGAGGGAGGGAAGGAGGCAGAAGGAGGGAAGGGGGGGTGAATGAGAGAACACACAAGTGAGCTCTCTGGTCTCTTCTTTCTTTCTTTTTTTTTTTTTTTAATACTTCTGGTCTCTTCTCATTGGGCACCAATCCCATTCATGGGGCTCCACCCTCATGGCCTCATTCAATGCTAATTACCTCCCAAAGGCCCCATCTCCAAATACCATCATATTGGGTGTTAGGGCTTCAACGTATGGATTTTGGGGGGACATAAGCATTGAGTCCATAACATGTAGTTATTGCCAATGATCTGATCTAAGCTTTTGACTAAGGTTATAGGATGAAGAACAGGAGAACTGGAGGCAAGGAGGCCTAGGAGCTAAGCAGGAAGGGCGCTGGGAGAATTGCCTTCATGGAATTGAAATCACTAAGCATTATGATAGGAGAGGTTTTAGAAAGAGAGTCAGTGAGGCAGGTGCTAAAATCTTCAAGGAAGGGAGATGAGTGGAGGGGGCCACCATATCTGGGTGTGAGTGGTTGGAATGGTTAAGAGGCCAGACTCTAGCATCAGTTCCCTGAAGTTGAGTCTTATCTGTGTGATTCTCGGTGAACTGCTCAACCTCTTTCTGCCTTAGTTTCCTCATTTGTGAAATGAAGATGATCATCGTACCTACCTCGAGGGGTTTTGTGAGGTTTAAATGCATTAATAAACGAAAAGCACAATAGGGTTGGGACAGGGAGGGGCTGGGTGGTCTAGTCTAGTGGCATGAGCTTCTAGGCCCATGAGCTTTTTTAGGGAAGCAGGAAGGATAAAGTCCCGAACATGGCAAGGAGGATATCTCCTCCATCTCTGGGTCAGCAGCACAAGGAGTTTGAGAAAGAGAAGAGCTACCCTTGAGCAGACAGAAGAGGAAGCAGAGATTTTAGGAGGGAACTAGGTTTCAGTTCAGGGCAAGGTGAAGGGGAGCTTCAGGGAAGAGGTGGAGAATAGAGAATTTTTCTGAGAATGGACAGTGAAATGTGCAGGATCCATGAGAAGACTGGGACACTGGGGAGGGCAGGAAGCCGAGTCATGGCAGTGTGTGTACAAAGCTCTTTGGCGATGGAAGAGCAGGTGATATGGGATGATGGCTGGGAGATGTAGGCTCCGGGCAGTGCCTGGGGCTTGATGGAATTGGTCCTAGAAGATTTCTTAGACTGTGGTGTTGAGTGAGAGTGTGTGTGTCGTGGTGGCAGGGGTCTCTGCTCCGGAACACCAATGGCACTGTGGAGACCTCCTGTGGGGAGCCCATGGAGCTGAGCAAAGGGTGAGCATGTTGCTGGAGCTGGAGTCAGGAGGGTGTCCCTGGGGATGGACAGGGGGATAGGAGGGACTAGCACTTGGCCTGCTGAACTGATGGGGACCCGTATCATGAAAGGCCTTCTGTGCATGAGAGTCAGATCTGTGCTTTACAAGCATCACCCAGAATGAGAGTGGATGGTGGATGATGGAACAGGGAGAAATCCATCTACGCCACAGGGACCAGTTAAGGGGCTTTTGCAGCAGACTAGGCGCAGATAATGAAGACCAAAAATAAGCAGGTGGAGGGGACAGGAGGATGGCAGATAGGGGAGCAGGCTTGAGAAAAGTTGCAGGACCTATTTCTTGGAGGTATTTCGAAATCTTTGAGCAAACAGTTCCCAGTAGAGTCATGGCGATCCAAAGTTGCTGAAAGGAGGCAGAAAAGGGGCAAAGAATATGAAAGCCGGGCTCCTTATGGGGTGCCCTTACCAAATCAGGAAGTTGTCACTTGCAACGATTCTAAGTTTTCCAGAAGCTCAGTTTCCCGAACTATTCCACTGACACAAGAAGAATATATCCAACTTCCCCTGGCATTTCGGCAATGAGGAATGAGCGGATGGGATATTGTTACGCATTTGAGCACTTAAGTGAAAGAGGTCTTCTCTTTGCAAAGCACGTTCATGTCCATTATCTCATGTGATGCTCACCATTCTGTCGGTCAAGTGACTCAGACGATGACGACAGGGAAGGTGACGATGAAGACAGCTGGTGTTTATAATGCACTTCCAAGTACCAGTCACCGTGCTTATCATTTGCCAACGTGGTTTTATTTGATCCTCACGCTAATCCCTCAAGGCCCATAGTATTACTCTCTCCACTTTAAAGTTGAACAAAACCTATGGCATGGAGAGGTTAAGCCAATGTTCTGAAGTTGTACACACTCTGTCAGGGCCTGACACTTGGTTTTGGACTCGGGTAGTAAGCGAACACCATGATCATTTAACCACTTCTGCCATTTATGTCATCATTCTTGCGTTCCAGGCAGGGTTGGCAGGCGAGATCCAGCCCACTGGTTGTGTTGTCAATAAAGTTTGATTGGAATCTGGTCATCCCCATTCACTTATGTATTGTCTGTGGCTGGGAGATTGCATGACTCAGAAAGCCTAGAATGCTTACCTTCTAGCCCTTTCCAGAAAGTTTCTTGAGCTCTGTGCTAGACTATCCTTTGTTTGGTCTGTTTCTTCTTCCTCTTCCTTCCTGCTTTTTTCTTCTCCCCAATAATATATAAAATATAAGAATAAAGGAACCTTATTCCTAATGTAGCATCCTGTTTTCATGGGCATTTTACCGATGCCACATTGAGAAAGAAAGAGCAGTTCATGTGTCATCTGAATGAGTGTTTTGATGAGGTCTATTCTTAAAGTAATGGCAAGGAGAAAAAATGACACCTAATTCTCATAAAATATTTATAAGGTACCTGCTGTGTACCAGGCACTATTCTAAACGTTGGGCTTTCCCCCATATAACGTGGCGGGATTGAAATGAGAGAATCTAGGTTAAGGTCTACCCATCTCTAACAAATTCTAAGCCATCATTTTTAGAAACCCTCTGTCTCTAAGCAGATGTAATGTATACCACAAGTGGCATATACAATCAAATGCACCCAGGGGAAGGGCCTCCTTTCTAGAGATCAGTTTGATAAGGTGGGCTGTACCACAAACATGCAGGTACTGGGTCATAGGAAATGTGTTTTAGCTCTTTTGGCCACCGGGGAGAGAAGGAGACCTGCATTCTCTCCTGACATGCCAGGCGAAACCAAACCCAGCTAAATAAAGGTCGCCAGCGCCCGTTGGGCATCCTGTGTTGGGACTCACATAAAAAGTTGTAGTGTCACCTCCTGGCCGCTAGAGGACTTCATCCTGTTTAAGCAGAGAAAGACCAGCTTGGGGGTGGGATGGGGGAGGTGGGGGGTGGGGTGGGGAGGGGTCTTTGTGCCCCGGGGCAGGATTGCTCATCTTTCCTTTCCGTAATTCTGCCAGGAGCCTTATGAGGGGATACTTCATGAGCTATAAAGCATCAGAGAGTATTTATGACAGAGAGCCATCCAGTGCTGACTTAATGAGGAGCACCCCTCCAGCCTGCTCCATATAAGTGAGACAGCTCTAGAGTTACGGTCTTAATTATTTTGAGTACAAATCCACCTCTTGAAACTTCCACCGGTTCGGTCCCTCTGAACATGAGGTTTGCCCAGTTTCTATATCACATTCGCTTCCAAGGTGCCCTCAGTGGAGAAGGCACAGTGAGGTGGCTTGTATGTAACCCACACTTCCATAGCACTTACTGTGGACTAGGCACTAAATGCCTTACAAATGTTACCTTGCTTAATCCTCAACAGCACCCTATGAGACAGATGCTTTTATTAACCCCAACTTACAGGTGGGGAAACCGAAATACAGAACATTTAAAGAACTCACGGAGGGCCATGCAGCTCTTAGATGGAAGGGCTGGGATTGAACCCAGACAGCGAAGCTTTAGCTTCTGAGCTCATACTTGTATCTAGCATGCTCTGCGTTGCTACCTCCCAGGAGAGGGGCCAGATAAACAATGACATGTTTTAAAAACATTTTAACCTTGTTGTTTTTCATTATAAGTACATACCAGGAAGTTTGGAAAATCAAAAGAGAAGAGAGATCACCCACAGTCTTACCACAGTCGCAGCCAGCAGTCTCGTGGTTTGGCTTTCATTTTTCATGTGCATATGTGTTTTTTCTTATCTCTGTGCATGCAGTTTGCATTCTGCTTAACGTTGTAACGTCCTAATGTTATTACATAATTTTCATAGCCGCTGTTTTAAATATTGCAAGAATGCGTGCATGCAGTGACGTAATTGAGGTTCAGAGGAGCTGATGGACAAGAATGTCCAAAGAAGGGAGGGGGACATACGAACTGTCAGGGCAAGGATACAGAATGCCTGCGGGACCTCTGTACCCCCATGAAGACAGCAAAGGCCACTGTGCTGACATGTCATATCAATGGCACTGAGCTAGGAGGCGGCAGCTGGCGAGCCAGTGCCTCATGGCATTTGGAGACTAAAAACAGCTCTGGGAGGTGACAACATGTGGTAAAACCTCCACGGGGGAGAAACAGGGCTTGTGTTGACTGTGGTGTCTTGTATCCTCATGTGGATTCAGGGAAGCCCTGAATTCCAGTTCTGGCTCCATTAGCTGTGTGACTTTGGATATATCAGTTTGCTTCTCTGGATATTCGTTTTCTTCACTGTCTCATGGGAACAGTAACAGGCAAAAATGATAGTTGTCTCACTTAGGGATGCTTTTGGCTGCAAGTCACATCAAATCTGAATTACAACGGATCAAACAGGAAAGACTTTTCATTAGCTCACATAACACGAAGTTTTGGAGGTGAGTAGCCCAAGGCTAGCACAAGGGCTCACCAACGTCATGAGGGAACCCAGACTTTCTTTTCTGCAAAACACCATTCTTAGGGTGTTGTTTGTAGTTCTTGCTTTTGAGCACATTTTGATGACTGGATCCATGGTGGAGTAATATTGACCCTTCCTTATGGAAGTTCAGTTTCAGGCAGACACTTTGGTTCTACCTGACCTGTAGGAAGGCTCCTATCTTCCCAGGGGGTACCCGTATCAATCCTTGTATGGGAAAGGAAGCTTCTTTGTGAAGGAGCCCTCCAGCATGTGCTGAGAACTACTACCAAAACCATTGTCTTAGTTCTGCCCTAAGAGTTAGTATATACCAGTACGCACGCGCGCGCGCGCGCGCACACACACACACACACACACACACACACACACACCATAAAACAAAACAGAAACTAAAACAAAAATAACTAGAAGTGTGTGAGACCAGTAATGGTCAAGTCATGTCTCCCTTGGATGTGGACTCTCCATCTTGGAGATCTGTGATGTAGGACATACTTCTTGTTTCAGAGATGGAAACAAAATGCTGTTGACCTGCAACACACAATCCCTGTGCTTTCGTTTGACAGTTGATTTGGTGGGGGGCGGGGATGGGTTTTAATTTCTAATAGATTTTTCTGTTAAAAATATTTTTTTGTAATAGAAATCTCATAAATATATGAGACAGTTACAATAGAAATATAATTTTTTTGTAATATAAATTTTGTAACATAAATAAATATAAAATTTCAAAGTCTACAAAAGAAAGTATGAAGTGAGAGAGAGGTTTCTGTTTCAGGAGTGTTTTGGGGTGAAATTTGTCCCCTTCCTCCAATTTATGTGTGGCATTCCTAACCCCTGGTAGCTCAGAATGTGATCTGACTTGGAGATAGGGTCTTAATAGAGGTAATTTATTTATTTTAATTTATTTATTAAAAAATTTTCCTCATTTATTTTTGAGAGAGAGAGAGAGAGAGAGCAAGCAGGGGAGGGATAGAGAGAGAGGGAGACATAGAATCTGAAGCAGGCTCCAGGCTCTGAGCTGTCAACACAGAGCCCGACGCGGGGCTCGAACCTATAAACTGCGAGATCGTGACCTGAGCCAAAGTCGGACGCTTAACCAACTGAACCACCCAGGTGCCCCTTATAGAGGTAAGTTAAGTTAAAGTGAGGTCATTAGGGTGGGTGTTAATCCAATATGACTGGTATCCTTAAAAAAGGGAAATTTGGACACAGAGACACATAGAGGGAAGACTATAGAAGGAGGCAGAGAAGATAGCCATGTGCAAGTCAAGGAGAGACCTGAAACAGATCCTTCCCTCATGGCTGTGAGTGTGGCAAGGTTGCTGGAGGCTGAAAGCTACAGGAGGTGTCTGGGGTCCAGACAGGAGAGCAGCCCAAGACCCATCTCAGTTTTACTTGCTGCTTCTGTAACACTGCAGCCCATGCTTTGGACCTTCAGCGGAGAGCGGTTCCTGTCATGACCCAGGGCACTCAGCTCCTCTACGCTCTTAGCAGAGTTGTGGTTTTCCACTGGTCTGTGTGGCCTTCTGAATATCTGTCTCCCTCCCCAGGCTCTGCGACATTGCTCTTTGGTGTGGTTGGCACCTCGAACATCATCTTGCTCGAGTAGATTCTCAAGAACTACTCACCGAATGAGAGCATCTTCGTGAAGTGTGGATTATCAGACAAATGCATGATGGAATCAATGCAAAGGTAAAGCAGGTCCCCAATGACTGAGGAGAGCCATCAGGTCAGATCATGTGAACTTCATGGAGGCCAAAGGTCTCGCAAGGCCCCAGTGCCTTGAACACCCTCCACACACCCTATCATTTGGCCCTTGCCTTTTGCTACCTTGGACCACTTGGAACTTGCGGTAACAACCAGCAGTGGCTTTCCACAGCTGTCCCCCGTCCTCCTGAATGGCACTGAACTGAGTACACCAGTGAGAGATTGAGTTCAGTGCACATTTTAGAAACAAGGCAATTGGTTACAGTTTTTGGACCCAGAGACACATAGAAGGCTAAGTGAGCACATCTACCGAGGAAAGTAGGGTCAAGAGTTACCACGGCAAGAACATAAACTGGGAATCTGGAAACATGGTCACTAGTCATGGGACTTGGGCAAGTTATTTAATAAGAATAAGAGAACAACAACCACAAGAGTTGCTGGAAATGGGCACTTACTGTGTGCCTGGCATTGCATTTGGCATGTGTTATCCAGCTTCGCTCTTACAGCAACCCCGTGAGATAGACACTATGAATGTCTCCATTTTGCAGAGAAACAAGAAACGAAAAGCAAGAACAAGGCTCAGAGAAGCCAAGAGACACTCCACGGCCCTGTAGCTGGTGAGTGGCAGAGTCAGGTTTTCAATCTGTCCACCTCTTATTTCCTGACCACTACAGTGTCCCTCTGGGGACCTCTGTTTCTTCCTCTGAAAAGGGACGGGTAGCACTAATGACTTAGGAGATTCAAGCCCCGGTGACTTTGAAGCAGGAGATCTCTTAGAAGTTGGGCCATTTGTATCAAGTTAGTTAGGCACCAAGGATCATGGATCTTCAAAGTAAAATAAGCCCACCTCTGAAACATTAAAAACGAGACAGGAGTGGGGCACCTGGGTGGATCAGTCAGTTCAGCAACCAACTCCGGCTCAGGTCATGATCTCCCGGTTCGTGGGTTCGAGCCCCACGTCAGACTCTGTGCTGACAGCTCAGAGCCTGGAGCCTGCTTCGGATTCTGTGTCTCCCTCTCTCTCTGCCCCTTCCCCACTCGTGCTCTGTCTCTGTCTCTCTAAAATAAAGAAACAAAAACACAGACAGGAGAAAGTTCCAGTGTTGGCCACTACAACAAGAGTAGCAGTTAAAAATCAAAACCACGATGAGATCCTGCCTTATGTGCAGCAGGATGGCTGCTATAAAGCAAAAACAAACAATGACAACAACCAGAAATAACAAGTGTGGACAAAGATGTGGAGAAATTGGAACTCTTGTACACTACTGGTGGGAATGTAAAATAGCACGGCTTCTATGAAACACAGTATGACAATTTCTCAAAAAATTCAACATAGAACTACCACATGATCCAGCAGTTACACTTCTGGGTATGTATCGGACGGAACTGATGAAGAGATATTAGCACTCACTATTCCGAATAGCCGAGGTGTGGAAACAACCTAAACGTCCATCAGTAGGTGAGTAGATAAAGAAAATGTGGCGTATACATAAAATGGAATATTATTCAGCCTTAAAAAAAGATGGAAATTCTGCAACGTGTTACAACAAGGATGAACCTTGTGGACGTTATGCTAAATGAAATAAGCCAGAAATAAGACAAAATACTGTATGATTCCACTTATATGAAGTACCTAGGGTAGTCAAATTCAAGAGACAGGAAGTAGAAGGGTGCTTGCCAGCGGGTAGGGGAGGGAAGTTATTGTATTTAAAACGGGTGCAGGGACATCTGGGTGGCTCAGTCCGTTGGGTGTCCGACTTCGGCTCAGGTCATGATCTCACGGCTCCTGAGTTCGAGCCCCGCGTCGGGCTCTGCACTGACAGCTCAGAGCCTGGAGCCTGCTTCGGATTCTGTCTCCCTCTCTCTCTGCCCCTTCCCACTCGTGCTCTGTTTCTCTCTCTCTCAAATATAAATAAACATTAAAAAAAATTAAATAAAATGGGCGCAGAATTTCCGTTTTACAAGATGAAAACGCTAGATGCTTCACTAGAGCATCAGGAGCTTGACTCTGGGCGGGAGGGAGGTGAGTCTTGCGTTGGAGGCTCTCTGAATGAGCCCTTGGTTGGGCCAGCGGCCCAATCAGCTGTGACAGCTGAGCAGGAGAGCCCTCAAGGGCCAAGGCTGCTCTCATGCCTTATGTGAGCCCTGTGACATCTGCACTGCCCATATCATTTCAGGAACTTGAGGACTCCAAGTGGGGAGACCTGGCAGCTGGGTTGGGGGATGGCCGGAAGGGGAGAATGTTCTTCAGATGGCCCTCAATCAGCAGCCGATGGCATTTGGTCTGCTGCATGCATTTGTGGCATTGCTTTGGAATGCATTTCAGGCGAGAGGACCCTCTGAGACGAGATAGTTTCTTTTGTTTTGAAGGGGGCTGGTTTGATTTGCTTTGAACTCTCTTAAAGTTCAGAAATTCAACTTTGTCATGTTCCTGAATACCGAGGGAGGCAGGGAAATGAGGTGATGGTATGCTCAGATTATTTTTCCCCCAAGAAAAAGGAAAGGTTAACCACTTACTGAGAAAATAATAAACATATGCATAAACAAATAGATGCTATGCAATATTCCTGACCAAGAATGATGGACTTTGCCATTCTCAAGGGTTTGGAACCACTGGCCCAACAAAATGGCAGAGGCCAGCAACAGAAATTCCAATGCAGGAGCATGAAAATTCTTTGCCCTTTCTTAACATTGAACAGACCTCAATGATGCAAGGATGGAGAGGAGCAGTTGAACAGGGTGGCTGACAAATGGAGCGTCTTCAGTCGGGGAGGGAAAGAACTCAACTTCACTGGCTGAAGAAACGAGAAAGTTACGGACTCATACATCTGAGGTGTTCAGGATATATCAACTTAAGGCTCAGCTGGATCCAGGTGTTCACACAAAGGCTTTAGACATCTGTTTCTTTCCACCTTTTAGCCCTGGCTTCCCTCTGTGTTTGCTTCATTTTTGGGCCATCTGTTTGTGGTGACTCCAGCATCTCCGAGCCCAGATTTTACCAGAAAGAGCCCCTCCTCCCCAGTGGTTCCTGCAAAAGTCCTCTGCTTGGCTCTTTTGCATCTGGCCAGGGTCATATGTCCATCCCTGACCCACTCACTGTGGCCAGGGTAATGGAATAAGTGGATAGTATGAGCCCATGCCTAAAGCCAGAGAGCAGAGGGAGCCTTCCTAAGTCACGCCGATGGTGTGGGTGCGGTGATTCCCCAGAGGGAAGTCTGGGGGGCTAGTACCAGAGTGAGGGCAAGGGTAAGCGAGTCAGGCAACCACAGTTGTTGACCACGTGGGGCATGTGAGGCAGAAGCTGGTCCCATCCAGGATTCTGATTTATTTCCTTGGTCCATCATCATTGCCAAGTGCTGTGGGGTTATCGATGGAGTGGCTGCTCTTCTCTCTTCTGTCCCGCAAAGATGGCAGTCTGTTTTTTTTAAAAAAATGTTTATTTATTTATTTTTGAGAGAGAGAGAGAGAGAGAGAGAGAGAGAGAGATAGCGAGCAGGGGAGGAGCAGAGAGAGGAAGAGAGAGAAACCCAAGCGGGCTCCGCACTGACAGCATGGAGCCCAATGTAGGGCTCAATCTCCTGGAACCCGTGATATCACGACCTGAGCTGAAATCAAGAATCAGGTGGATGGCAATCTATTTTTTAAAAATACAATATTTATTATCCTTTTTCTCCAAGCTTTATTGAGATATAATTGGCATAACATAGTGTAAGTTTTAGGTGTACAATGTAATGATTTGATATACCTACATATTGTGGAATGATTACCACCATAAGGTTAGCTAACACATCCATCACCTCACATAATTACCTTTTTGTGTGTGTGTGGTAAGAACTTTCAAGATCTACTCTCTTAGCAAATAGCCACCATGCTGTACATGACATCCTCAGAACTGATCTGTCTTATAACTGGAATTTATCTTCCTTTGACCAGCATCTCCCCATTTACCCCACTCCCACCTCCCGCCCTGATAACCAGCAGTCTGTTCTCTGTTTCTATGAGTTCAGGTTTTTTTTTTTAGATTCCACACACAAGTGAGGAATATAGTCCTTGTCTTTCTCTGTCTGACTTATTTCACTTAGCATAATGCCCTTGAGATTCATTCATTTTGCTTCAAATGACAAGGTTGCCTACTTTTTTTATGGCAGAATATATTCCATCATGCTCACACATGTGCTTGTGTGCGAACACGTGCGCGCGCGCGCACACACACACACACACACACACACACACACCCTTTTTTTTTTCCTTAATCTGCTCATCTGTCAACAGGCACTTAGGTTGTTTTCAGATTTTGGCTATTGTGAATAATGCTGCAGTTAACATGAGGGTACAGATATCTCTTCAAGGTATTGATTTCATTTCCTTTGGATGTATACCCAGAAGTGGGATTGCTGGATCATATCCAGTAATAATTCTGTTTTTAAATTTTGGGGGATTCTTCATAACTGTTTTCTATAGTGGTTGTATCAATTTACATTCCCACCAACAGTGTACAAGGGTTCCCTTTTCTCCACATCCTCACCAATACCTGTTAACTCTCTCTCTCTCTCTCTCTCTGTCTCTCTCTCTCTCTCTCTCTCTCTTTTGATAATAGCCATTCTAACAGGTGTCAGGTGATATCTCATTGTGGTTTTGATTTGCATTTCCCTGATGGTCAGTAATGTTGAGTGCCTCTTCATATACCTGGTGGCCATTTGAATGTCTTCTTTGGAAAAATGTCTATTCCGGTCCTTTGGCTATTTTTAAACTGGATTATTAATAACTACTGAATTGTATGATTTCTTTATATACTTTGCATATTAACTCCTTGGCAGATATGTGGTTTCAAATATTTTCTCCAGTTCCATATATTGCCTTTCAGTTGTGTTGATTGTAGTCACCTCTTGATTTGGGGCAATAAGGAACCTTGTGGTCAGGATGCCAGTAATGGTGTTTTGGGGCAATGGCTGTTCTGTTTTGGGTTTTGCTGCACACAAACAACTCAAACATTTGTTTTCTTGCTCGTGAGCCTGGGGTTGCCCGAGTCTTGCTTGGGGTTGCCAGCTTGGCTCTAGGCTGCTAGTTGAGTCCCAGTCTCTTTGCACTAGGGGCTACTTGGGGCATGCCTTTCTCATGGTGGGTCACGAAAGGGTAAAGGGTTAAACCAAACTGTGCAAGTCCTTAAAGAGTTCCTCTTGTGTCACATCTACTAATATCCCTTTGGCCAAAGCAACACACATAGCCAAGCCCAGGGTCAGTGCGGTGGGGTGTGCTCTCTGTGTCCTCCTCCTCTGCACGGCCACATGGCGGGGGAAGGGGTGAAGAAATGGGAACAATTGTCCATCCTGCCATGTGCTTCCTTCAAGAGAACTCATCTGTGTCAAGCTTCCTACCCAGAATTAGCTTCATGGCCCAACCAGACCTGTCTCCAATGGTGATGGTGATAAGGGGGTGGTTTTGCAAGAGTTTGAGTTTCCTCCTTGACGAGCAACCTTCTCAAGTATTTCTCAGGTACTTCTCTACTTAGCGTGTAACAGGATGGTCTTCACTCTTACTTTCCAGAGTCCCTTGTGGGATAGGTGATCAGGGTGAGGGGTGAGTTGGGTGCAGGGCTGGGAGAGGCCTGACCAGAGGGCTGCAGAGCACGGGGCTGAAGGTGAGCTGGGAGAATGAACAGCCAGGAGGCTAGTCTGGCTAAGGCACCTGTCTGGAGGAGTAGGCAGAACAAGATCGAGTCAGGGCAATTGGGCAGAACCCACAGGGACAGGCCAAAGCAAGAGGGTGCTGGACAGATTGGGGGATGGGGGCTCAAGAAAGTTCCCAAGCACAGGAATTCTCAGCCTGGTAGGGAAAGAAGTGTTAACATTTGAGATATGACCCACTTTTTCACCGAAGGAAGAAACAGTCGCTGAGCAGTTAGTTTCCTCTCTGATTCCTGCCTTGGGCAATTTCTTTAAACTACTTAAGAATATCAATATCCATAATCATTGTAAGAAGCTCACATACCATAAAAACACTTGCAAAGAAATCTAGTGTGATAGTTCTTCTTAATTTTTAGCTCCTGGAGAAGGCTGAATGTTTTACAAGATGAATGGCTACTATTGAAATTTTCTTTCCAGAGCTCTGAGTATTTTTCTTTATAATTAACTTCAGTATTGCTGAAGTTGGTTTGTTACATTTGAGTAATGGAGGCACACAGTAGCAGCTGCAATTGCAGAAAAAAGGCACAGTTACTGTAAATGGGTATTTCTGTTGTGATGGAGCTGTTCTGCTTAGTTCTGTTACATATGGGGAGTCTGGGGGGCAGGGGGCAGAGGCAGAGCAGGTGGAGGGAAGGAGGAGAGGGCTCTTGGAGGGCAGAGAGCGAGTTTCTCCTGCAGAGAATGTGGGGCCTTCTGCACAGCTGGGCATCCACAGATGGCAGGGATCACATTTCCGGATCTGGTGTGAGTAAAGGAGGAACAGAAAGCCTCTACTTTTCTGTACAGCTGGAGGCTGATATTAGTACCAGATGGGAGAGAACTAAGTACATGCTTTCTCTCTTGAGGGTAACCCAGTATAGTAACTACCATTATTAGCCCCATTTCACAGATGAGAAAACCGGGGGTGAAGGTGGTGAAATAACCTGCTCAGGGTTATATATCCATCCAGTCAGTGGTAGAGCAGGAATCCAAACCCAGGCCCCACTAAAGCTCATGGTGATTTGTCCAGTATAAGCCTTCAGTGTGGCATGGCTGTGAAAGCCACAAGTCTGGCTTAGCCAGTGTTTCTGGATGCCCAGCGTACTGACACAGGCAGAGTGGTTCCCCTGCATAGTTTAGCACCCCAAGGGCTGAGTGCTGGAGAGGGCAGCCAGATCACAAGAGGCCCAGGGATCCTCCTGTGGAGAATCTGCCGAAGGGATTGGATTTTCCACCGAGAAAGAAGAACCATAGAGTGGACGTGGTGATTATTTTTCCAACAATCACCATACCCTTCTCCAATGTGGAAAACCAGCAGTGGTGGGGGTGGGGGGAGTGGAAAGGGTGGGGGGAGCGTGAGGTGGGCGTGGTTTGGTAGATTGATCCACAATCTTTGGATGGACCCTGCTGGTCCATAGCTAAGCCAGTCAGGGAAGTCCCATCCCCCTGGCCTCTGTGATTGGTTCATAGATGGAAGATCTAAGACATTTCAGGCCAATGAGATGCAAGGAAGGGTTTGGTAGGGGCTTCGGGGAAAGTAAGTCTATGCTTGGTTGAGGAGGGTTCATGAAAGGGCCATCTCTCTGTCTACCCCTCCCTGCAACAGCGAGGGAGAAAGCAGGTAGCCTTGCTGGCTGTTGGCTGCCAGCCTGTAACCACAAGGGCATCCAGTCCTGGGAGATGGCAGAGTCCCTGGATCGATTCCCTCCCCCCTACCAAGCTCACGCCAACTCAGGGCTGCCTCTTGGCCAAGTCTATAAACTTCCTTATTGTTTAATCCTCATTGAGCTGTCTTCTTTTTCTTGACACCATAGCATTTTAGCTGATAGCCTGAGCTACAAAAGGAAGATCAGCTTTATTTCTTTGTTCCCAGGAGAGCAGATTAGAATTATGGGGATCTAGGTATCCGTCTCAGTGGAAGGAGCTGCCTTGAGAAACATCCAAGCTAAGCCTGGGGCATCTTCAGGAGATTTCTAAGGGGAAGGAGAGACATAGCTGCTGGCGTGCTCGCCGCCATCAAAGTGGGGACTCCTGCAGCACTTGAGAGTGGGAGTGGGGCTCGGAGGCAGGGGGCTGATGCTGAATGCCCCTCGCTGCTGCAGAACAACTGCTCCAGGGGAACCGAAGGCATTCGGGTAGTTTTTCCTGCACCATCTTCAAAAGAGAGCAGGATTTTAAAAATCATTTCCCCCCAAACTCCCACGTATTAAGAAGGTGAGTCAAAGCGGTACAAATGTGATGTGTATTATAGCTAGCATATCAGCTGTAGGTCAAGTTGGTGGTGCAGTGGCATTGTATTTTTTTGTTGTTTTTTGTAGGCTTTAGAGTAAAATGCGACTTTTCGTATAATTGGTTTGATCGATGAAGCAATGCCCATCATATGGGGCCGGCCATGTAAATTCTTACGGTGGCCAACTATTGTAAAGGTTTAGAGTTGTGATATCTTTGTTTTCCTGGCATGTTGAGTCATATTTATGATTTAATCATCATGAGGTCCACAGTTAGGAATGCTGCCACGGCAATATTGTTTTTGTGGGGAAGAGGGAAGCCAATCCATTTTAGTCATTGTGCTGATTTATAAACACATTGCCTGTTTCAGGTTCCTTTCACAATCCCTTCTGGATCTGTCATCTGTGGATTTATTTGAATATTTAGAAAGCATTGACGGTTTCCGGTGTGTACCCCCCACTTGCTGTGAGAAGCCAGGCTTTCTTTTATTTATCTGAAACTTGTGTTTTCTGAGATGCCAGGGTCCTCACCGTCGCCCCTTTGGATTACTCTCCTAGGGCATGACAAGCATAATGTGACAAGTGGCAGTGGCCTTTGTCATTGTCACCTAAAGCCACCTTAACATTGTTTTGCGTAAGTGGCTTATTTACTCTTGCCCTATGGGTCTCCATGCAAGTTAACGGTGTCAGTGGATTTTGCTAAATGAAGATGGAATTAGGGAGAGACCACGGAATATATCGGTGCTACTTTGGCAGCCTTTTATATGGTGAAACGAGGGAGAAGCTGGCTCCGGGCTGCCTTGCCCAGTATGTGACTTTATGCAGGAACATGAAGCGAAAGAAAGGCTATACTGCAGGCAGCGTGTTCTGGGTCGCTACTGAGTCAAGAAAGACTCAGTGTAGACAGGGGGGATCCTTATTTGAGTTCATAGAAGCAGCCCTTTAATTCCCAGATAGAATGGGTATTCCTCAAGTATCAGGCTGCTGTGCTTGTTTTCTGACCTGGAAGATGGGCACAGGGCAGGAAGAGTCAGGCAGGTTCTCAAATGTCTGGGATAATAGACATCATTTTGTGAAATTGTCTCTGCTTCATGTAGAATAGCTTTTTGAGCTCACCCCCTCCACCCCGAATCTCTTGCTGGCTGCCCCGAAGCAAGCATGTTGCACCCCTTTCCTAGTCCAGACCTGCAGATGGATGTCTGAGGTCTCTTCTTCTTGCCCAGTGCTAGAGGGAGACCACACAATCTGCTTAAGGTTTGCCCAAGGGTCTGGGCCCAGTATGTGGCCCATCAGCCCCAACGCTCTGCGTGCCCAGCTCCACAGTGAACCACCGTTCCTGTTATACAACTTAGGGAAATGAGACTGTCAACAACTTGAAAGCCTGTCCCTGGCCAAGGCACTTGCTAGCCGAGATCTAGAGGAATTCGGGACTTCAGCAGCATACCCCAGTTCCTGCTTTTGCTCTCCAGCCAAGAGGAGCTATTCTGTGTGCATTTTTGTGCATGCTTATCTTTGTCTCTGACTTTTTGGTAGCAGTTGCTGGTCCTTATCGAGGGCTGATGTTGACCATGCATTCACTCCCTGTAAAGCTCCCAACCACCTTACAGGGTCTGTGTCATTCCTCCCATTGGATGGATGAAGGAACTCCTGGTCCCAGGAAGGAGGCACCTTTCGTGGAGCTACACTGCTTCAGGGTGGCAGAAGTGGGATTTACAATGCTCAAGTGCCACTGTCTACTGATTGGCTTATATGAAATTGGAGGAGCACTTTCAAAAAAATTGGAAGAAGTAGGAATGCATTTGCGTTAAGTACCTTGCCTATACCAGCTGTCTCGGCTTTTTGCTTCTCCAGGTTTTGATGCTTTCATCAAGGCAAGAGACATGCTTTGTTCTCTGTCCCATGAAGGCTTCCTTGGCAGAGCCGGGAGCAGTGGGCTTTGAGGACCCAGGGAAGGAGTGCATGACCCAGAGGGTTATTGACCCTTGTTTAGTGAAGAGGCTTGGGGCTGAGACTGAGGAACCAAGGGTTGTCTACATTGTCTCAGGAAGGGGTGAACTTGATTCCGTTGCTTCTTTGGGTGTGAGAAAAAACCTTGGTGGCCTTCCTTTTTTCTGCCTGCCTCTTCCCTTCTTCTTACTACCCTTGTGTATATTGCCCTGTCTCACTTGACCACAATTTCTCCCATGGTGTTAGTGATCATTTTTATTTCTCTTCTCTCTCTTTTAAAAATGTTTATTTGTGTGTGTGTGTGTGTGTGTGTGTGTGAGAGAGAGAGAGAGAGAGAGAGAGAGAGAGAGAGAACAAGTGGGGGAGGCACAGAGAGAGAGGGAGACACAGAATCCGGAGCAGGCTCCAGGCTTTGAGCTGTCAGCACAGAGCCTGATGTGGGACTCAAACCCACGAACCATGAGATCATGACCTGAGCCAAAGTTGGACGTTCGACCAGCTGAGCCATGCAGGCACCCCTATTTCTTCTGTAAACGATCAGTTTGTGGCTCCCAGCACCAATCCTAAGCCTACATCCATGACAAAGAAAAGTCTTTCTAGTTGAAAGGCTGTATCCACTTTCTGTCTCTGGTCTCCTTTTTGGCCAGAAGATAGGCATTCTGGGGAAAAAAAATGCCCCTCCTAAGACCTTTTCCTGCCTCTCCTGCTGGCATTTCTGGGTTTTCTCTCCTCACATCTTTTTCATTAGTAACAGTTTCTCTGTTCCTTGACTCTCCAGGAATCTTTTTGTGCCAAGGAATCTTGTTGGCTACTTAACAAGATTCTGCCCATGCTTGAAAGCCTGTCTCAAATGCTGCTGCCTCCGTGAGGTGCACCCTGATTCATCCCCAACTGGATATATTCTCTCCATTCTTTATTTTTATTTATTTTTTTTTTAATTTTTTTTTAATGTTTATTTATTTTTGAGACAGAGAGAGACAGAGCATGAACGGGGGAGGGGCAGAGAGAGAGGGAGGCGCAGAATCAGAAGCAGGCTTCCAGGCTCTGAGCCATCAGCCCAGAGCCCAACGCGGGGCTCGAACTCACAGACCGTGAGATCGTGACCTGAGCTGAAGTCGGATGCTTAACCGACTGAGCCACCCAGGCGCCCCTCTCTCCATTCTTTAAATCCTCAGCATTGATACTCCATCTTTAATCACTGTTTTTTTTTCTTTAAAACATGCCATTTCGTCATATTTCCTTTGTCGTAAAATTACTACACACACACACCATAGAGAGTGGAAGCTGCAGGAGGGCACGAAGAAGAAAATAAGAATTGCCAAGATAATAAGACCTAGCATTGGGAAGTGTCATTATATAGGCGTTCTTCAAAGCTCTTGCCATGTATCCATCCAGCTCATTTCCAAAGCTGCTCCTGGAGGGTGGTATTATCAGAATCCTGATTTTACCCATGAGGAAGTGATGTTCAGGGTGGTCATGAGGGGCATCTCAGGTGTCATCTGGGGCCCCGTGTGGCCTGGAGACCTTACTGAACTCCATGGACCCAGCTTCCATGGCTGTGAGAGTTGGGGAGTCCTGGGCTGAGCCACTGGGCCCCTCTCTGCTCCTGCTCCGGACTCTGCACAGCCTTGGGCCCTGTTTGGACGTCCAGTTGGATACCAGCTGTCAGGAGTTTGTAACGTTGAGACGCCACCTCTGTGTTTTACTTTCTTCCTCCTTCTCCCTGTATGACTTCTCTTTGGGTCAGACAGAGGCCACCACACATGAAGAGAAGCTGGTTTTAATTGTGGGAATAAAAAGCACGAGAAGTAATACCCACAGCAAACATTTATGGAGTGCTTACCACGCGCCAAACCCTGTTCTGGGAGCTGCATGTGTGTGAACTCCTTTCCTCCTCACACAACAGCTGTGTGATGGATGAAAGGACTTCAGCACAGAGAGGTTAAGAAACTAGACCAAGTTGCATAGCTAGAACGCCGTGAGATTCAAGTGCAAGAGGATTTAACTACTTGCTCTCTGGCTTGAATCATGTCCAGTGGTGAGACAAGCAAAACAGGCCTCTGTGAGTCAAAGGTGGGGGCCTACGGGAGGAGGCGCAATTTCTTCTGCAACCTGAGGATTAGAATGAGGGTCAGGAAACTGCCTCATGGGCCTCTCCCCAACCCAGACCACAGCGGGGGGGGGGGGGTTCCCCAGACTGGAGGGAGGACTGGGAAAAGGTGGGTGTGGGGCTGAGCACAAATGAGGGGGCCTGACTGAGGTCCAGGCAGGGAGGAAAGGTCAGCAGTGAGAAACTGTCAGGGGGCAACCTGGGAGCTGACCCGGGAGATGCCCAAAGGAGAGTCCCAGCAGCAATTTGCCTAGTCATTCCAGCTTATGGCCTTCTGGACACCTGTATACCTGTGGATCATCCATCAGAACAACAGTTACTGAGCCTGGAGACTTTGTCAGGTCTCATCCAAACAGCCCTATGTGGACACCCCCATTCCTTCAAGGATCATCACACCTGTAGCCCTTGGAAATAGACAGCAGGGGGTCTTGACTCTCAGAGGGATGGTGGCTGTGCTCTCGAACTTGGGTAGGAACAGCACTGAAACCCATTACGTCTTCTGGCATTCGAGGAACAGATTGAACATCATTACCTTTCAGGTCATGAGAGGTTAGAAGGGGACAGTCATGTGGATGAACGCTTTCTTGGAGAAAGCAGAGTATAGCCTGGTTCTAGAATAACGGAGACAAATTCACCTGGAGAAGGAGGAGGGAGGAAGGAGCACATAACCGTACGGAGGAGAGGGGCCAAGAGAGGGGAGCGGCTCGGCGGCCAGGGATATAGACTGAGAGGACCCTCCAGAAACCAGGTTGGGGTAGTTGTCAGGTGCCATCTGGGAAGGAGGACGTGATGAGGTCAGGGAGAAGTGTGGCTGTGGGACCCAGACGGACCTGGGCTTGAATTCTAGCTCTGCTCCTTCCTCCTCATGGAGTTTCTGGCAAGTCCCATGTCTTACCCTCACCCCGGCCTCGGTTTCTTCATTTATAAAATGGAAACTGTAACACCTGCCTAAGGAAGCGTCAAGCAGGACTTGTGAGATCGTAAACAGACAGTGCCTAACCCAGTGCCTGGCACTACACAGGACTTGCTTAGCAAACGGTATTCCTTACTCTTGTCCAGCTGGGCGGTCTCCACCCACTGCTGCTTCGTTTTATATGTCTTCATGCAGGGTCCCCAAGTAGCGGGGAAAACATATTTTAGCCTCCACATCTGAAAGAAGGTGGGCAGATCTTAGTGGTGGATGTTCGGCTAGAGGAAGATTATACAGTGGGCATAAAGGAAATGTTGGGATCCATTCCCACGTCTTATTTGCTTTTGGTTTGCTTTTCATGGGAAGCTGTGTTCACTTGAGTCGTTTTCCTGGCAAACATCAGAAACATATGTCTGGTTCCTTCGTACGCAGCAGGGACATTTCTGGCTTCCGTCCCTGTGTAGACCTGGGTTCAGGAGAGCTGTTTTGCTTGGAGTGGGGGTGGGATTTGCCCTCATCCACCCCACCGCCCTTGGCTCTGCCCATTTCTGGGAACCGGAAGCTGATGGAGTCAGGCTGTTGCATCCCTGCCCTCGGCCCTTCTCGGTGACCACCGCCCCACCTCCGAGGGTCCTGAGGAAGAGCCGACCACCCTGAACGGGAGGCAGCTGCCGAGCAGCTCCCAGGTTAAGGTGGAATTTTCCAGGTGAAATCATTACTGGCCTGGTTGCTTTAACTAATGAGCTTTTAAACCCGAGGAATACATATTCAGATGAGTCCAGTACTCAGTTAGTGACAGCACCAAGCCAAGTCAGAATTAGATAGGGGGGCACCTGGGTGGCTCAGTTGGTTGAGCGTCCGACTTCGGCTCAGGTCATGATCTCACAGTTTGTGAGTTCGAGCCCTGCGTCGGGCTCTGTGCTGGCAGCTCGGAGCCTGGAGCCTGCTTTGGATTCTGTCTCCTTCTCTCTCTGTCCCTCCCCACTTGTGCTCTGTCTTTCTGTCTCTCAAAAATGAATAAGTGTAAAAAAAAAAAAAAAGATTTAGATAGGAAATTAGAAGTCATTTGCCCAAGCCCCTACTTGTCTCCCTCAACAGAGGCATCAACAAACCACCCCCCCCCAACACCCTCATCTTCTAGGAAGCATCGTCCCCTGTCTGTGTTTTCTTCAAAGTAAACCAAGAAAGTTCCACCTGCATTTGCTTCTGCAGACAGCACCGAACAGTTTAAAAAGACAAAGTCAACTTCTGGTTGTCCTGCTCCCGCTCCCCTGCCCCATCCCTCATTTTTCTGGCTGTGTTCACACCGGATGAATGTGTCCCATGGCACACGGCCCGGTGCCAGGCATGTAGTAGGCATCCATAGGTGCTGAGTCCTGACCGTGGAGGCCAGAGGTCATTTTGAACATCTCGTTTTTATCTTTCCTTCTCTTCTTTCGATGAGCCTTCATGCTCCATAGCCCCTTCCCTGGTCCTCCCCGTCGGAGGCATCGACGTTAAAGACCAGCGGACTGGATCTCTAAACCTCACTCGTCCATGTGTCACTTCCACGGTTATTTGTAATATTTAAGGACCAATGGACATTATCAAAGAGATTTTTTTTTTTTGCAGTTTTGTAAAGAGTGAATTCCTTTTTTTAAAAAACTTTTTTTTTAGCTTTAATTCCAGTGTAATTAACATACAGGGTTTATGTTAGTTTTTCAGGCGTTCCATATGGTGACTCAACAATTGTATACATTACTCAGTGCTCATCATGGTGTTACTCTTAATCCCCTTCGCCTATTTCACCATCACCCCCCACAGATTCTTTAACTCCTTTTTTAAGTTTTATTTTGTGTTTTTTTAAACTGTATTTATTTATTTTGAAAGAAGGAGAGAGAGAGAGAGAGAGAGAGAGAGAGAGAGAGAGAGAGAACGAGAACGAACAGGGGAGGGGAAGAGAGAAGAGACAGAGGATCTGAAGTGGACTCTGCCCTGAGAGCACAGAGCCCAATGCGAGGCCCAAACTCATGAACCGTGGGATCCTGACCTGAGCCGAAGCCGGATGCTTAACTGACTGAGCCACCCAGGCGCCCCTTAAAATTAACTTAAAAAAAAAAAAACCTTAATGTCACTTTAAAGGTAAACTTCAAGGGCTTGATGAGCTAGTTACATTTTTATAAACAGAAAAATAAATCTGTATCAATTTAATTGAAATTTAAATTGAATGTTAATTTAAGTGAACTAAAAGGAGGGTTCATTTGCATTCCACCTGTGGAATCTGTCTCACATTTGGTAGATACCATTGTAAGTGAATCTCCTAATGGTGCAGGTGAGGGAACTGAGGCCCGGTGGAAAGAAGTTACCTGCTCAAGGCCACACAGCTAGCCGGTGGCTGAGCTTGGACTTGAACCAGTTCGTCTGAATTATTTATGCATCTTGGCTCCATCTCTATCCATCTGATTCATGTGGTCCCATGAAAATGTTTGGAGTGTAAGCAGAGCTCCAGGTGTTGTGGCAGGTGCAAAGAATAGAATGGAGTGCCTGTTCTGGTAGGCTCAAGATTTGGTGGGGAGACAGTGTTCCAACAAGCCATCTCAGTGCCGAGTTACGTGACAAGAGCTGTGGTAGAGACAGGCATAAAGGATCACGGGAGAGGGGAGCTCAGGGGCTGGGGTTGTGCATCCGGATTCTCATGCTACCCTTATCCAGGGCTGAGGAGGTACTAACCCCCCTGCACTAAATAACTCTCAGCCACCCAGTTTCCTGCCCCACAGTCCTTCATGTGGCACAGTGTGCCAGCTAAGAGAGCACCACCGCAAGGGTCCCCCGGACCTGAGTTTAAATTGGTTGTGCAGATCATTAGCTCTGTGACACAGGCATGTTGTTACCTCTCAGCCTCGAGCTTCCTTCTGTAAGATGATGTTGACATGACCTTCATGTATGTAATGGATGTAGGAAGGAAATGAAGTCATGCACATAAAGCACTGAACATTGCCTGGCCTATCACAGATACTCAAGAAGTGAGAGCTCTTATGTATTGTTCTAGCCAGATTGTTGCTATACATGCCTGCCATATCCCTTCCTCACGCCAAATCATGGGCAACTTTTCCCTCTCCCCACCAATCTATTTGACGGTGCAGAACCCTGACATGAGGGTCTTTAAAAGTCTTTCATGTGGTCTAAGGTCCTCTGGTCAGAGTTCTGTGCATGTCCTTTGTCAAAGCACCCACGTCTGTTGCACAAGCGGATGAGAAGTCGACCCTTCAACACAACTTGGGAAGTGACTCCCATTAACAAAAGTCAGCATAAAAACATGGTGGCCCCATGGTCTTGGGGCCTGGCAGTTGGAAGTTGGGTTGAGTCTGTCTGACTTCATTTCTGGAGGCAAATGTAGCTCCAGCATTACCCAAGTTGGGCAGTGAGGAAATTCTCATGTTCCCAACACTTTCAACAATGTCCCATTATGCTTGGTGACTCACAAATGGGCCCTTGTCCATGGAACAGCATGTGTCTCTCTGTAGTGAGTACAGTGCCTTGCTGTATTTTTGAACGAATTTCATAGGCTTGTCTCCACCACGGATGTTACTTGCCTTCTTTTCTGATGGTTGCTGGAAGCTTGTTGTATCAGAGAAAGCCAGAAAAGGAAAGTGCTATGATTCTTTCCACTGGGCAACTGAGCATGTTCAAGGTAGTGCTGGTGGGTGGGTGGAGGTGAGGGGCAAAGTTGGGTTCAAGATGAATTAAAAGTGAGGCCTTGAATATCTGCAAAAAGGCACTTACCTTAGGTGGCAGGTCAAAGAAACCTCTCAGGTCACCTGTAATTGTTGTCGTTAATGCTGAAGGCTTTCTTTCCTTTGACAGGCAAAGGAAGAGACAGCAGAATATTGAAACAGCTCCCTGGACATGCCAGGGTCTAGGAGGCACTGCAGACTGTGTGCAGAGGCAGCTGATTCACCTCTTGTGTTGTTAAGATGGTGAACTTGGACAGTTTCATAGGCAACGGAGAACCCCAGGACACAGACGTGATTTCTGACATTCCAGAGGGAGGGAAGAACGGCTGGCATCTGCACAGTTCCAAGGACACCCTGCCCTGTTGCTCTTTCCGACTTCCTGGCGCACACTCCATGGCTGAGCTTAACTTCAGCCACTTTTAAGGGCTGCATGAAGCAGGTGGGCCCAGGGCGAGCCTTGCCTAGACTGGCTCAGACCCCTGCACCCTCGCAAGCACTGAATGCCTGCAGCCCCCCAGTTCCCTGGTGAAGTCCTGGTCAACTGCCAGCAGCCAGTGGAGACTACAGTTTCTCCAGCAGGCCTTCCTGACCTCCCATCCCTTGGGTAGCTGCCTCCGGTCCCCTCACGGGTTTACCCCCTCTGTTGTGGTACTAACACTGAGAGTTGAAGCTCCTTGGCAGGGTCTTTGCTGACTGCTCTGTCTCCTCAACTAGACACCAGGTTCTCTGAGAGCAGGGACTTTGGCTGTCTTGCTCACTCTCATATCCTCCTCACACAGGACCTTTCTGGCAGGCAGAAGGCACTCAGTAAATGTTTGCTCAAGTGCCGGATGAAGACGTGAGTGAATGAATGAATGAATGGGTGGCATCCACAGGTCATATTCTGTGTATGATGAGGCATGTAGAGTTTCTAGGAGACCTGAAACTCCTACAGTGAGCCGTTCTAGTATTTTACTATATTGTCTCTAGAAGGCTCCCTTTAAAAATTACATCGAACACCTGTTCTTATTCATCAGTACCTTAGCATGAATGAGTTTGCAGGATTATAAGGTACCTGAGGAAATAGACTGGGCTTGGTACTATTCTGGGGTGAAAGGGTATAAGTGTGTGAGGCAATGAGTGAATAAGAAAGATCTGGAGTGAGGCTGTAAGGGTACTATTCAAGCAGGTCCCTGAACTGAGGGGCTCTTTATGGGCATGACACCTAGGAGAGCGTCCTTGAGAGGGACAGGCACTGGGAAGGAGAAGACAAGAGGTCAGATGTTCCTATTAGCCCAAGGCCAAGACTGGGGGTACCTGATACCCAGGGTGGGGCAGGGGACTGTGTCCCGGGTGAGTTCCTGGTCCTTGTTTCTGGCTTCTTCCACAGGGTAATTCCCTAACCCACCCACTTCCATTCATTTGTTCATTCATTCATTGACCTAAACCACACTGACCGCTTATAATGCTCCAGGTCCTGTTCCAGGTGTCAGGGTACAGTGAAAGACAAAAGGGACGTGTTTCCTGCCCTCATGGAGCTTCTGGTCTAGTTGAGAGAGTCAGATACTCAACAAACGAGTCTACTTTGATACCAGATAACCATAAGTGTCCTGAAGAGAAATGGAGTAGGGAAAGCCGGCGGGGAGCTATGGGGTGTTGTCTTAGATGAAGTGATCATTGTGGCTGCGTTCAGGAGGGGACACCAGGGCAGAGGATAAAGGAAGACATGCTGCCATGTGGGCTGGTCATTGGTGGGAGACAAAGAGACCGAATGCATTTCCAGCTCCCTTGCCTTTGGCAAGCACGTAGGACCCGGCCAAAGATGTTCTCTTTGGAAATAATTCTTTCATCTGAGCTGAACAGGGGCCTTTGACAGGTGCATGTGCTGGGCGTCCTTGGCTTTGAGTTGGCTCCAACACTTCCTCCCGCCGAGTGTCAGGTTCCTCCTCTGTGAAGTAGGGACAGCTTAGATCCCCTTCACAGAGCTCTCTTGAAGGTAAAGTGAGCTGACGTGTGAGGACAACACTCGGTGACTGTAAGGGACTGTGCTGAAGAGTGTAACCTATATAGCCCCCACTTGTCAACCTTCAGGTTGTGGAAGTTCCACAGCAGTTTGTGGCCTGCTGACTCTGGGGAACTCTAGGACACCGTCCCTCCTGCCCTTGAGCCCCACCCCTGACCTCTGTCCCCAGACTCCTATTAGGATTAGGTTCTGACAGTTTAGAGGTTAAATTTAATAGCTTTGTGACCTTGGGTAAGTTACTGTCCATATGCTGTTTCCATATTTGTGAAACAGAATCATTGCAGTGCTATTTCATGAGTGTGAGGAGAATGAAACAGATTATGCCAAGAGACCTGAAGCCGTGCCTAGCACATGGCCCTAAGTAAGCGTCTGCCATTCTTCTTTTTTTTTTTTTTAACTTATTTATTTTGAGAGAGAGAGAGAGAGAGAGAGAGAGAGAGAGCGCACACAGCATGAGCAGGGGAGGGGCAGAAAGAGGAGAGAGACAGAATCCCAAGCAGGCTCTGCACTGTCAGCACAAAGCCCATTGTGGGGCTTGAACCCATGAACCGCGAGGTCATGACCTGAGTCCAAATCAAGAGTTGGATGCTTACCTGACTGAGCCACCCAGGTGCCATTCTTACCATTAACTTCTCTTCCTCCCACACTGCCCTGTGCCTTCCTGCGGAGGAGAGGCCCGTTCCATTCATCTCTTGGTTCCCAGTGGCTTTGTCAGGCTTGGCATAGGGTAGGCCCTCAATAAACGTTGGCTGGGTGCATGGATGGATGGATAGATGGGTAAATGGGTGGGTGAGCTTCTTTTTATTTCTCCTGAGCTTTATGATCAAGGCCATGAAGGTGACGAAAGAAAACGTGGAGAGTGCTGAGGGTACAGTTTGGAGAAGGGTCAGAGCAGGATGCCAGCTTCCCATTAAAGCCCCTGTTCCTGCAGAAATGCCCGAGGATTGAAGGGAGAGGGGACCTGGCTCATCTTTTCTGGTTCCACAGTTGACTGGATGTGGGCCCTATGCCAAGCATGTTACCACACTGTCCCTCTCTTACTCCTCACAGCCATTCTAGGAGGCAAAAGTATTATTGCTTCCATTTTACAGATGAGAAAGCTGAAGCTTGGAGAAGGTGAGGTGGCTTTCTTGAGGTCACACCCAGGCTGCTAATTCCAGAACGTTCTCCCTCAACCCTATGTTCCACTGTTGGGTCTGTCCCTCAGCCACATTATTAACAGTTTTGCTACGTGGCCCCGAGCCAAGGACTTACTCTTTGGAAATCCTTTTTCATCTGAGGTGAATGGGGACATTTGGCGGGTGAATGTGCCAACTTTGAGTGCTACGCATTCTCAAGTTAGGGTTGTTAACACCACCCTCTTCCTGGGAAAATTCTAGGATCTCATCAGAGCAGTTTGGCTGAATTTCATTACATTCACAGGTTATGACAAAGCCGGTATCTGGTCATCTACATCCAGAATTCAGATTGAGGAAAAAGGGTCTTAGGGTGGAGAAGACAGAGTTTACTGAGTGCTTACAATATGCGAGCATATCATATACTCTCAGTAGTCTTCACTAAAAAGGGCTCCTCCTGAGATTTGAACCCAGGTCTCAGGCTTCCAAACCCTGCCCCTTTTACTGGGAATGGGATGAGGTTGGGGTTCCCCAGGGCTCATAACTATCTGTGTGCACAGCGTACCGTAAGAAGTCTAAATATACCTACGTTGATAATCGCTGTGTTTCCCAGTCATTTGACAGCTAACTGATTTGCTCAATCTCAGCGAATGCTGGGTTTGCCTCCACCCACCTCCACCTTTCAGGGAAATGTCACCGCCCAAAAGAAATCCTAGCGGTATATACCCAAAAGAATTGAAAGCAAGGGCTCCAAGAGCTATCTGTCCACCCATGATCATGCAGCATTATTCACAATAGTCAAAGGTGGGAGCGACACAAGGGTCCAGTGATGGACGAACGATCAGCAAAATGTGGTACACGCATAAGAGTGGAACGTTACTCATCCTTAACAAGAGAAGACATTGTGACACATGCTATGACACGGGTGGATCTGGAGGATAGTACACTAAGTGAAATCAGCCAGACACAAAAGGACAAATACCGTATGATTCTACTCAGGTGAAGTACGTAGCGCAGTCAAGTTCATGGAGACAGAAAGTAGAATGATGGTTGGCAGGGCCTGACAGGAGGAAGTGGGGAGCTGCTGGTTAGTGGGTATAGTTTCAGTTTTTCGAGATGAAGAGTTCGGAGATGGATGGTGGTGGTGGTTGTGCAATGGTGTGCTTGAGGTCGCCGAAGCGTTCACTTAAAAATGGTTACGATGGTAAATTTCGCGTCGTGTGTGTTTTACAGTAATAACACAAAAAGAACTCCCAGGTGTGTAGGAGTAGTTTCGTATTTTTCTGGTGGGAAGGATCTAAATTTCGCTTCAAGGAACTTCCCTTTTTCTGATCCTTACCCGTTAAATGGGTGGGAAGTAGGGGTAAGGTGTGATTCTGTAGGGTTTCTCCAAGTAAGGCACATACTTCAGTAACTCCTGGATTCAGGGACAACTTTCTTATGGGTGGAGAACCAACCCCCCTCCCTTCCTGCCTTCCTTCCTTCCTTCCTTCCTGCCTTCCTGCCTTCCTGCCTTCCTGCCTTCCTGCCTTCCTGCCTTCCTGCCTTCCTGCCTGCCTTCCTGCCTGCCTGCCTGCCTGCCTTCCTTCCATCCTTCATTCCTTCCTTCCTGCCTGCCTTCCTTCCTGCCTTCCTGCCTTCTTTCCTTCCTTCCTTCCTTCCTTCCTTCCTTCCTTCCTTCCTTCCTTCCTGCCTTCCTGCCTTCCTGCCTTCCTTCCTGCCTGCCTGCCTTCCTGCCTGCCTTCCTTCCATCCTTCCTTCCTTCCTTCCTTCCTGCCTGCCTGCCTGCCTGCCTTCCTTCCTGCCTTCCTGCCTTCCTGCCTTCCTTCCTTCCTGCCTTCCTTCCTTCCTGCCTTCCTGCCTTCCTGCCTTCCTTCCTTCCTGCCTTCCTGCCTTCTTTCCTTCCCTCCTTCCTTCCTGCCTTCCTGCCTTCCCACCTTCCTTCCTTCCCTCCCTCCTTCCTTCCTGCCTTCCTGCCTTCTTTCCTTCCTTCCTTCCTTCCTTCCTTCCTTCCTTCCTTCCTTCCTTCCTTCCATGTTTATCAAATGCCTACCCTGTGCCATCTACTCTGCCAGACACTGGATGTGATAATATGTGATCAGTGCCCAAATATGCTCCCATTTTTCTCCTGTTTTTAATCAGGGCATACACTGTTTTGCTTGATACTGATTCATGCTCCATTTAGTTTCTATGCTTTTTTTTTTTTCCAGAGCAGCATGGAACAATTGCTTCTACTTTAATTTCCGGTGCTTACGAAGGCTGAGCTGAAGGCTGCACCACCAGAAGCTTGGTAAGTGTGGGTGACTGGCCTTGGCCAGGGAGCCGCTGAGAAGTTCAAGTGGGAAGGGCCCCAGAGAGTCAAGTGAGTGCTTTCAGTTTTCTGAATCTGGCATCGTGGGAATTTGCCTGGCCTGCTGGCTATGGAGAGAGTCTGACTTGGATTGTGTGGGCTTGGAAAGACAGTCAATAGACTCTTCCTTTCCCTGAAATAACCATGCATTTGTTTCAAGACTTGAAACAGTTCTGAATGCTGGAATTTCCCTCTGTGTTTATTTTCACATCTGGGTGATGGTCTTCTGCCACTGGAGGACTTTTAATGAATCACTTCAGAGATTGCTTTTAATGTTTCCCAGATGAGAGGGGGCTGGCGCTCATCTTCTTTCCTGAGGCCTTACAGGGCAGGACTGCCTTGGCTTCCCGGCTGGCCGCCTGGAGTGGTCCCTTGGGGTAGGCAGACGGACAGTTTTCGTTTTTCTGGGAAACCTGTTCCCGCAGAGCTCCTTGTCACAGGGCCGCCTTTCCACGTGTGGAAGGGTTGGACTGGAATATCAATCAAAGAGATAGGCTGGTTTGAATTGGTTCAAGATGTTCTAGGTTGCGCTCCCTTCAGTAGCCACCCCTCTGCTTTCCCAGGCTCTCTTCTGCTGTGGCAGGAGCTCCGGGAGACAACGCCGCTGGCTGGGGTCGGCTTCCAGAGCACAGCTCGGGAGGCTCGGGAAGGTGTTGGCTTAGCTCAGGAGTTTTTGGCTGCCACGCATCATTTGCTGGACGCCTGTTCCCAGGGCCCTCGGCAGAGGCAGCGGCCTTTGCCTCTGTGACCACTGCAGGTCAATGGTTTCCACTCCTCCTTAGCTCGACAGGTAGGCTCCTTTGTGTTCACCCACACCCCACACCCTCTGCTACCCCCCTCACCCTGACCCATACTCTGTGCTCTAGCCACATCTCACACACTGCTGGGTGCTTTCCAGCTGCCCCCACCCCAGATCCACCCTGACTCTGCTCTGCCCAGCTCTCAGCCTTAGGAATCTGACTACTTGGGGTGCATCACCTAGGCTCTCCTGCCCTGACCTCTGGCTTCCCGTTGGGCCTGGCAGATGGGGAGCCCCGCAGGAGATCTGAGGAGGCAGGGAGAGAGAGGCGCAGGTATTTATTTCCTCGGCCTCCATTCTGTGGGGTCATGTCAGGCTGGCTGTGGGCGTTAGAAGTCGCAGATCCTCTCAAGGTGGCCTGCTGTATACAATGTTCTCTCTCAGCGTTCACGTAACTGCTGCCTTCCTTCATCCTTTTGGGTCCAGGGATGGTATAGCCCCTGGACTCTTGCACTGTCTCTTGTGGTTTCCCTATATCTTGCCCACACCTTTGTCAGTAATCTGTTTACTAAACCCTTCTTGAATTCTCTTCATTGGAGTAGTCCTGTTGGCACTCGGACTGATACAGGATGCCATTGTACATGGATCTTTCCCATGTTGTTTCCCCCTCCTTTGCCTTGGCTACCTGTGGAACTACTCCACATCCTTCAAAATTCCACTGAAATGTCACCTCTGTGAAGACGATCTTGAGTTCCTCCTAACAGTTGATACTACCCCCTCGGCCTTCCATCTCCCGTGTCCCTTTCCATCCTAACCACTTGTTAATCAGACATGTCCAGACTTTCCCCCATCAAAGCTTTATAATGTTCAATTCCTTCAAAGTTTGAGTAAGTGACTGTTGAAAGTTCTTGCTTCCATGCAAGGCCCAGAGGAGATGCTTCATAAAGGGTAGCTATTAGCGGACTACTTCATACTAAAGTGTGAACGGCTATATGGCTTAATGCATTATCCCTCCCAGGAGCAGCTTGCATTTATAAGGGACCTTTTAGAAGTAACATTCCCTCCAATGAATCTCTAAATTGGCAGAGGGGTGGAAGGTCAAGGGATCTGTCTCTGGGGCTTCTCAAATTATATCAGGTCCAAGGCCTCTTGGTCTGTAGGTTTGAGAAAACAGAGAATCACTTCAGGTCAGTATTCAGCATACAGAGGCTGCTTGGAAAGGGGACAGGTTGCTCAATAGTGGCCTGGGGGAGCAGCGTCTGTGGAAAAAGACAGATGTGACTGGACACATCTCCGCTCAGCTAATATACCCTTCTAGGGCTATTGGAATGTGATTTTCTAAATTGTGACTGGCTGACTTTCTTCTCTTGTGGTTGAGTTTGTAATAACACAGACGATGACTCTAGTTTTGCCAAAGTGGAAAAAAAAATGCCATCCAGTGGATTTTTATGGTGGTTCTTAAACATTTTTTTAAAATATTATTAAAGATGTAGCTCAGTAAGTCTTTAATGTCCCGCTTTGGGGCTGACGAGCCAAGGCACAGACTTATGAGGCTGGGTTTGGGCAGCTAAGGGATGCTACACCTGGGAGGTGCCAACACTGGTTTAGCTGCTGGGTGCAATTTTGCCTAAAAATGGAGCTACCTAATGGAGCTACCTACGTAAGTACAAATCCAGAGTATTTTGATCGTCCGTGGCTTGGGGCAGAGATCAAAGCTAAGTGTCTCACTCCTCATTAAGTTCAAGAAGCCAGGGCATCTGCTCCGTTCCAAGGAGTCCAAATACATCCTTCCTGGACTCTGGAGAATCACAGCTCATGTCTTAGGTAGTAGAGACGCAGGGCTGAGTGGAGAACCGCCTCTTGCAAGCTGGCCTCGCTCCTGCTCTGTGGAGAAGAGGGGCCAACCTGACATAGTCCCATAATCAAGAAATCTGGGGTCATCTTGGGCGCCTGGGTGGCTCAGTCCATTAAGCGTCCGACCTCGGCTCAGGTCCGATCTCACCGTTCATGAGTTCGAGCCCCGCGTTGGGCTCTGTGCTGACAGCTCAGAGCCTGGAGCCTGTTTCAGATTCTGTGTCTCCCTCTCTCTCTCTCTCTCTCTGTGACCCTCTCCCGCTCACACTCTATCTCTCTGTCTCTCTCTCAAAAATAAATAAACATTAAAAAAATTTAAAAAAAAAAAGAGAAATCTGGGGACATCTTTTATAAGAGAGTCTATGTCTGGTAACCCAGCAGGCTTCAAGAACCAAAAGTGGTGGTGGCTGAGTTAAGGGTGTGGCTGCCGAGTGTCTCAGAGTGGCTCAAGGACAGAACGTTTCTCAGGGGTGCCCAGGTGCCCTGCATTGGCTGCTCCCCGACTCCCCACCCAGCTTCTTGTGCCGTCAGTGTCCTGAGTTCCCCCTTTCCCGGGAACTATCATGCAGCCACTGTGAGGTCCCAGAACCTGGGCGGGGAGGCTTGTGAGCTGGACTGAGAAGGGGGTTTGTCCGAGTTGGCCTTCCGCTGCCTCCCTGAGCTCCCCAGCCCCCACGTGGCCATCGTCCCCACCGCCCAGCATGGCTCTGCTGACACACCCCTTTCTGCTGCTCTCTGGATGTACTTCGTATTCAGTAGATGCTCAGAGAGCCTTTGTCAATGGAATGACTCTGAACTTTCACCTGCTGTGCTCTTTGTTGTCCTAAGATGCCGTTAGTTCGTGTCACCTCTTCTGCCTCAGCGTTTATTTTCCTGGATTGGGCCCCGTCTTGGGAGGCCACTTCCACTGGGCGAGGGTGAGTGACACGCTTGCTTCCTATCTCTGGCCTCAGGATGGCATTACTGTAATTCCAGCTTTATGGCTTCTGGCTCCTTGACTCTGGACCTTCGCTGCACATTGCGGTGTGGAACAGGGCAGATTCCCCTTGTTGCAAAGAACTGCACATCAAGATATTCAAGACATTTCAGAAATTCCCAGTCAAAACATTTTGGGAAGAACAGCCAGATTTTGTAAAGAAAAAAAAAAAAAGGGCAGTTTAATGGGCAAAGATATTTTGAGTAATTCTACGCTTGAGTGACTGTCCAAGTTAAGAAGCTGTTCAACTAGCATTTTCAGGACTCCGTCTCCAGGCTGACTTACTGTTGGAGCATTCATCTCGCCGAGTGCTGGGACCTGATCAGAAAAGAGTTGTCCTCACCCCGTCTGCCCACGACCCCACCACCCGCTGTGGGTTTCCATACCAGGAAGGGGACAGGCTCACGTGGTTTGCCTTAGGGGCAGGGACGCTGACGGAATAAGCATCGCTTTGGTCTCTCCTTCCCTCACACCTGGAGGCAGGAATGCCTTCCCCAGAGGGCGAGGACAGAGCTCCAGAGAGTTCCTTGCCCACCTGGAAGCAGTGGGATGGAAGGAATGCCTGGGAGGAGGCCCTCACCTGCAGTTCCCCACCTCAGTTCCTGCCGTTCCCCTGCAGTATTCCCCACCTCCCCTGGGCACGTCTGCTCCCGGCTTCCGACTGCGTGGCCCCCCCAGTGCAGGTGCATTGGGTAAAGCGGACCCCGTTCCAGAGGTGGTGAAGATACCGCTCCCAACTTTTATATTTGTGGAGCATTCTGTGACTTGAGGCAGGTCTCTTTACACCTTTCTGCCTCAGTTTCCCTCTTCACATGGCATAATATGGCAAATATTCTGGTGCAGCCAATAGGAGACCACGTTTTGAAAACAGGTTTGTCCTCATCTGACCCCGTTTCCTTCCATCTCTTTAGTGGTTGCTTTTCATCTCTTGTTACTTCCCAATTCTATTTTCCTCTCAGCTGGTTGCCAATTTCTCTCCCTCTCAGATGCATGTTGATAATGACTGGAGGGGTATGTTCTTTGAAGACACCCTAAACATAAAAGAGGATTCTGGAGGGCCAGAAGCCTTCAAGGTGCAGACGTACAAATCTCCAGTGACAACATTTCAGCAGAGATTTGTGGGGTTTTTTCTTTTTCTTTTTTCAAAAGGGAGTCTTTCCTAAAATGTCTTACATCCCATCGTGGTGGCAGAGGAGCCTTTATATAATGGAAATCATACAGATCGCTTTTCCTGCTTAATATTAGAACAACTATATTAAATTTATTTACTAGGCATCTACTTTTCTAACATTGTCTTACAAAAAGTTTTCAAACAATGCAGAAAAGTTGGAGGACTTTTAGAGCGAGTGCTCACATGCCTGCCACTTACAGTCTACGTGCATTAGTCTTTTAAAAATTGTTTATGTATTTTTAAAAGTTATTTTTTTTAAGTTTTCAAAAATTACACGCATTAATATTTTTTAAATAGAACTTATTGTCAAATTGGCTTCCATACAACACCCAGTGCTCATCCCAACAGGTGGCCTCCTCAATGCCCATCACCCACTGCCCCCTCCCTCCCACCCCCCATCAACCCTCAGTTTGTTCCCTGCATTTAAGAGTCTCCTATGGGGGCACCTGGGTGGCTCAGTCAGTTAAGCGGCCGACTTCAGCTCAGGTCATGATCTTACGGTCCGTGAGTTTGAGCCCCGCGTCGGGCTCTGTGCTGACAGCTCAGAGCCTGGAGCCTGTTTCAGATTCTGTGTCTCCCTGTCTCTGCCCCTCCCCCGTTCATGCTCTGTCTCTCTCTGTCTCAAAAATGAATAAATGTTAAAAAAAATTTTTTAATAAAAAAAAAGAGTCTCCTATGGTTTGCCTCCCTCCCTCTCTGTTTGTAACTTTTTTCCCCCTTCCCCTCCCCCATGGGCTTCTGTTAAGTTTCCCAAGCTCCACATATGAGTGAAAACATATGGTATCTGTCTTTCTCTGACTGATTTATTTCACTTAGCGTAATACCCTCCAGTTTCATCCATGTTGCTGCAAATGGCCAGATTTCATTCTTTCTCATTGCCAAGTAGTATTCCATTGTATATATAAACCACATCTTCTTTATTCATTCATCAGTTGATGGACATGTCGACTCTTTCCATAATTTGGCTATTAATGAAAGTGCTGCTATAAACATTGGGGTGTGTGTGCCCCTATACATGCATTCATATTCAACTGCGTGCGGTTTTATCATGTTTCTCCCTACCCGGCCCTTCCTGTCTACATACATCCATCTGTAATTTCGGGGCGTGCATTTCAGTGTAAGTTGCAGCCACTAAGACGCATCTCCAGTATACTTCGGCGTGTATATTGTTAGAGTCCACTATTTGCTTATAGTTTTTTCTGAACATACGATAAAACGCATACATCTTAAGTGTGCTGTGGGTAGGCATCCATTTCTTAAAACGTTCATTTCTATTTTGGCTGTGTATTCCCACACTTCTTTACTTCATAGTCAATTAGTTAATAGTGGCCAAGAGAGTACTCTGCATTCTGCATTTGGAAGCTGGAGGTCTAGGCTCCTTTGTTCGTCAGCAAGGAGAAATAATTGTTCCCCCTGCCAGATTCCCATCACCGTGATCTCTCAATGTCCAGGCGTGGGAAACAGACCCCTCCCCTCTCCTCCCCCTCCAACCCTCGGCCAGGGAGACCCAGGGCCACTTCCTGGGCCCCTCTGCTGCAGGTTGACCTTGTCCAGCCAGACCCAGGGATGCTGACTCTGCAGCCCTGAGAGAGTTAAATCATTGTAGACATCAGCTACCAGGCTGGCAGTTGTGACGCGCTTCCCGTTTCTGAAGAACTCGCCTTCGTGTTGTTTCATTCAGACCTCACTGCAGTCTGGTGGGGTGACTATTAGACATGGTTATTTCCCAGGCTGCAATACTGAGGCTCAGAGTGGGGAGGTCATGCAGCTTGGGTCTGGACGCAGGGCTGTGCGGCTTCATGTGATGAGCTCTCCCTGTGGCCCCACAGCGCTTTCACGCAGTCTGAATCCCCAGGCTGTGACAGAGAGACTGTGCGCATCGCTAAGTATATGTCCCGGTAACTTTCTGGGAAGTCTGATTTGGGCACGATGTTAAACTGGGGCGGCGGGGGCGGGGGGGTGGTTTGCAGACATTAATGACATAATTTGCTGGTCATGTGACAGGATGTATATAGTCTGGCGGAAAGACCTTTGGTTTTGGTGTCAGCTGATGTGGGTTCTTCATATCCAAGCCGTGTGACCTCAGGCAAGTCATTTAACAAGAACCAAGAGTTTGAATGTTTAATATGTGCCCGGGGGGTACATACATAATCTCATTTAACTCCCCTCCTGGTGCCATACCATTATTTTCAACCTTGCTTTATAGATGAAGAAACTGAGGTGCAGAGAGATAAAGTACCTTGTCCAAGGTCACACAGCTGAGGAACCCAGAGACTGGGGCCTGTTCTCTTAACCACATTCTTCCATCACAGCATCTGCAACATGGGGATAACCAGGCCCTCCTTAGGGGAGCCTTGGGGACTGTGGGGTCAGATCTGTAAAGTTTTATCTCCAGGGAGAAGTGAGCTTCCATCCCCTGCCTTCAACAGTTCAAATGCAGGCTACAATGAGATGCCCCTGGGCCAAATTTGGCCCACGTGGTGTTTGCCGGAGAGTTTTATTCTTTCACCTTGGATTATCAGTACTTACAAATTGAGAGAATAGACACAACACTGTCATTGTCCAGCTTGCCTTAAAAAATCTGCACATCTGGACAGAGCAAGTCCCCGTCTGGGCATGAAGCAGCTGGCGGGCGCTGGGGTAACTGATGCTTGACCCCCGGTCCTCCACAGCGCCCACCGTTCCTTCTTGTCTCCCGCTTCCCGAGGCCAAGCGTCAGTGGTCATTTTTTCCCCTGCTTGCATTGCGGTTTGGGGCTGACACAGGCCCACTGAACTCACTGTCTGCCTCACCCCTGTGGGCATGTGGGTTTGTAGACAGAGCAAAGACCAGACAGCTCATGGGGCACATCCTTATTATTGTCCGGAAGGGAGCCACAACTCAGGTCATTTGCTATCTGTGAGAATCAAAGGTCAGGGTGTTCTCATGGCACTAGGAATATTTGCGAGGCATTTACTTCCCAGTTTGTCACTCACCGGTGGTCATACAGAGCTTTGGTGAATGCCGTGGCTGTATCTGGGGTCATCAATTTCAGTTTTTCAGCACACCCTGCAACCTGGCCCCTGTTCCTTGTGGTTGCCCAGGGCCTTGCAAAGGACCCTCATTCCTGATTGTGCGCCCTCTTCCCTAGGGCTTCCATCTGAAAGTGTAATCATGTTCCCCGGAGGTAGTAACAGCACTTCCCCAGGGGAAACGTTTAGGTAACACACAAGTGTTTTTAAAATGTTAATTGTTATGTATTTATTTTCATGAGTACTAGAAAAATATAACCAGCACATCAAGTCTCTGATTTTAAGAATATTCTTGCTTGGAAGGAAGCAAGGTTTTAAAAAGAGTTATTTTAAAGTTAATTCAAAGAGAAAAAGCAAGGGGCGCCAGCGTGGCTGAGTCGATTAAGCCTCCGACTTCAGCTCAGGTCATGATCGCACAGTTCGTGAGTTCAAGCCCCGCATCGGGCTCTGTGCTGACAGCTCAGAGTCTGGAGCCTGCTTTGGATTCTGTGTCTCCCTCTGTCTCTCTGCCCCTCCCCCACTTGTGCTGTGCTGTGTGTATGTGTGTGTGTGTGTGTGTGTGTGTGTGTCTGTCTGTCAAAAGTAAATAAACATTAAAAAAAAAATAGAGGGAAAAAGCAAGTAAATGTCACTACGGGTGAAAAGTGACAGCAAAAATACAGTGTTGACACGTTAATGACTGAGGTTTGGGAGAAACTTCACGGGCCTCCTGTCATCCTCTCCACTCTCTTTGGGCCAAGTCCAGGGGCAGGAGACAGGGTGCCCTCTCTCATCCCTTGCTTCACGTCCTTTGCTCCCTCAGGTCTAGGGAACCTTGACCTGGGTATGATTGGAAGCTTTGCTCTTCCTAATCACAACTTATCCAAAGTCTATTGTGTTGCCTTTGCAAATAAGCCCTTTACGGGTCTTGAAGGCTCTATACTTTGGCAACTCAAGAAAAGATTCTGGTTGTGTGTCATCCCTTGGGGTATAAGGATATAGAACGCCCTGACTGCTGCATGAATGGGGGAATCATCCCGGGGTAATGTGAAATCGCAGGAAACAAACAAAAGCCAAACAAAACCCTTACCAGTTAGTAGTTTTGAAGAACTATCCCATCATATGTGGATGTAGCAACTGTGTGTAGGAACAGCAGTTGTTGGCAAGAACATAAGGATTGAGCTGAGTCAATGGACTTGGCTGGATTTCTTCACCTGTCTGCAGAGTGGTATGTGTAAGTACTCAGTAATTGGTTGCCCTTGTGGGGATGATGACAACAAGCCAGGTCTTTCTTCCAGTGCTGATGTTAATTTAGGGAGAAAGAGGAGTTGTGTCTTGAGGTTTGATGTTGAAGTTTTTGCCCATGAGAACATCTTGACAGAGAGCAGTCTGTTGGCATATTAACGGCCATGCCCTAGGGCCACCATTTTCCTATGCCTTTGTTTGGTCTGTGGGGACAGGGAACATTCTATTCTGTTGGTCATAAGGCCAGACAGTGGGAGGAGAGGGCAGCTCTGGGCACTTGGCTACTTTCTAGGTTGGGTAAAAGCCAGCAAGGACTGGCTGCAGCTCTCCCACCTGGCTCCCATACGTGAATACACAGTTAGAATTTACTGAGTCCCAGCTGAGGGTCCAGTGGAGGGAAAGGGACAAATGAGTGTATTACCTTGAATGGAGATCACTAGGATTCTCGCCAATACAGCATTAGCACAAAGGACAGAAATGGCCCGAAGAAGCTAGCTTGGCTTCTCCCAGAGATGACTCCCCATTGAAAATAGATTCCTCTCTTTGGTGGGTTTTATTTAACTTGCAGTTATTTCCATTGATTTTGCAATAACCGCATTGTCTAGTTTCTGTATATGATGCTCCCCTCAGTAGTTCCAAAAGGATCCAGCCCCGCCGCCATCTTGATGTTAGCTGGTGAGACAGTTTTTGGACTCCTGGCCTTCTGGAACGGTAGAGAATGAATTTTTTTTAAAGACACTATGTTTGTGGTCATTTGTTACACTGGCCACGTACTTCCGTCCCTTCTCTCTACCGTGCTTCTGTTGGGGGAAGTGCCAGCAGGAGACACGATGTCCTATCCAGTTACAGCCAGGTTGGTGACTAGTGGAGGAACGTTGGCCTCCTTGCCCCTCAGAACCTCCATCTGGCTCTCTTTGGTCAGCAGGGCTCTGAGTCTGAGCTCAGGGGTTCCCTTCAGAGGAGGGGAAGGACCAGGATGTCATGGGAGCTGTGAGATGGGGACACTGTCACATACCTGTAGCATTTTCCCAGCCATAGGAACCAGATCCCTGCTTGGGCTGAGCAGGGAGCTGCCACTGGCATCTGGACCCAGATAATCTGAATTAGTTTCCTGGTACCACAAAGGTAGTGGCTTAAAACAGCACAGATTTAATTTATTACAGTTCTGGAGACTGGAAGTCAGAAATCAGTCAAGGTGTTGGCTCTCTGGCGACCTTAGAGGAGAATTCATGTCCTCGGGTTTTCTACCTGCTGGAAGCGACCTCCATTCCTTGGCTGCTGGGCACTTGCTGTTTTCAAAACGCATCACCGCAGCCTCTCGTCTGTCATCGCATGGACTTCTCCTCTGACTCTGACTCCCCTTGTGCCCCTCTTATTAGGAGATATGTGACCACACGGGGCCACGGAGTATGCAGAGTCACCTCGCCATCTCAAGATCTTGAACTTCATTACACTGGCAGAGCCCCTTGTTCCAAGGTCACAATCGCAGGTTCTAGGAATTAGGACGGGGACATCTTTGGGTCTAGGTACTTAGGGCCATTATTCAGCCTACTGCCGACCCCCTCAGAGCAGAAGGTTGCTGATGCCCTGTGAGTGTCAGTGGAGCCCTGCCCGCAGCTCTCTTTCTGGAAGGTGATGGATAGTGTTCTGAGCCTGGGGCCAGCCTTTTTCTGTGTACATGCGAACACCGCTTGATCTGAGAGCCTCAGGGAGCCACCACTTGGCCTTGGCTGTGCACTTGCCCCGTGCTGGATAGTGGGGTCTTCAGTGGCCTTTCCAGAAAAGAACATAGAGGCGTGATCGTGAGGTTTTGTGAAAAGCACTTGGTAATTGCTGTGGGCCCCAGGGAGCTGTCTGGGAAGGACTCGAAGACACCTGTGACAGAGCCCTGTTGGTTTTCTTTCCCTGGTGCTAGAGCTGCTGTTTTTTCTGAGCACTTCCTAACTAATCAGAAGCCAGGCCTCACAACATTAGGCTGAAGCCCCAGGTAAGCTCCTGTTGACCAGGACTCCGGTTCGTGCTTTCTCGCCTACCACCGCAAGAGCATCGTGTACAGGACTGGAGTTGGGGTGCCTCTAAAAAAAGATCTTGGGTAAAAGGCCCATGGGGTTAATGGAGGTGGATGGGGTCTGTAGTCACGGCTTTGAAAACAACTGGATTTCATAGGGCGAGAATGGAAGGAAGGGCAGCATTGCGAATGCTGCATCTTTTTCAAGATAAACAGCGTTTGGAAGGAGTAGATGGTGGGGCCCAGGCAATTTCTAAAGTGCCACGATTGAGTGTGGTATGGGCAGGGATAGGCCAGGTAGGGAATACCTTTACTTACGAATTAGCCAGGATTGGTTGAAAATGATAGAGACATAACTAGTTTAAGTAAAAGAAAAAACAGTAGGAAAAATTTTGGCTTAGATATCTTGAAGAGGCTGACTTTAGGCACAGTTGGATCTGGGGCATCCAAATGTGTCATCAAGACTCCATCTGTCCCCAACTATCTGTTCTGTTATCTTCCCATTAGTACTGAGGTCCTCTGGACTTGCATTCTATCAGCTAAGCAGCCTCAGTGAGAAGGAGCAGCGTTCCACACCCCCCCCCCCAAATTTCTACATAAGTGGTTGGACTGATTTCCATTGGTCTGGTTTGAGCCATAGGACCATTCTTAAACCAATTATCGTGTGACCAGGAGGGTGTGATGCTCTGATTGGCTGGGTCTGGGTCGCTTGTCCCTCCTGTCCTGCAGCCAAGACAGGGGGTCAGACCTAACTGAGCCACCAAGCCTGAGAGTGGAGGAAAATTGGCTCCCAAAGGAAAATTGGTTGTTGTTAACAGAAGATAGAGGAGTAGGTGCTGATGAGGCAGAAATAGCAGAATTGTCCATGGCAACTTACAGCACTGAAAGGGCTTATTAAAAGGCTGTTAGATTACTTTCTAGGATAAGGGGAGGAGTGTGTGTGTTGCTTTTACAAATCTTTCTGAGAACATCTGTGTTCTGATCTTTAGCCCTGATCTTTAGTTGAGGGGCATATCCTGTTAGACTTCAAGACAACTGGGGTTTATTTCACCATCTACAAAGTAGAAGAAAAAAACCCCAAAATGCTGACTTAGTAAAAAAGCAAACAAAACAAAACAAAACAACAACAAAACAAAACAAAACAAAACAACCCGAAACACTTGGAGATCCTGAAAGTTCAGAGCATTATCTTTCCCAAGTGAGCTTCAGGGGGCACAGAATGAACAAAAAATGCTTATCAGCATACATACATTGTACTCAGAAATGCCATTCATTATATGGATCTCCAGTGAGAGGCTCTGGGAAGGTCTTAATACCCTGGGACACTCAGGCTGTCCTTTTTAATAAGGGGAGGCTTGTTCTGGGCAGTTGTTCTGGCCATGGCCCAATGAAGCTTGCTACATTCTATCTCCCAAATTCCCTTCAATTTCCTGTGGAATTCTGCCCTTTTTTCTTTTCCCTTTTATCTTTTTTTTTTTTTTTTTTTTTTTTTTTTTTTTTTAAAGAAATTGTTAAAATTCCTTTTCTAGCCTGAATCTGCTTCCTGGTTATTTATAAGAGCTGTGTGCCACCCAGAGGTGGCTGGTTTTTCAGACAGAGACATGAACATTTTGACTTTTGTGTCCCTCCTTAATTTGAATGTGGAGTGAAATGTGACCAGACCCAGGGTTTGGTCAGGTGTCACCATGTCTAGAGGATGACAGTAGCAGTTAGGACACGTTGCTCTGAAAGTAACAAAAAACCCAGCTCAAACTAGCTAAAATGCTACAGGCATTTATTGGCTCAGGTGACTCACGTGTCTAGGGATTATCAAGCTGCAGGCATAGGTTGATCAGGCATTTTTCACCTGCTTTATTCACTGATGTAATAGCCTAGGCATTTAGAACAGTGTTCAGAACAGTGAATATTTTTTGAACGCAGAAGATTATTGCAACTCTACTTTTTTCTGTGGGTTGGTTTGTGGGGGAACAGGCAACATCTTCTTTGTGTCTCTCTCTCTCTCCTTCTTTCTCTCCTCTCCCTTATTTGCCAGTAGCGTTCCCACTTGCCTTATTATAGTACTAAATCCTCACAACTGCCCAAGGCCTCCAGCATTTTACAGAGAAGGAAACCAAAGCCAGAACTCCAGAAGAATATACCTTCGGATAGTCCTTTCCGAAGTGCTCCTGTGGAACACTGATGGCAGATATGTCTCTTCTGACTTCCCAGCCTGTACCTTCTGTTTATATTCGAAATGAGCAGCTGCCCTCAGCCGGCAGGATAAGGAGCTGAAATTCACTCTCCAGTCCTGCTGGTCTATATATTTCCAAGTTGGCAGCAAAACCCTTTCTAACAATAACTGCCGTCAGTTTGTAAAACAGGAACACATGGCAGGCAGCTTGACCATTCCATGGGGAGAGTGGAGAGCCCTGAGCCATCCTGGGGGAAAGCATCACCATCACCCCCTAGGCCAGGTCCCTGCAACACTGGAGCTGTGCTGAGTCCAGCTTTCCTGAGTTTACACCTTTTATGCCTCCGGAGCATCCCAAAACTCACATTGTCTTTTCTCAGATGCCCAAATGCCCTTCGATTGCGTGTTAACTGGATTTCCAGTTATTTATTTCAAACATTTAATATTTTTCCTTCTCTTATTTAAAAATGTCTCGGGCACCTGGGCGGCTCAGTAGGTTAAGTGTCCGACTTCGGCTCAGGTCATGATCTCGTGGTTCGTGGGTTCAAGCCCTGTGCCAGGCTCTGTCTGACAGCTCAGGGCCTGGAGCCTGCTTCGGATTCGGTGTCTCCTCTCTCTGCCCCTCCCCCGCCTATCTCTCTCAAAAAGGAATAAACTTCAAAAAAATCAAGAAATAAAAATGTCTCATGTCCTTGGGCTGAACTTCCTAATGGAGGAGGGTCTCCTGCTACTCCTATGGATTCTCTATCAAAGGAATACCCCTGAGGACTGTTGGGCCCTGATACCCTTCTGGAAGACAGACTTTGATGAACCAAGTTCAAGAGGAGAAGGAGGACAGAGCCCAAACAAAAAACTACGTGGTTGGAACTTAAATCAAGAGCCCCAAATCAAAGGCGGCATGCAACAGGCCCCACAGGACTGCCAGAATGTTTTAAATCTCTTGCCAGGCTGAGGATCCACAGAGGCTGGCCAGAGATAACACCAGAGAGGAGCCAGGAGTCGCTCCGGCTGTGGTGTGGGCTCCACGGTAGCAGCCTGGGAACTGCATGCACACCCCACCGGATCACTACACTACCCCATGCTTCCTAGCTCTTGGTGACCCATTAGCGACCTGATTGCCTACTTGTACCTTCCTCTCAGCCCCCAAATCAGGTGTTATCCTTTCAGGTTAGGTGGGGAACTGTGTAACAGAAGGTAGAGCAGGTACATTTGCATATGCACCTGGGTGAACAATGCTTCCTGTTAAACGGGTGGAAGTCTTTTTTTTAATCCAGCATTTTCGGGAGTGGCCCCAGTAAAGATGTGTGAGGTAGGCTTATCACATTCACAGATGAAACAAAGCCGGGATAGAGAGGCAATTCTATAGATGGCCGCGAGAAAGCTCCAAGAGATCTCAAGCTCCAACCAAGCATGAAATGCAACAGAGAGCAACGTCAAGTCTTATGTTTATTTCCATGAAATCAATTCTGTCGCCCCCATGTCACTCTAGAAGGCCTGCCTTTAACTCCCTTCCTGAGGTTCCAGTTCTGAATGTCTTTGTGTTTGCTCCTAAAGGTCCCTTCAGGTCTGCAGACTTTCCTCATGGATCCCTTTCTCCCCCAAAGTGGTTTTTGGAGCTGTGTGGGGATGTTCTGTCCCACCCCATGCTGTGCCTGCTTAAGCCATTACCATATAGCCCTGTGGGACCCACTTGGGGGAGAGTGGGGACTGTGGTTCCCAGAGGCACACATAGGATATGAAGCTCCACAGACCGGGGGCCAGGCAAAGGCTTCGCCAGGACTTTGGGGTAGGCTATGTTGCTGAGCAGGAAGTGCCTGCCCCATTCTGACAGTTGCTGGCTGTGGAATGGGCCTCCGGGGGGCTGCCGTAGACCTCGATCCGCATGACTTCCCATGCCCGGACTGCCTGCTCTCCAGGCTTTGGGGCTGGGGTTTTCAGGGTTCTGGTCTCTGCCGGCTCTGCTTCGTTTGTTTCTCTCAAGATCTTTATCACAACTAAAGATTTTTTTTTTTTTTAGGGGTATGTATATGAGTAGTTTAAAAGTTCTCTGATAGTTCTTTTTTTTATTTATATTTTATTCTCTCCCAATTCAATATATATATATATATATATATATACACATATATATATATACATATATACATATATATGTATATATATATATACACATACATATATATATGTAAAACATGTGCAGCCTTCTGTGAATATTGAATATGGAACCAATTACTCGAGGTTGCAGTAATTACTTTTATACAACTAGACTCGGAGACTCGTGAATCAATTCCATGCCCATTAGCAATGTATGCTTGAGCCAAGATTTTCTTTTCCTTTCTTTTTTTAATAGGACTGGACAGTGTTGAATCCTTGAAAAAAAAAAAAAATGACACTTTTTTTTTTTTTTCCAAAGCTGACAGCACATTCCGTCTACTCGGCAATATAGAACTAATGAAGATGTAAGTGTAAGAAAACCTATAATTGAATCCAGTACGTAGCAAGCATAGTTTAACACAAAGCACACCCAGCTGAAATCTCATGTGCTGGCGGTCTAATCCTGTCAGGGCGGCCAGCACTAGGAAATATTTCTGGATTGTGTCTCAGGCAGTGTTCGCTATCCAGGCAGCCAGGGCAGAATGCAAATGGCTGCAAGCTAAGTCAGGGAACACCCGACTTGCCTTTGATAAGGCTGCCTTTTGGTCGATTATTTAAAGGGTAAGGATAGGAAAAATAAGCCTGGGCAACGGAGGCATTTGGACTAGAGATCTTCTCAGAACTTTCCTTCCGTTTCCCTTGACAGCGTTTGTCAGCTCCGTGCGTGGTGGCCAGAGGTGTGTGTCTTCCCACGTTGCAGAATTGGGGCAGTCCCTCAGGGACGTGTCTTTTGGTCCTGGCCCTCCGGTTTCCAGCAGTCGGGGCCTGATCGACCCAGCTGACGAGTTCCCTGCATCCGAGGACCCCTTTGATGTGCAGTCAGCGTGGGAGGGAGACTAGAGTGGAAATATGTATCTTCCTTTCAAAATTCTTGATAGATGATTCACTGCCAGGTGTCCCCAGTGCCCCCAGCTGCTCTGTCCCCTGCAGTTGCTCCCTGGGGATAAGCACTCCTGATGCCTCGTCCTTGGCTCTGCCTGGCTTCCTGGCTGGGGAGGGAAACCGCGGCACAGCCCCCAGAAACTGTGCTGTGAATCAGTGCCTGCCAAAGGCAGGCAGGCGTGTTCCTTTGTGAGCCTCTCAGAGCAGCCAGCCTTGCAGAAGGAGCACCAGGCTAAAAACAGCTTGAAACTGAATGCCTCTGGTTGGCTCCTCCAGTGCCCACCCAGCCACATTGTTTCCCACTCAGCCTTGACCGAGATCACAGGAGCCGTGCTTATGTGGAAACTGTAACAGATCTACACAGTGACGCCCACCACCCAGCTGCCCCCATTCTCTCCCCAGTCCTCTGGGTTGAGGGCAAGCTGCCTGGCCCTTGGGGCAGTGGCGTTCTGCTTGCAGTCTGTGGAAGGCAGCATGACCTTCCGGGCTCGGCCCTTGGAGAACTGGGCCAGATGTGCTGCCAAACCCTGTCCCCAAGGCCCTGGGGGCCTGTGCTTGGAGCTGCAGGGAAGTCCCGGGGTGTCTACCGAGCAGGCGGCCTCCGTCTGGACACCCAGCCCTTTCAGCTGTTGAGCCCTACTTGGAAGAGGCATTCCAGGGACATTCTTTCTGTCTGGATCAGGGACTTGGCCTGAACTCTGAACCAAAAACCGGAACAAACTGCACCGGTTTGCTCAACCTCGAACCAAATCCAAATAGTTTTTATATCACGAAGAACCAAACCAGAGTTCTGGGGTTTGCTTTGCTTTGCTTTCCCACCAGAGAACATGTAGTGAATGAGGCCAAACTGGAACAGGAATCATCTCCCTCCTCAGGCGATGGAGAAGGAACATGAAGAGAACCTCAGCATAGATTTTGGACCCAGTTGGCTCATGGGCTGGAACACACTAGAAGTCAGGGTTAGATCTGCAGAGACCGTACTAGGTCGGCTGCAGGATGGAGAGGCTATGGTGTCAGACCTGCGCCCAGATGACAGGCGAAGTCGCAAACCCACATCTCTGCGGACGGTGCCCAGAAAATTGCCACCAGGCAGCCATGATGAATGCAGGATGCCACAGATGGGTAGAGAAATATGCAAAAGGTAGGAGCTTTAGTAAAATGAGGTTGACCTCTCAGAATTTTTTTCTGGTCTTTCTGGGTCACTTAGTAGGTAGTTAGCCAGCACCTGCTAAAGCACATCCAAAAGAAGTGACAAAGGCATGACCCCTGTTGCCTCAGAGCCCATGGTACACTTTGGGGAGTGTTGTGGGATACTACAGTGTACCGACGAGAGGCTGTAATGGTTTAAATAGTGAACCCCCCCCCCAAGTTTATATCTACCTGGAAACCCAGAATGTGACTTTCTGAGGAAATTGGATTTAGGGTGGGCCCTAAATCCAATGACTAGTGTCCTTATAATAAGAGGAGAGGACATAGAGAAACATGGTGGGAAGAAGACCATGTGGAGGCAGAAGCAGAGGTTGGAGGGAAGCAGGCACAGGCCAAGGGACATCTGGGGCCACCAGAAACTGGAAGAGGCAAGGAAGGTATCCCCCCTGGTGCCTTTGTGGGGAGCACAGCCCCGGTGACCTTGATTTCAGACCTGCAGCCTCCTATACTGTGTGGGAGAATAAAGGTCTGTTGCATTTAAGCCATTCAATTTGGGATACTTGGTAATGGCAGCCACAGGGCACCAATATGGAAGCCTTGGAGACACCAAGGGCCTGCCACACCCACACCTCCTTTCTGAGGAAAACGGCATCTTTTGTGTAATTAACCACATCTGTGTCATGTGACTTCACTTTCCCGGTCACACATGATTGGACCGACGACTGGCTAGACATGTGAGGATGTCCGCCCATGCAGTGCCTGGATACTCTAGAGTGGAAGGCATTCTACCAACCTGACCTCTGAAAATGGAGACACATACACCGCATCGGGGCATGGCGGGAACAGAGGAAGGAGCCATGAGGCAGAAAGTGTGAGGCAATCAGACCAGGAGAGAGAGAGGGACAGAGAAGGAGAGATGGAGGAGCCATATATTGAGAGAGGCAGCGTCACTAGAATCAGCAGCCACGTTGCCCCCCTAAGAGGACAGGTCACTGTTACATTTCACAAGCAGCCTGAGACTGGTTACTGTGTTTGTGTTTGCTTCCTGGGCTCCTTCACTGGATTCCTACAATTCATCCCCAGGTCCAGAGAGGACGTGAGCATTCCTTTGTCCTCTGCAATCTGAAACAGCTCAACCAACACAAAGACACAAGCGAGATCACCGTAGAAAAATAGGAGCTCACGTATCGTGTTTAACCCAAGGCTCGTCCATATAAATTGCTTGCTGGCTGTGTTACCTTGTGCAGGGTGCTTAACCTCTCTGAGTTCCGATGTTCTCTTGTATCAAATGGGATTAATGTCATCCCTCAGAGGGTTTTGTGAGGATTAAATAAGCCATTGAAAGTGAAACATCCATTACAATGCCTGGTACCAAGCATGCCCTTGACCGTTCGTTTCCTTCCCTTCAAGTGACTATACCTGACACTGGACTTGGGTCTGGGTCTATAGTTTTGGAAACAGACATGTGCTGCCAGTTTGAACCAGTCTGGCAAGTGCTTTTTTGAAAATGCTTTGGTTGGGTTTAATTCAGGGGTCACTAACAAGATTTAAGTTTAGTTTGTTTGGAAATGTAGCAAATGAGTGTGGTTTGGGGTCCTCCCCGCCCTCTTTACGTTTGTGTGTCTATAGCGCATCTCAGTTAATGTCCCTGAAAGAACCTATCCATATAGCATTAATTTAGTCAGCAGAAATCTTGCAGAAATAGAATTTTGGAACCCACTAGTCTGTCAAAACGTTCCCTAGCTTTTTGAATAGTTTTTAGAAGTCCGATAACACTTAACACATCATTGGACCTTAACAGTATTAGGCAGCCAAATCAGCGTCGGCCTCACCCGTGTTTTCCAGCGCTGTGCCCTTCTCTGTTCCTCCGACCCTGAGGCCTCCCACATCCTGTCTCTCAGGTCCTTAAGAGAACAAAGCACATCAGACGTCTTTTAACGTTGACGTTTTCATCCTGAGCACCGCAACTTAACAACAAAAGAGAGTTTGGGCAAAACAGATGATATTTTCTGATGCAGCCTGTTTTGTCTTTGGAAGGTTGAGATGCCTTTCAAGCCCTACAACCGTACTTTTTCATCTTTTCTCTCCTCCAGACCCCACTCCGCTTCCTAACAGTTGTGCTCAGCAGGCCTCTTCACTGGCTGAGCAGCTCTGCGAGGAGGGTCTCCTCCAGTTCGTCCTTCCTGCCACGGTCACCGGTCACCGGTCCCACCGGCTGCTGCACTGGGTGGAGCTGACAGGGGTCGTGGGAGGGAGGAGAGAGGAGGGTGGTGTGAATGGCCAGGAATACCTACGCTAGCTAGGGGCGGGTGTGGGACGGTGGGACGAGGAGTGAGCATGTGCACAGAGGCTGCAAGCGTTCTGCAATACGATGTATGGCAAAAATGGCATAATGTGGGACGCCTGGGTGGCTCAGTCGGTTAAGCGTCCGACTTCGGCTCAGGTCGTGATCTCGTGGTTTGTGAGTTCAAGCCCCGCATCGGGCTCTGTGCTGTCAGTTCAGAGCCTGGAGCCTGCTTCCGATTCTGTGTCTCCCTCTCTCTCTCTGCCCCTCCTCCACTTGTGCTCTGTCTCTCTATCAAAAGTAAATAAATGTAAAAAAAAAATTAAAAAAAAAAATGGCATAATGTGAAGACTTGATAAAATTGGTTAGAGGTTGCAGTGTGCACTAATATCCTCAAGACTTGCCTAAATGTTTGATGGGGTGCCTGCGTGGCTCAGTCGGTCAAGCGTCCGACTCTGGCTTTCGGCTCAGGTCATGATCTCACGGCTTCGTCGGTTCGAGCCCCGCATCGGGCTCTGCACTTGTGGTGCAGAGCCTGCTTGGAATTTTCTCTTTCCCTCTCTCTCTGCACCGCTCCCCCGCCCCCCCCATGTGTGCTGTCTCTGTCTCTCAAAATAAATGATTTAAAAAAAAAAAAGACTTGCCTAAATGTTTGAAATACCTTATCATAAAATTTTGTTTTAAAAATACTTGCAGGGAGACCTTGGTGGCTCAGTCAGTTAAGTATCTGACTTCGGCTCAGGTCATAATCTCACGGTTTTTTGAGTTTGAGCCCCGAACTGGGCTCCGTGCTGACAGTGTGGAGCCTGCTTGGGATTCTCTCTCTCTCTCTGTCTCTCTCTCTCTCTCTCTCTCTCTCTCTCTCTCTCTCTCTCTTTCTCTGCCCCTCTCATGCATGCTCTCTCTCTCTCAAACATAAATAAAAAAAAAAACTTGCAAAGAGAGGTTCTGGACTTGAAAAAAAAAAAAGAATTTGCTGTGTTAAGAAAATCTGCATCACAGCAGTGCCATAGAATTTGCCTCGTGTCAGTGGGAACTTGGGGACTGAAGTGGCCTCGCATTTGAATGACTTCCTGAGCGTGTTTGGAGATCAAGCTTGAAGTAATTTTTTTTCCCCAAACAAAGCCACAGGTCTACCCCATTGACACAATGTTGATCCTTGAAGGATTGGATCACGTATGAAAGTTTCTTCAGATAGGCCCTTTTTTTTTTTTGTGGGGGTATTTTTTATACTTTCCATCCAGAGCCAGTTTATTTCTCAAGATTGTTTTCTGCTGGATAAGAAGAGAAGTTATCTGTGCAGTCACTGCCCATGGCCGGGACACTGGTTCCTGGGGGTCTGTAGCCATCGTGGAGGTTGTTTGTGAGGGTCTAGAGCAACGGCGTGTCACGAGAGTGCATTAGGGAGTAGACGTGTTCCTGGACGTTGGTCTGTCAGTCATCCATGGTCCTCTTGGTGAAGCCCTGTGGAGCTCTGGGGTGGGGCAGGGTAGTGGGTTCATGCTCAGCACCGAGGCAAGCTTTAATTTGTTCCTCAGATGGTTGAGGACTAGGACAGCACTATTTATAGAGACTGGAACCACTTCATGATGTCCCGGTGCTGCTCACATAGTTTTTGTTTCTCTGTTGAGGTATATAATTACCCTTTCCTTGGCTATGAACTTTCAGAATATGGGGCAGCCACACGCACAAGGACCTTCTACGACTAGTGATGACTTCTTTGACGTTCTTGGACGAGCTGCTTGGGGACCTCAGCCCATCCTCCGGGCAGCAGCAACAGCCCCAGGGTGGGCTAAGTATGTGCAGTGGGGGTTTGGAAATCAAGGTGGGCTGTCATATCCTGGACTGGGGGGAAAAGGGGGGACTTCCCAGTGGAGAGACCTGAAAAACATCTCTGCCAGCGGATCAGGGTCAACATCAACAGTCATAAATCATGTTGATAGCATATACCCTTGATATGTTGTAGTGAAAATAGCACTTCACCTCTGTGATCTTTCTCTCCCAAACCCATAACCTCAATCTAATCATGAGGAAAACACCAGACAAATATCAGTAGTAGGGCATCCTGCCCTGTACCTAATCAGTGCTCTTCAAAACTTCCAAGGTCATAAACAAGGAAAGTCTGAGAAGTTGTCACAGCCAAGAGGACCCTGGGGAGACATGACAGTTAAATATAAAGCGGCATCCTAGACAGGATCCTGGGACTGAAGAGCATTAGTTTCAAACCACGGAAATCTACATAAATGATGGAATTGAATGAAATTACTTAGGTATCAACATTGGTTCATTAATTGTGACAAATCTATCCTACCACTGTGAGATGCTAATGGGGATGTGTTCCACACATTGCATACATTGTTAAGATTTTGTCATATTTATTTCAAGCTTATTTTAAAAATAAATTAAAAACTACTGGGAAGAACAAATATGGATTTGAAAGTACTTCGGCATCTGTGGTGGATCAGAGATCGTCATGAATTCTTTGTCTCCCTTTTACACCCAGAAGTGGGATCTGTGTCTTCACCTCCTCAAATCAGGGCAGAAACGATCTGTGTCAGTGCAAGGCCTAGCCTTGACAAGCCTGGTGGGTTCTGCTTTCTCCTGCCACCATGCTGGGAGGCAGCTCAAGTAGTCATGTGGAGAGGCCCATGATGGTTCTCTACTTGTTGATAGTCTACCTGAGCTCCCAGCTAACGGCCACACCAACTTGCCAGCCATTTGAGTGAATCACCTGGAAAATGCATCTTCCAGGTGCAGCCAAACTGCCCTCACTGATGCCACGCAGAGCAGAGGTGAGCTGTCCCCACCAAATCCTGCCCAAGCAAAGAAATGTTGTTGTTTGAAGCCACTAAGTTTGGGGGTGACTTATTACATAGCAAAAGATGACCAAAACAGCATTGTACAAAAAGATTTTACCCCACGTCCTGTCTCTTACTTTAAAAAAATTTTGTTTTCATGTTTATTTTTGAGAGAATGGGAAAGCGTGAGCAAGGGAAGGGCAGAGGGAGAGGGAGACACAGAATCCAAAGCAGATCCCAGGCTCTGAGCTGTCAGCACAGAGCCCAGTGCAGGGCTTGAACACACAAACCATGACATCATGACCTGAACCGAAGTTGGACACTCAACTGACTGAGCCAGCCAGGCGTCCCTTGTCTTTTACTTTTTAATTAAAAAAAAAAAATCTTTCAGGGGTGCCTGATTGGCTCAGTCGGTTAAGTGTCTGACTCTTCGTTTGGGCTCAGGTCATGATCTCACAGTTTTGCGGGTTCGAGCCCTCCCCCTCCCCCACCAGGCTCTCTGCTGACAGGAGTAGAGTCTGCTTGGGATTCTCTCTCTCCCTGTCTCTCTGCCCCACCTCCATTTGCACTGTCTCTGTCTCTCTCAAAAATAAATAAATAAACTTGAAAAAAATCTTCTGTAGGTTGTTTTCCAAAATGCCTCACCAGTCTTCTGGGATGATACCTTTTATAATTTGACTTAGAGACTCTTCTCATGTCTTATATCTTGACCCTGGTAGGGAGGTTCTAGCCATGGGTCTCTTTTTAGGGCAAGGTTTCCTAAAGAGTACCTGGCAGAACAGAAGACCCACACCGGTCACTGGGGCTGCACTGTTCAATATGGCAGCCATATGTGGCTACTGAGCACTTGACATGTGTCTAGAATGAGATGTGCTGAAAACGTTCAAAACTCACCCGATTTTAAGGCCTCAGTGCTAGTCTTCGAAAAAGAATGGAAAATACCTCATTAATAATTTTATATTGATTATATGTTGGGCTGATAATATTTGGATGGATTGTATTGAATAAAATATATTTTCAGAATTAGATTTACCTATTTTATTTATTTTAATGTGGCTGCTAAAAGTTTTAAAATTACACAGGTGGCTGGCATTAGGTTTTTATTGGACAGCGCTGCTCTAGAGAAAAAGGTTCTGGGTCCAAGTAGTTTGGGAAATGTTGCTTAATTATCCCTTCCTGGGGAATTGTAGGGCATACACATTCAAGCCTCTCAGAAGGAAACTGTTTGACACTGGGGTATGATCAGCACATCAAAGGACAAATGGCGATATTTAATTGGCTCTTCTCATGACCAGATCCTCTTTGTCCTTCAGTTTCCAACAGAAATGGCTCCATTCCCAGCAAGGCCTTCCCTGACCACCCTATCTGATGTAAGTGCCTCCTGCCAGCTGCTTTCCATCACATCGCTTTGCTTTATTTGCCTTCATCTCCCTTCTGCCTGGCTAAAACCCATCTTGTGCATCAATCGGGGTCTTGACGGGACGTAGGAAGCAGTCACAGTGGGTCATTTGAGGAGTTTAATTAGGAACTGTTTATAAAGGTGGGGGAAGAATTTTGGGAAGCAGTAGGGATGCTGTAGGATCCTGGTGCTGGCCTCAGCTGGGAGCTGACACCACCAGGTGGATGTGACAGTCTTCAGTACCCAGAGAGAGAAGCTGGATGAGGAGGGCTGCCTGGAAGCAACAGGGTCTTTGTCGGGGGGACACAGTCTGCCTGTGGCACTCCTACAGGGAAGGAGCTGAGGAAATAAATATGCTAACCTCCCTTTGTCCCCCAATTCTGGCTCTTCTGCTGGCTCTCCTGTTGTCCACATCCTCCAGAAGCTGGAGGACAAGGGAGCCCACTGATAGAGTCTATCCTGGTCCACTGTCAACTTCCTTCGACTAAAATAGAAGCTCTGCAAGGTCAAGGGTGTTGCTGACTGGCTCACCAGTGCAGCAAATGCGTATTTGTTGAATAAATGACTAAATGGATGAGTAACTAGTTACTTAGGTTCAAAAGCCAGAGGCCTTAGGACATCGAGGTCATGAGCATCAGCACATGACAAAGTTAATCTGTCTCCCTTTTAGTTTTTAGTAAGCTTTTTATGGAAGTATAGCCATATATGGAAGTATATAAACCATAAGGGAATGCTTAGGTGAATTTTCACACACTAAGTACACCCCTGTGCCTTGAACTCAGATCAAAGAAGAGAACATTATGATATCCCCGAAGCCCCTTATGCTTCTTTCATTACCCTCGCAAGAACCAGCGCTCTTTTGAGTTTTACAGCCAAAAACGAGTTCTCTTTTTGAACTTTATATAAATAGAATTCTATAATATGTGCACTTCAGCGTTTGATTTTTTTTTTTTTTTTTTTGCTCAACATTAGTTTGTGAAATTCACTGATGATGATGTGAGAAGCTGTGATTTGTACATTCATGTTCCTGTATAATATTCAAAATTTTGAGTGTATCACAACTTACACACGTATATCCCACATACACCTTAAAGAGGAATTACATATCACAGAGTATGTATGTGGTCGGCGAGAGCGGGTATCAACAATTTCCCAAAGCGGTCATGCCAGTAATATGCCCACTGCTGTTCCAGTTACGCCATATCCCGTTACTAGATATTATCAAGATGGTTTATTCTAGCCATTCTGATGAGTCTGTGTTGTTGTTGGTATTTTTGCTGTGGTCTTAATTTGCATTTCTGTGATGACTAACGCGATGAAGCACCTTTCTTGTTGGCCATTTGGATATCCTCTTTTGACAAACGCTTATTCAAGGCTTCTGTTAATTTTTCTATTGGTTCATTGGGAGTTTTCTTATGCACTTGTGGAAGTTATTATATATTCCGTATGTGAGTCCAACAGCTAATACATATTACAAATATCATTTCTCACTCTTTGGCTTGATTTTTTAGTCTCTGAATGGCATTTTTGATCAAATTAATATATCTATTGATTTTAAAAGATACAATTTATCAGTCTTTTCATGGGTGGCAAATGCTTCTTGTGTGTTTCTTTTCTTTTTTTAATTTGAGTGATCTTTGAGCCCTCCAAAGTTGTGAAGATCTATATTTTCTTTTAGAAGCTTTATAATTTTACTTGATTTTACTTTGCACAATTACATCCTATCTGGAATTGTGTGGTGTATAATAGTGATCAAAAGTCTTTTTTTTTTTTCTCTCTCATCAACCAAGTGCCATTTGTTAGTAAGACCATCACACCCCTCATTGCACTCCCGTGTCACCTTTGTCATAAAATTATATGACTGCATACTGTGGGTCTATTTCCAGCATCCCTATTGTATTTCATGAGTTTATTTTTATATCCTTGGTCTAATAACATACTGTCTTTTTACCCTGTAATGAGAACTTTTAAGATTTACTCTTTTAGCAATTTTCAAATATAGAATATTACTAACTATAGTCTCCATGCTTTACATCACATCCCTGGGACTTATTTATAAACTGGAAGTTTCTACCTTTTGACCACTTGTACCCATTTTGCCTACCACCACTCCCCACCTCTGGAAACCACCAGGTTGTTCTCTGTATCCATCTATGATTTCTTTTTTTTTTTTTTTTTTAATTTTTAGAACCCACGTATAAATGAGATCATACAGTATTCGTCTTTCTCTGTCTGACTTATTTCACTTAGCATAATACCCTCTAGGTCCATCCATGTTGTCACAAAATGACAGGATTTTCTTCTTTTCTTAATGGTTGAATAATATCCTATTGTGTACGTACACACACATATGTATGTGTGTAATTTATATAATTTTTCTCCATGTTCTGGTCTTTTTTGGTGTCAAGGTTATAATGGCCTCATTAAACAAGTTAGAAAATATTTTCTTTCTGCCAGTGTATTCAACTGTTTATGTAAGATTGGTGCCATTTCTTCCATAACTATTTAGAGGAATTTACTTGGAGGAGAGCCGTTTCTGCCTGGAGGTTTCTTTGGACAGATATTAACTACAGCTTCAACACTGTAATAGGTATAGGACTATTTTAGGCTTTTTATTTCCTCTTGTATCAGTGTTTGTTAGTTTTGTTTGCCTAAGGATTTTCCGTTTTATCTAAAATTTAAAATTCATTATTAAGTTGTTTGTAATATGTTGTAACTATCTTTTCGATATCTGTAGCACATGTACTGATGTCCTCCCTTAAATTCAAACTGGTAATTTGTGGCTTCTATGCTATTTTCCTATCAGACTTCTCAGAAACCTACTATTTTTATTATTCTTTTACAAGTGCTAACTTTCAGGCATGTTGATTTTCTCTCTTGAATGTTTGTTTTACATTTTTATTGATTTCTGCCCTTAGTTTTTTATTATTTCTTTCCTTCTCATTTCTCTAGATACAATTTACTATTTTTCTTACTTTTAAGGTAAATGAATAGATTATTCATTTCCATTCTTTTTTCTTTTTAAATATATGCATTTAAGGGTATAAGTTTTCTCTTAGCAGAGGTTTAGTCGCATCCCCCATGTTTTGATACGTTGTATTTTCATGATAATTTAGTTAAAAATATTTTCCAATCTCCACTGAAGTTTTTTCTTTGACCTATTTAAAAGTGTATTGTTAAATTTCCAAGCATTTGAGGAATTTTTACTTATTTTTGAAATTTATTTCCAGCTTAATTCTTTTGCGGTCAGGGAACATATTCTGAGTGATTTCAATCCTTTGAAACTTGTTGAAACTTCTTTTATGGCCAGCGTAAGTGTTCCATGTACGCTTGCAAAGAATGCACACTCTTTTCTGCACAGTGGTCTGTACATAGTCAAGGTTGTTAATTGTGTTGTTTATATCTTATATATCCTTACTGATTTTTTTTCCTCCTGTACCTTTTATTGAGAGAAGCATGTTAAAGTTTCCCATTGTGAGTGTGGATTTGCCTACATTTATAATTCTGTCAATTCCTCTTTTATATATTTGGAAGCTATGATTTTTATGTACATATAAATTGGGAACTTAGTGTCTGCTTGGAGAATTAACCGTTTCATCATATTAAACTTGTATTTTCATCCCAATGGTGCTTCTTGCCTTGAGTCTACTTTGCTATCAGGATAGCCAGTCCAGCTTTCTTTTGGATAGTGTTCGCCTGGTATATTTTTTATCATCTTTAATTTTAGCTACTCTATGTCCTATGTTTAAGGTATACCCTAATAAGCAGCATATATTAGATTTTATTTTTAATTTAGTTTAATAATTATAGGCTTTTAATTGAACTACTTAATCCACTTACATTTAATTACTGATGAATTTGAGTTTATAGCTACTACCAGGTTACTTAGCCAATCTACTGGATCATAAATAGAAATTTATGCTAGTCCCTACTTCCTGACCTTCTTTCTTTACTCCTCTCTCTCATTCCTCTTTCTACCTCATCCGTTAATTACTTCTTATTTTTGTTTCTCTTTGCCATGCATCTCTCTTTTCCCAAACTTCTCAATATTGGAGTTCCTCTTGCCCCGTCCTCAGAATCAATTCTTCTCTACTCATTCTTTAGGTGACCCTATCTATTCTCAACGCTTTGTATATAGACTGCCAACTCCCAGATTTATACCTCTACCCTGGAACTCCAAATACATACATCCAATGTCGTACATTACCATCTGGATGTCTACTAGGCATCTCAAAATGAATGTTTCCAAGATTGAGGTCCTAACATAGTGAGAGGTTCCATATTGTGTTTTTTGCAGTTTTCCTCATCTCAGTAAGTAGCAACCCCATTTAATTACTTCTTTTTTAAAAAAAATTTTTAACGTTTATTTATTTTTGAGAGAGACAGAGACAGAATGCGAGTGGGTTAGGGGCAGAGAGAGAGGGAGACACAGAATCTGAAGCAGACTCCAGGCTCTGTGCTGTCAGCACAGAGCCTGACGTGGGGCTCGAAATCACGAGCTGCGAGATCATGACCCGAGCTGAAGTCAGACGCTCAACCAACTGAGCCACCCAGGCACTCCGTCCACCCTCTTCCCCCCATTTGATTACTTCTTAGGTCAAACACTTAAGATCATTTTTAACTCCTCTCTGTTCTCTTTTACTTGACATCTAATCCATCAGGAAGGCTTGTTGATGTTACCTTCAAAATATATCCATAATGTGACCACTTTCCACCACCTCCTCTGCTGTCGGCTTGGTCCAAGCCTGTGTCAGCTCTCACCTGTTTTATTGCAGTAGCCTCCTGCCTGATCTCCTTGTTTCCAGTGTAGCTTCCATGAAGCCTACTCGCATAGCTGCTGAAATGGTCTTTATCAAGCTTATGTCACATTGCATCGCTTCTTTGTTCAAGACAAAAATGGCTTCCTATCTTTTTCAGAGTAAAAGCCAAAATCTCTGCCAAGGCCTGTAGAGCTCTGATTAATTTAGTTCCATGTCACTTTATTGATCTTGTCATCTACCACCCTTCTTTCATTCATTCTGTTCCAGCCAGTCTGACCTCCCTGCCATTGCTCATAAATACCCTGAGGTCACCTCAGGGCCTTTTCACATGCTGTACCTCCTGTTTCCCTCATCTTTTTATGGCTCACTCACTTCCTTCAGGTCTCTGTTCCAATATCCTTCTCTGGACCATATTATGTAAAATATTAAAGGAGTCTTCATCTTTTTTTACCCTGTGCCATTTTTCTCCATAGCTCTCACCACCACCTGAAATATTATGTATTCATTTTTTAAAATTTATTTACAGTCTGTTTCCTCCAACCATAAACTCTGAGACACAGGAAGTTTGTTTTATTCACTGATGTGTCTCCAGAACCGAGGTCAAGTTCTGGTATACAGTAGGCTACCAGTAAATAGTTATAGAATAAATGAATGAAATGCATTTTTACAACAATCCTGCAAAGTTGAGAGGGTGAATATTGTTATCTGCTTACTAAAGAGAAAGCTGAAGCTCAGAGCCTTGAGGTGATTTATAGAAACCACATAGCCATTAAGCGGCTTAGCTGGAACTCGGACACATCTTTTTCTGCTCAGTTCAGGGTTCATTCATTCAGGGTTCTCAGCCATGGCAGATTCCATACTGACAGCCAATGATGACAACAACTGGAAATAAGGGTTAGGCAGACACTGAAGTCACCTTTGCTCCGGTTTCTACAGAACGGCAATACTGAAAAAAAGAAGGGGGGACAAAAAAGGCTTCCTTATGATGTATGTGGCTTCTTCAAAGTTTGCTGAGGGTGGAAAAGAAGTGGGAGCTGAGTGAATGAGTTAGTCAGCATCAGGAAAAGGTGTGGCTTGTGGCCAGGGATGCCCTCCCAGGGATTGGGGAGGTAGGATCATGTTTGAACCAGGGAAGATTTTTTCAACATCAAATATGAACTCCCTATTCAGATGTTAAGATGAAGGAAAATTCATACATTCATTCAACAGATGTTTACTGGGTAACCTACAGTATGCCAAGCATGCTGTTCTATGCTCAGGTAGTAGACTTCTGAACAAAATAGACAGGGCCTTGCCCTCCTCTAGTGGAGAATCAATAAAGTCTAGGTTCATTATCACCAGATGAATGAATTGGCGAAGAACATGGGTTTCCTATTGAGAGTACATTCGATAATTTTTCAAATTACCTCCTTGTTGAAAGGAAGGACTTGGTCTTAGAGGCCAGAATTAGGAAACTGTGAGACGTCACATTGGAGACATAGCTAGATGGACACATGTCAAGCCACAGAGGAGAAGATTAGGGAGGAGTATCAGTGGAAGAGAGGAGAAGTAACTGGTGTTCGGCAGGTCCAGTTAAAACTCTGGGTGGGATAGAATTCTCTCGCAATCTAGAAAAATCCATTTGTCCCTTCTGCCTGGCATATAGACTACATTCCTCACCTTCCCTTCATCCTTCATGTATGGTCATATGGCTGAGTTCTAACCAGTGAAATATGGGTGGAAGTATTGAGTGAAACTTGCAGGTCTGGCCCTTAAAATCTCTTCAGAGGCTTTTTCAATATGGCGGAACTGACACCAGCCCGAGTCCCTGAATGACAGCGTGGAGTACAAGTGTGGCTGACTTGTTTCCCCACCTTGGACTGCTACACAAAAAGGATTACATTCTATTTTCCAGGGTAGAAATTTGGAGTGTTTGGAGTTTTAGAATTCTTCAGAAATCCCACCCTCTTTTTTGAGTCTATGAAAGAGATTCTTGGTGGGCACTAAGTTCCATAAGTTCTTCTCCATTTCCTCATCTTCCTTGCAGTTATTGTGGTCACATGGCTCAGTTCTGTCCAGTAGACTGTATGGAAAAGGATATATGCTACCTCCAAGCCTAGGGCACAAAAATCTCCCATGTAAAACCATCCGTTTTCTAGCTAGCTGATACCAAGGCAACTTTGAAGCCACAAGATGGCAGAGCCACAGTATTAAAGGAGTCTGGGTTCCTGGATGAGCATTTGGAGAAGAGCCACCCAAGGGTATGACCATCAGACTTTGCATAAGAGGTTAATCCATTTTTAGTACTTTTAGTCCCTGATACTTGAAGTTGTTCCCAGTGCAGTTAGCCTACCTTGGCAATGCAAGCTCTATTTGTTGGAGTACTTTAGTCAACTATAACGAATACACCAAGTGTGCAATGGGCCCAACCCCAAGAAAGGGAATTCTCAGCCGATACGAGACTGAACCGTGAAAGAAGGGACAGGGACCATTTCATTTAACACTCCGTCCCCACTGCTTAGCATAGTACCTGGCACATAGTAGGTGCTCAAAAGTGTATGTTGAAATGATGATGAATGACCCAGTGTCCGTTTTGCAGTGTTTTCGACATGTTCTGACTAAAACCCCCAAATTTAGCGCCAAGTTTCATGCATTCACGAGAACAATTAAATGGTTTGTAGTGTGTGGCTTTTAAAGAAATATGTGAAAAACTTTAGAGTCAGACAATCCTCAATCTGTTTGTGACCTTCAAAGCATATAATCTCTCAGGGCCCCTGGGCCCCAATTTGGCAAGATAGGGGTTTTGCTCCCCCCCCTTACAAGTGTGCGGTGGGACTGAATGAGGTAATGTCTGCAGAGAGTTCATCTCTGTGTCTTCCACCAAGTAGGTCTCTTCTCTTTGCACATGGTACCACCAGCATGTATCGTGGGATTCTTAGAGGAGTTCCACGGTCAAGGGATTACGTGACAGGGCTCATGAAGCAAGGCCAGTTACTTAAGCCATGCCACCAGATCAGAGGAGACAGGTTGTTCTTAAGTATGTGAGAGGCTCACTCGTTATCATTAAAGGGGATAACGAGAGGCAGTCTGGAGCTATGGAAAAAGTTGGCTCTGGATCCAGACCTGGGTTTGAATCTTGTTTATTTTATACTCAGCTACTCTTCACTGAGGGCTTATTCTGTGCAGCAACTGTTCTGGGCATCCGGGATCCAGCGGTGAAAAAGACGAAGGTTCTAGCCTGATGGCGCTTTCAGTTAGGTGGGGGAGAGCTGGAATAATGAAATCGATCACTTCTGTGCAATGAAGAAAACGTAGCTTACCAACTCTGTGGCCTTGGGCAAGTTATTTTTATCTCCACGAACTTCAGTTGTCCTCATCACTAAAATAAGAAATGTAGTCTCTGTCTTCCTCTTTGTAAAGATTACGATGTATTATGCGTGGCAGCTAGCCCGGGCTATGGCTAATGAGGAGTCCATTGTAGTTGTTGCTGTTACTGTTATTATGGGTGAGCTCAGGATAAGCGGCCAGAGTAGACCTGATGCTGAATCTCCTGCCTCTGATTGCCCCCATTGTCCCTTATTATTAAAGACTGGTTATAGGGTTACTTGTAAAGACGCTAGCAGAAAAGTGTCTTTCTTGGGTGTATGTCTTTTGTGAATATCTCAATAACAGTTGATAGAAACTAACTCAAAATGGCTTAAACAATAAAAGGAGTTTATTGTTCACATTACTAATTAGTCCAGAGGTAGGTCTTACTTCAGGTATGGCTTGATCGAGCATCTCAAACCAATGTTCCAGTTTATTTATTTATCCCTGAGTCATTCACCTGTAGCTAAAATTGTCCTTTTGGTTGGAAGACAGTTTCTGAGACATACGTGCTTTTTTGCTATATCCAAGTTGTGAGAAGCATCCTTCTTTGAAATGAGAAAACTCCCCCCAACCCCTCCCCACCCCCAGAAGTCCCAGCAGGGGGTGTTTTAGGTCTCCTTTGTCTAGGCTGGGTCATCTGCTCCTCCCTTGGCTAATGACTGTAGCCAATTAAGGCTTGCTGGAGCAAGCTGGTTTCCTTAAGGAAATTGGAGGTGGGTGGGGGCAGGGACCTCTTTTACTACAAACAAAAAATGGATCAACAGCTAACAACTGATGTCCACTCAGATTTTCAGGAAGCTGAGATGTGAATTGGCTCCTCCCCCAAGGTTTCGCCTCACTTTTACTTATCTCCCTAATACTCTTTCTTTATCTAGACCCTATTGCTCAAAGCTAAAGGGCATTTCTCTCCAGGTAAGAGGATTTCATTCTTTCTGTCATCAGCCTCTGGTTACATCCGATTTAACTTGGGTCAGTTAATTAAGTGGTGCCGGTTTTTCCAGACATAGGGAAGAGGTCTTATCAAATGCTGTGCTAAACCTCCAACTTGAGGTAACCTTGGACTTGCTCTGAGCAGTCGTAACTGGACTTTTCAGGAGGAAGGGGAAAATAAATATCTTGAGCACCCCTAACACCAAATGCTTAGGGGCAGGAAGTCTTCCATACTGATGCTTTTCAAAAGAGAGAGAAGGAGTGAATGAGAGAGGCACACTGACCCAGGGCCAAACTCTAGGTTGTCTCCACAGTGATCTGGTACAACTCACTCAAACCTTAGGAGACAAATGTCAGTGGCAACCCACAGTGCTGGAGATCAAGAATTGCACCGTCCTGAGTTACCTGCCACGAGGCAAAAGTACAAAAGCATTCTAAGTGAGAACTGGAACATCACCTTGGGCTACGGAGAGTGTGTTTCTGTGGATGGGACCCATCCCCCTCCCTCCAGCAGCTCTGATACTGGGAATGCTTGTAGCAAGCAGATGCCCTTAATTCCCAGCTTTGGGCTTCTCCCCTCGCCTGGATTCTGCTGCTTTTAGAAATCCAAGGAGTCAGCCTCTTAGATCAAGGACCTTAGAATCTAAGATTCTAAAGCTGGACAGGACTTGACTGGACATAGAGTGAGGACTCTATTTACCAGGGATGGAATGTACCAGCTCTACATGTGTGCTTTTAGCCTGTGGCTTGTCTTTTTCATTTTCTTAGCCGTGTCTTGTTAAGAGCAAAAGTTTCAAATTCCAATGAAGTTCAGCCTACCAACTTTTTCATTTATGCATCATGCTTTTGCTGTGTGTCTAAAAAGTCTTTGCCTAATGCAGGGTCACAAAGGCTTATGCACTCAATTGCTTTTACATCTCTGTTGAAAGTCAGTTGTCTGTGTGGGTGTGGGTTTGATCTGTTGGTCGGTTTTTGTGACAATACCACACTGTCATACTTATTCTTGAAATAAAGCAGTGTTTAGTCCTCCAAATGTATCCTTCCGTTTGAAAGTTGTTTTGGCTATTCCAGATCATTCACATTTAAATATTAATTTTAGAATCAGCTTGTTAATTCTTCAAGGATTGTTGGGACTTTAGTTAGGATTTCAATGAATCTGGAAAACAATTTGAGAGAAAATTGGCACCTTAATAATATTGAGTCTTGTAATTCATAAGCATATTATATCTCTCTCACTAGAGATTTTTAATTTTCAACATAAATCCCCTTTTTCAGATTCAGCTCCAAAGATTTAATATTTTATGCTAACGTAAGTGTATCTTTAACATTTCAATTTCTGATGGTTTATGGCTAGTATATCAAATATAATTAATTTTTGGATATTGATCTGTACCCTTGCTAACTTAGTATATATTAAAAAAAAATTTTTTTTTAGTAGATCTCATTATATTCTCTGGATAGATGTTTGCAAATAAAGAGTTTAGCTTTTTCCTTTCTGACATGATGCCTTCTGTTTCTTTTTCTTGCCTTATTGCCCTGGATAGAAAACCCCTAATACAAAATTAAATAGAAGTAATGAGAGTGAGAAAAAAAAAAAAAAAAAAAAAGAAGTCATGAGAGTGAACATTCTTGACTTATTCCTGATCTTAATTAAGGGGAATGTATTTAGTCTTTCACTATTAAGTTTGATATTAGCTGTAGAGTTTGAGAAAGGTTTTTTTTTTGTTTTGTTTTGTTTTTTTGTTGTTGGGTTTTTTTTGAGGGGGGAGCTTTTCTGAGATTTTGACAAGAATGGATATTGGTTGGTTAAAAAAATTTTTTTTTAATGGTTATTTATTTTTTGAGAGAGAGACAGAGTGTGAGCAGGGGAGGGGCAGAGATCGAGGGAGACCAGAATCCGAAGCAGGCTCCAGGCTCTGAGCTGTCAGCACAGCGCCCAAAGCAGGGCTCAAACCCATGACTTGTGAGATCATGACCTGAGCCAAAGTCAGATAGATGCTTAACCGACCGAGCCACCCAGATGCCCCAGTTTTTGTTTTCTTTTTTTAAAAATACTATTTCTGTATCTATTGAGGTGATTATATGGATTTTCTTTATTTTGCTAATATGCTGAATTACATGGATTCTTTTTAACATTTTAATGAGGGTTAGTTTATTTATACTCATGAGACATACTGATCTCTAGTTTCCTTTTCTTGTAATGTCTCTGGTTTTGGTATCGGTGTGGCCTCATATTTGAGTTGGAAAGTATTCCCTCATTTTACAACTTTTTAGGAGATGTTATGTAGAATCTTGATATCAATTCTTCCTTAAATGTTGGTAGAGCTCGTTATGAAACTACCTGGGGCTAGAGCTTGTTTACATGAAAGTTTTAAACTAGGAATTCACTTTTTAAAATTAGATGTAGGGTATATATTTTTTCTTAAATAAGTTTTAGTAGTTAATGTCCTTCAATGAATTTGTCCATTTTTTTTGTAAATTGTAGAAAGTATTGATACGACATTGTTCAAAACATCCTTTTATTAATCTCTTTACTATCTGTAGAATCTGTACTAATGCCACCCCTCATTCCTAATATTGGTAATTTGTATATTCTCTCTTATTTTTTTCCTGATGAGTCTAGCTAGATACTCATTTTTATTTTTGTCTTCTCAAGGACAGAGAAATCTGCTGGCTTCATTGATTTTATTCTATTGTTTTTTTCCTGTTTTCTATTTCATTTGTTTAGGTACTTCATTATTTTATTCCTTCTGTTTACTTTGGATGTCATTTGCTCTTTTTTATTTTCTAGTTTCTTTTTTTTTTTTAATTTTTTTTTAACGTTTATTTATTTTTGAGACAGAGAGAGACAGAGCATGAACCGGGAAAGGGGCAGAGAGAGAGGGAGACACAGAATTGGAAGCAGGCTCCAGGCTCTGAGCCGTCAGCCCAGAGCCTGACGCGGGGCTCGAACTCACAGACCGCGAAGTTGGACGCTCAACCGACTGAGCCACCCAGGCACCCCTATTTTCTAGTTTCTTAAAATGGAAACTGGTATCATTGATTCGAGACATTTCTTCTTAAGCATTTGGTGCTTTAGTTGCATCCTACAAATTGTGGCATGTTGTATTTTCTCTCAGTTCAAATGCTTTATAGTTTTCCTGTTGACTTATTCCTTAACTCATGGGTTAATTGGGAGAGTATCATTTGGTTTCCAAGTATTTGGTTATTGATTTCTAATTTAATCCCATTCCTGTCAGAGAACATACTTTATAAGGCTTGAATTTTTTTAAGTTCATTAAGACTTGGTTCATGGCCGAGAGTAGGATCTATCTGTGTGCACTCAAAGAGAATGCATATTCTCCTGGTGTTGAATAGAGTGCCCTTTAGATGTCTGTTAGATCAGATTAGATCAGATTAGACCTCTAATTTTCTGTATCTGTACTGATTTTCCATATACTTGTTCCATCAATTATTAAGAAGGAATATCGAAATCTCCAACTATCTCCAACTATAGTTGTGGGTTTTTTTATTCTTCCTTTCAGTTCTGACAGTTTTTACTTTACGTATTTTTGCAGCTCTGTTGTTAGATGCATAAATATTTCATATTAGGGTTTTTTAAAAAAATAAATCGACCACATTGTCATTATGAAATGAGCTTTATTTTCCCTGGTATTATTCTTTGTTCTGAAATCTACTTTGTCCAATATTAATATAACCACCGCAGCTTTTAAAAACTTAATTTTAGCATTGTACAATGTTTTCTATCCATTCATTTTTAACTTATTTGTGTCTTTATATTATACCGCAAGTGGATTTCTTGTGGACAATAACGTGGTTTTCTTGCTTTTTTGTTTTTTTTATCCTGACAATTTCTGCCTTTTAATGGGAGATGTGTTTTTATTGTTTCCATTTAATATGATTGTTGATATGGTTAAGTATAAATCTACAATCTTGCTGTTTGTTTTCTTGTCTCCCATGTGCTCTTTGTTCAGTTTTTTCCTCTGCTTCTGATTTCCTGTGGATTAATTGAGTATTTTTATTATCCACTTTATCTCCTCTGTTTACTGTTAGCTGTAATTCTTTTTTTGTTGTTCTTGTTTTTTTGTGGTTGCTTTAGGCTCAGTAGTATTCAGGTGTATCTTATCACAGTCTGTTTTCTAGCAATATTATATTACTTGGTGTTAGTATAAGACCCTCACCGTAGTGGGGTGCCTGAGTAGCTCAGTGCCCCCCCACTCTCTCTGCCCCCCCCCCCCCCACCACTCGTGCTCACACACTCTGTCTCTCTCAAAAATAAACATTACAGGGGCGCCTGGGTGGCTCCGTCGGTTGAGCGTCCGACTTCGGCTCAGGTCACGGTCTCGCGGTCCGTGAGTTCGAGCCCCGCGTCGGGCTCTGGGCTGACGGCTCAGAGCCTGGAGCCTGCTTCCGATTCTGTGTCTCCCTCTCTCTCTGCCCCTCCCCCGTTCATGCTCTGTCTCTCTCTGTCTCAAAAATAAATAAACTTAAAAAAAAAATTAAAAAAAAAATAAAATAAACATTACAAAAATAAAAAAAAAAGAATCTCACCATAGTATATTTCCATTTCTCCTCTCCAACTTTTATCCTGTTGTTGTCATTTTGTACATATGTTATAAACCTACCAATACCATGTTATCATTTCAGTTTAAACAATCAATTAAAAGACATTAAGTGTTAAGAAAAAACATATGTTTATCCACATAGTTAGCATTTCCAGTGTTTTTTGTTTCTTTCATAAATCTGTATTCCCATCTGTTATTGGTTTCCTTCTGTTTGAAATAGTTCCTTTAACTTTTCTTGTAGTGCAGATCTTCTGGCGATAATGTTTGTTTCAGTTTTTCTATGAAGTCTTTATTTTTTCACCTAGAATATAGTATAGAATTTTAGGTTGACAGGGTTTTTTTTCCTCCCTCTCACTACTTTGAAAGAAGATTTTTAAAAAAATGTTTATTTACTTTTGAGAGAGACAAAGAGACAGAGCACAGGTGGGGGAGAGGCAGAGACAGAGGGAGACACAGAGTCCCAAGCAGGTTCCAGCCTCTGAGCTGTCAGCACAGAGCCCGATGTGGGGCTCAAACCCATGAACTGTGAGATCATGACCTGAGCCGAAGTCGGATGCTCAACCGACTGAGCCACCCAAGTGCCCCTCCCTCTCAGTACTTTAAAGATGTTGCTCCCCTACCTTCTAGCTTGCATAAGTTTTGATGAGAAATGTGTTGTCACCCTTACCTTTGTTCCTCCTTATATAATGTATCTGTTTTTCTCATCTTTAAGATGTTGTTCTTTATTGTTCGTTTTGAGCAATGGGTTATGATGTATTTTGAAGTGGGTTTCTTCATAATTTTTTTAATGTTTTTTTTTTTTTTTATTTTTGAGAGAGGGAGAGAGAGAGCATGAGCGGGGGGAAGGGCATAGAGAGAAGGAGACAGAGGATCTGAAGCCATGCTGACAGCAGAGAGCCAGATGCGGGGCTCGAACCCATGAACTGTGAGATCATGACTTGAGCCGAAGTCATATGCTTAACCGACTGAGCCACCCAGGTGCCCCTATTTTTTTTTTTTTTTGAGATTTAGTTGAGATTTCTATTTTCATCGCATTTTGATGAAATGTGGTATTTTACCATTATTTCCTCAAATATTTTTTCTGTCTTCATTCCCCTCCTTTGGAGTTCGAATTACACATATATTAGTCTGTTTGAAGTTGTCACATAACTAGAAAATATTCTTCATTTTTCATGTATTTTTTTTCTGTGTTTTACTTTGAATATTTTCTGTTGCTATGTTTTCAAGTTCACCAATCTTTTCTTCAGTGTCTAATCTGTCATTAATCCCATACAGTGTATTTCTCATCTCAGATATTATAGTTTTTATCTCTAGATGTTTGATTTGTTCACTTGTATCTTCCCTGTTTCTTCTCAACATGTTCGTGTTGCCTTTAGCTTTTGAACATAAGGAATACAGTTATTATAACTGTTGATATGTTCTCTTCTGCTAATTCTAACACCTATAACATCTCTGGGTCATTTTCAGTTTATTTCTCTATTCCCTATGTGCCATATTTTTCTCTTCCTTTGAATGCCTGGTAATTGATCAGATGGAAAACACAAATTTTACCTTCTTGGTTGCTGGGTGTTTTTATATTACTATACATATTTTGGAGCTTTATTCTGCAATGAGGTTAAGTTCCTTGGACACAGTTTGATACTTTAAGGTCTTGCTTTTCAATTTCTTTTAGGCTGGACCAGAGCAGCATTTAAAAAAATTTTTTTAAATGTTTATTTATTTTTGAGAGAGAGACAGAGTGAGCAGGGGAGGAGCAGAGAAAGAGGGAGACACAGAATTGGAAGCAGGCTCCAGACTCTGAACTGTTAGCACAGAGCCTGACGCGGGGCTTGAACTCATGAACTGTGAGATCATGACTTGAGCCGAAGTTGGACGCTTAACCAACTGAGCCGCCCAGGTGCCCCGAGCAGCATTTTGTCTAGGCCTAGTTATTCTCTACTACTTAGGTAAGACTCTTCTCAGTGCTTCACCCAATACCCCCATGAAATATGAGTTTTCCAGCCTGGCTGACTATAACAGGTACTATTCCTTCTAGTCCTTGTGGGTGATTTTTTCCCCAGCCTCGTGTAATTTCTTCAGAAACATACACTGATCACTATTCTGCTGTATACTCAAGGACACCCTCTACAGATCTCTGGGGTTTCTGTGTGCAGCTTGCTCCTGTCTGCTGTTATGCCCTGCAGACTCTAGCTGTCATGGTCTTCTGTACTCTTAGCTTTATCTTCTAAACTCAGAGAGTACTCTTGGACTCTTCTTGGTTCCCCCTCCCTATGCCATAGCCTGGAAATGCCTTCAAGGCAGTAACCCCGGGATAATCATAAGACTTAACCTCATTTTCTTCCAGCCTTGCTGGGGCCATTATGTTTTGTTGCATGGTGTCCAATGTCTTGAAAAGCACTGTTTCATGTATTTTGTCCACCTTCATAGTTATTTCAGGCATGAGGGTAAATCTGGTCCCTGTTATTCCATCATGGCCAGAATTGGAAGACTCCATTTAGATGGTTTTGATTTTTTGGACTACCTGGGTTATTGTTCAACTCTCGAGTCATGTTGATTTACAAAGCCCCTGATGATCAGAATTAGGGTTTATGATGCTCATAAATACTTCAAAGAGCAAAGAGGACACACCAGGTCACTTCTTTTTGCTTTAGCTACTTGTTATAATCATTTTGCCAATTTAAAAACATTTCCAAAGTATAATGATTGTGTGGAGCCCTGAGAAAGATACAGTTCCAGGCCAGGAATGTTCTAATGGGGTTTTATTATGAGAAAGAGACAGATTTCTGTCCTTAGAACTTGACTTAATAATAAAAGCTAAACTAGTTTATAAAGTTTTTAAATAGCCAAAGGAATACAGAATCATTGTTTAAACATTTAAGTAGAAATATATAAAATTAAAAGTATAAGCTTTTTCCCCTTATGATCCCCCAAATTTTACTGCCTCCAAGCCATTATGGTGACATTATGAGGAAATTGTCTTCTGTTATTGAATTTTGGAAATGAGAATTTAAAAGTTCTTTCTGGGGGCATTTCGGTGGCTCAGTTGGTTAAGCATCTGACTCTTGATTTCAGCTCAGGTCATGATCTCATGGTTTGTGAATTTGAGCCCGCATTGGGCTCTGCACTGGCAGCATGGAGCCTGCTTGGGATTCTCTCTGCTCCTCCCCAAGTTGTGCACTTGCTCTCTCTCTCTCTCTCTCTCTCTCTCAAAATCAATAAATAAGCTTAAAAAAATAAAGTTCATTCTGTTTCTTAAGGTCATCAACTATTCATCAACTTTGTGTATAAGAGAGAAATTGTCCTCTGTTTCCCTTCACTGGCTTGCTGTCTACTTAATTGCATGAAACTTCTGTTCTTGTAAACAGTGGTTGCTCAGAGACCAGTTTCTTCATCCAGGAAATAAGGAATCTCTGGGATGTCCATTTCTCATTTTATGTCCTATATCCCAAAGGGGACCAGGGATCTTGTAGATGGAGTACTAGATCTATTCACTGGCATCCCATGCTTCAGTTTATCTCACTTTCCTTGCAGATGGTGTGAGAGCTAGCCCGAAAAGTTTGAAAAGTTCTTTGGAAGTGAGAAAGGTTCTGGGAGACCTGAAGTCTTTCTCATCATGGTAATCTGCAGACCTAATCATCCTATCAGAATCCCAGCAGCTCTACCTCACCCCTGCATGCTGATTCCATTACCAAAGTCTACTGAGGGGTCTCAATTCATCAATGCTTCCTTGCTCTCACTGAGTGTTCTGCTTTACCCAGGATGTAATCACAAACAACTAGAACTAAATTAAACTTGTCAAGTGATAAATAGGAGTCCTTTAGAAGGATGAGTTATCCTGAACTTTTCTTTCAAATGGAGACATCTTTCTGTTTCTTGAACATGTTAAAAGGGAGACAGGTTCCCCCTTGACTGTTATGTTTTGGCCATGGCCAAAACAGATTTGATAATGATTAGGTATTATTAGCATCACCGTTTAAATATCTATCCATCAAATTCAACAAATGGCAACCAAGCTTCTTGATATATAAATTATTTGGTGTTTGCCATTGGCAATTTGCCTTTGCATATAAAGGGATGTCACAATTCTGAGTTGGAGGAACAAAGGAACGTCTAAAATGCCATACCATGGTTCAAATGTACAGCCCCAAATTAAAACAAAACAAAAACAATGTAAAAAACTACTTGGCTATGATGTTTGTGTCATTTTCCTTCTGCTGTTCCAAGTGCTATGAGGTAAGGTAGTCAAATCATTGGATGATTTGTTCCTTCAATCTACATAGGTCTCTGTTCCAGAACTATGACTACTCAATCTAAACTATCCCTTAACCTGTTACTGTCTAAATTCCTACCCTGCTTTATTTTCCTTTGTAGCACGTATCCCCCACTGGAGTTATATTATTTGTTCACTTATTTAGTACCTGTCTCCCTACTGGAATGTCAGCTTTATAGGGCAAGGATTTCATCTACTGCCTTCATTGTATTGTCTCTAGTGGCAAGAACAGTGCCTGGCAAGTAGAAGATACTCAGTAAAATAATAGTTGAATACAGACATAGATAAGTGACTTCTAGAGAAGACAGCTTAATTTTAGCACACTACTTGGACCAACATGAAGAATATTAATATGGACACATTAATGCTATATTTTTAATTAATTTGGTTCAATCTATAAGAAATTACTGTTAATCAAAGTTGGAATAGGAAGAGGGAAAGAGAAAAGGTTGAGGAAAGAGAAGAGTATTGATAACTTCAGTTTACAAAGTGAGTGTTTGGGATTCATATGAAAAATGATAGAACAAGAAATAGAGGTTTAGGTAGGTTATTTAAAGTTGCAAAGGAAACCAATGGATAAAATACACACATACATGTGCACACACACACGAGATCACATTTTGGAAGGCAGCAAGGAATAGAATGGAGGTGGTAGAATTGAGCCATATGTTTATCTTTTATATTAGAATCAGAGATATTATCTAGATTAATAAAGCAAGGGAAAAGGACTAAGCACATATTCTGGAGTAGTAGAGGCAGTGAGCTAAATTACTTTAAATAAGAAATAGTCAAAGTAATTCTCATCAGCATACAAACATGCTATTTTTCTCCCATAGTAAGGCAAATTACTTTTGAACTTTTATTCCCCATTTATCTTCTGTGCCATTTCTCTGTCTATAAAACAAAGCTCAAAGGAGATTAATACTCCCAGCTTCCACTTTCTCTCTTCCCATTCTCTTTTGAGCCCCTCCAGTCAGTCTTCGATGCTCAACACACCAAAATAGCCCATCAGGTTTTCCAGTAACCTCTATGTTTCTAACTCCACCAATCAATGCGGAATCTTCCTCTGTCAACCCATGAGCAGCATTTGACCCAGCTGACCATTCCTTCTTTCTGACATTAGTGAAAATTAAAAGACAAGAAAGGAAAATGTGTGGGAAGCAGCTAGAGCAGTATTTAGAGGGAAATTTATAGGACTAAGCCTATCTTAGAAAATAAGAAAGGTGGCAAATCAGTGACTTTTGTCTCCACCTTAAGAAACTAGCAAAAAAATAAATGAATAAAAAAACAAACAAATAAGTAAATAAATGGCAAATGAAACCCAAAGTAAGCAGAAGACAAGAAATTGTAATGATCAGAGTAGAAATCAGGGGAGTCGGAACTGGAAAGTAATAAAGAAAATCAATGAAACCAAGGATAGTTATTTGAGAAGACCCTCCAAATTTATAAACTTGTTGACAGATTGATCAGGAAGAAAAGAAAGAAGGATCAAATTACCAATATCTGGAAAGAGAGAAGTGATAACAGTACCGATTCTACACATTTCAAAAGGATAATAAAGAGATATTATGAACAACCTTATGACTGTAAATTTAATGACTTAGATGAAATGGACAAAGTCCGTGAAGGACACAAAGATGTTCACTTAGGATGAAAGATAACCTGAATGGCCCTACCTGTATTAAAGAAATTTAATTTCTTTAAAAATTTTCCCACAAAGGAACATTTTACTCAAGGTATTGCTGAATTGCGAAGTTTTGGAGAGAGAGATACTGTGTTTACGGATCTATTCTAGTCTCCGCTAACTGATCCACTGATTCAACAAAATTCAAATCAAAACCTTGTAGGCCTTTTGGGAGAAATTGACAAGCTGATTTTAAAACTCACGTGGAGATACAGATGACCTACATAACCAGAGTATGTTTGAAAAAGAAGAACAGAGATGAAAGACTTACGTGATCTGAGTGTAAGACTTGTTCTAAAGCTACAATGATCCAGACCATGTGGTATTAGCATCATGGCAAGCATATAGGTCACTGGAACATGATAGCGTCCATGAGGAGGGGCACACATATATGGCCAGCTGATTTTTAACAAAGATGCAAAGGACACCGAATGGTCTGTCTTTTCAGCAAATGGTGCTAGAGCAATTGGATGTGCATCTATCATCATATGCATCCATGCATATATCAACATGTATACATATTACCTTTGATCCCCACTTGGCGTCATATACAAAAGTTAAGTAAAAATAGATGATATATCTAAACATAAAGCTGAAAACTAGGAAACATTGTGAGGAGAACATGGGAGACTGGAACTCAGCTGGGCTCACCCATCTCCATGCACGCTCCCCAGACCTGGTTGTGCCTTAGCTTTACCCCAGACTCAGTGAGTCCACACCTCCAAGGCACGCGCTTAGGAATCTCCATACTAAGTGCTCACTGATGGGTAAGATGGCGGAAGTTTGGGAAACACTGCTTCTAAGGTATCCAGGCCTTTCTGTCATCTGTCACCTGTTTCCCAGACCCCAGGCCACCTCTTCCTGACCTTCTCTTCCACACCGTGGACCATTTACGAAGAATTACAGTAAAGTTCTTTTTCTTTTTTTTTAAAGTTTCTCATTCTGAAAATATCCACGAGTTCAGATCAATTTTTAATTTAATTGAATTTTATTATCATTATTACTGTTTCTATTGCTGTGCAGCACTACACCACAGGAACTCTGCAAGGTGGGTATGGCCTTCCCCATTTTACAAAGAAGTAAGCTAAGGCTCTAATGCGTTAAATAGCTTGCTCAAACATACCCGACTTGTAAATTGTTAGACCAAGGATGTAAACACTGGTTTTATGTGATTCAAAAACCCAACTTCTTAACCATTACACGTGCAATGATTTAAAGGCCCTGGGAACTCCCTCCCACAGCTGATTCCCACATACTCATTCCTGTTGCAGATACTGATACCTGCTGGGTCCCAGGCACTCTGAGGTAGCAAGGATGAGTATAATGTTCTCATCCTGCCCTGAGTCGCTTCTGACTCTCTAGAGGTACAGACTGTGACATTATGATTTATAATAAGCAATATGTAGGGACGCCTGGGTGGCTCAGTCCATTAAGTGTCAGACTTCGGCTCAGGTCATGTTCTCGTGGTTCGTGAGTTCCAGCCCCACATCAGGCTCTGTGCTGACAGCTCTGAGCCTGGAGCCTGCTTCGGATTCTGTGTCTCCTCTTCTCTCTGTCCCTCCCCTGCTCATGCTCAGTCTCTCTCTGTCTCTCAAAAATAAATAAACATTAAAAAAAGATGTATTTTGTTTTTGACCCAGTTTCTCTCGCAGAGCTCCTAAAACCTTGGAATTTCCTTAGTGATGAGGTGATGAAGTTTTTTCCCCACATATTCCTACTATCACTGCATTAGGCAGACACATTGCTTTTGTAAGTTTGAAGAAAAATTTACCGAGAGGGGGGATAAAAAAGCTAGTCCAGCATAGTAGGTTATCAGAAGTAGAGGCAAGATCCATTACCGAAATGATACCAGGAACGAGATGACTGACTTTGAACTCTTCTGAGTGACAGATGGGGGGGCGAGACTCTGGGGGAAGCAGGCCCCATTTTACAGGCGAGACTTCAGCAGAGATTTGCGATGTCTAAGTGAGGAGGTTGTGCATTGTGGGGTCAGGGCTGGAGGCCTTCCCTGTGACAGGACGGGAGCCCACAGCCTGCCAGGGAAGGCAGGGTGGTGGCAGGTGCACACTGGAGACTCCTCAGGTGGCAGGAAGAGAGAGGCACTGCTGGGGGTGCTCAGAGGCTAGGCCAGCAGCCCGTCAGCAGGTCTGCTGCCTGGAGGGGGCAGGGGGAAGGGGAAAGCCTGCAGGCAGCTGTTGACCCGGGTCCATCCCGAGGCCTTGGGAGTGCAGCAGGTGTCAAGGCAGAACAGACCCCCTAGAACAGTAAATCCTCCAGGCGCGGGGGGTTGGGGAGAACGGCTTCCAGTGGAATCGAACTCTGGTTCACAGAGGGTTGTACGGAACTCACTCTGTTTTCAGCTTGCCAAAACTCCTCTTTTCCTGGGGTGCCTGGGTGACTCAGTGGGCTAAACGTCCAAGTCTTGATTTCGGCTCAGGTCATGAACTCACAGTTTCTTGAGTTTGAGCCCCGCATCAGGCCCCGTGCTGACAGTGCGGAGTGTGCTTGGGATTCTCTGTCTCCCTCTCTTTCTGCCCCTCCCCTACTCGTGCTATCTCTGTCTCTCTCAAAACAGACAAATACATGTAAAAAATTTTTTTTTAAATGCTTGAAAAAAAAGCTCCTCTCATCACCCTGGAAACCCCCCCTGTAGTTCCAGTATAAGGTGGTATATGGTGAAGGGAGAGGTGCCTGCCTTCTGGGACGGTCTCCTCTTAAGCCTCTTACCATGGAGTCCTTCCCTAATCCAACCCTGCTGACTCTGGCTCCCAAGGCCAGAGCCCTGTTTACCCTGAGCCCTGTTTACCCTGATCCCAGTTGGCTCACAGGTCAGGGATGTGGGCTTCTCCTGGGACCACCCCCTTCGCATCACTGCAGAAGTCAGCCTTCCCCATTGGAGACCCTCTTCATCTTCTCTCCTCTTTATAAAGCCCCTTGAAGCCCTTTGTCCCCCACTGCCCTCCCTGGAATCTGTTTCGTCTTGGATGGGGCCTGGGGTGGGGTGTGTTGTCTGGGGTGGGGCATCTATGAGCCTGACTTCCTCCTAGTCCACCTTCTGCCAGAGTCTCTCTTTCTGGGCCCTGAGTGCTTACCACTTACCTGGCAGACCACCTGGCCTTGGGCTGTGCCTGCCCCAGGATGTGGGGGTGAAAATCCACCCTGCCTCTCTACAGGAACTAGAATTCATAGTCACAGACTTACACTCTGGAAAGGAAGTTCTTGGTGAGCCCAGATGCCTGGTTTTCCCTATATGCCCCCCACACCAACTCCCTGCATGGCTGAGGGTATCTATCTATCTATCTATCTATCTATCTATCTATCTATCAATCAGTTTTTTCATGATGAATCAAAGCCATTCTCCTTCGTGATTAGCCTAGGGATGAGCATTATCCCCAAAGTCTGAGCAGGGGTTGTAAGGGAGAGTCTGCTAGGAGACCTCTGGGAACCTCTCTCCTCCTTAATAAGAAGCTAGAGGCCAGGCCTCATTGTCCTTCACGCTTACGTGTCAAGTGAGCGTATGGTGTTGGAGGCTGCCACAGCCACCTCGTGACCATGAAGGTTGACCTGCCATCAGGTGGGAAGACCTGAGACCTTAGGAACCAATGCTGCCTTGTTCTGGGCTTCTTGCAAAGTGATATAGTAAGGGTCTATATTGTTTCAGCCACTCACCACTCGCTAACCCATTACTTGCAGCGGCAGCTAAAAGCAGCCCACGTGAAACACAGGGTACACGGGCTAGTATACCATCCATCTGCCACCACCCCTCTAAAATCCGTCCTAGACATGGGAGCAGAATTCTCTTTCTGCAACAAGACCTTAGTCAGGTCACTTCCCTTATCCAGAGCTGGTGGAAGTTTCTGGTAACTTACCAATTTAAGCTGCAACCTCTCAGCACACCTGGCTTGCGTAGAGAATCTCTCATTTGGAGACTGTAGCTGATGAAGTCACAAAACGATGGCTACTACAGCCTCTAAAGCCCACGTGGATACTTGTCACACTGGCCATAACTGGACTGTCACGGGACCTGCCCAAGTGATTTTTCAACCGTGTGTCAGAATCCCCTGGAGGGCTTGCTAAGAACAGACTGTTGGGTCTTATCTCAGAGGTTCAGATTCAGTAGATCTGGGGTGGGGGGGTGGTCAATTTGCAGCCATATTTTGAAGTTCATGGCTGGGATTTGGGTGCCTTTCTCGTGTGGTGGGGACTTGTGAGGGGGTTCTAAACAGGACGGCACATGGGCCCAGGGGTGGCTTTTAAGATGACGTGTCCTGGCTTTGTCCACTCACTCAGGAAATTAGAGAGGATGTCTGTCTACCCAGTGCTTTAAACGGGTCCAGCCTTGGGGCGCCTGGGTGGCTCAGTCGGTTAAGCGTCCGACTTCAGCTCAGGTCACGATCTCATGGTCTGTGGGTTCGAGCCCCGCGTCGGGCTCCGTGCTGATGGCTCAGAGCCTGGAGCCTGCTTCCGATTCTGTGTCTCCCTCTCTCTCTGCCCCTCCCCGTTCATGCTCTGTCTCTCTCTGTCTCAAAAATAAATAAAAACGTTAAAAAAAAATTTTTTTAAACGGGTCCAGCCTTTAACCACGAACATGCTGAGTGCTGCTCTCAGAACAAGTGCCCCTGTTTCCCCTGCAAGTGTACCAAGTTGTTAATTCCCTCATTCACTCAAAAACACTAAGTAGGCACCTCCTCCGTGCTGGGTTCTTTGCAGATAAAAGCCTGCACACACATCTCCTTCTTGGCGCAATCCTATGAGATGGCAGGAGGGGCATTATGAACCATGCCCTCCGGATGAGGATGGGGGGTACTTGGTGAATATGAAGAGGGTGAGACAGAGCCAGGATTTGGGTCCAGGTCGTTCTTTTGAAGGCTGCTGTTCCTACAGCCCCATTGCTTTTTCTCCACCTCCTGGGGGGGACCAGGTGGCCCCCTTCAGCCCCTGACTGGCACTTCTGGGATCCGATTTCCAGAAAGAGGACACTTCACACCGAGGGTGTGCATCCTGGGGTGGGGGGTGCCCAAGGGCGGAGAATGCTCTGCTCTCTGCACACAGATGGGGATTTATAAAACTCACCGCAAAGCCTAGGTACGCCGACCACGTCCGGCCCCCTCTATTTCAATGCTCTAATGAAAAAGTCACAACCAGACCATTCTGGCCACCTCGTGCCTACTGTTTGCGTGTGTGTGAAATACATGCTGTACTTTTCTCGTGCCCAAAGGGGGAAAAAAAACCCCAACCCTGTTGGCCTATTTGAAGAAGGCAGGAGCACTTGGAGAAGCATCCTGGAAGCATGTTTGCGCTGGCCTAAGAAAACGTCTCCGAGTGTTTGCCGATGGAGGCCTTGGAGGCTGAAATTCCATAGACTTGAACAGGAATAGTCAGTGGCAGGCCCACGTGTCTTGTTGTTTCTGAACCTTGGCCAAAATTAGGAGCAGCTGTCCCGGGCCAAGCGGGAATGCTTTATGATGTGCTGACACCTCCAGGAGATGTTACAGGGAGCACTGGGGGCCATCTCTGGAGGATGCAAGTTTATGACTTTCCTGTTTGGAGTCCCCAGATGCAGGCTCCTCGTGTGCCTGCTGCCGACGGCAAAAAGGGAATCTGTTAAGAGTCACTTCTGCCCAGGGTCTGGCCGCGCCCAGACCCCATTCTTCGAGGTTTTGGCCTTCAAAGGGAAAGAGCAAATCTTCCCTTGGCGGTTCATGCTGCTCCCCTCTGATGGTGCTAACGCTCTGATAGAGATGCTCCATTGGTCACTGCCAATGGAAGGATGCATCATGGCTTATGAACGAAGACAGCTTAGGCCCGAGTTCCAATCCCAATTCTGCCATTTCCCAGCTGTGTGACCTGGGCAAAGCCATCTTGGTTTCTTCGTCCTTAAAATAGGGCTAACTGAACCTCTCTTCTAGAGTAGCAATCAGTATCTGATATTGACTGGAGCCTAAGTTATGCCACACATTGTGCTAAACTATTCCCATGGATTTTTTAGCTTGTTATCCACAAAATTCCTGTGAGAGGCTCCATTTTTCAGAAGAGGAAGTGAGGCTCAGAAACGTTAGGAAGCTCGCCCGAGGTCACACAAGTAGCAGGATTAGAATCTGCCAGACTGCAGGGCCAACCATCACCATCACCAGTCTCCTAGATTAACTGCTGAACTGTTGTCAGGATCAGATGTTACTCAAATCAAATGTCACTCAAGACCTGGCTTGAGCTGCAGCTCCACTTATATTCATTCCCTTGCCCACTGCTGAGTCCTAAATGAAGAAGACAGATAAGCAAGCCCCAGCACCGGACACTGGGGGCCAGAGCTGGCGCGGAGCCTGGTGAGACTCAGCTTCCCAGGAGGACCCGTGTTAGGCTGAGCACCTTCCGTTTTCTTGGGCTTGAATAGCCTTCGGGAGCTGAGTGGCATGGTGGTTAGGAGCCTGGCACCTGATAGCGATAGTCCTGGGCACGTTACTGTCAGTTTCCTCATCTGCAGAATGGGATGATGACAGTTCTTATTCTTCAGGGCAGTTGTGAGGCCCAGTAAGACGGAGCCTGGAAAGCACAGAGCATTGTACCTGGCCCATAATGGGCACTCAGCTGAGGGGAGCTATCATTATCCTACCTTGAGGACTCCAGATGAAGGGCAGGATGAGAGTGGGGAACTGAGCCTTCATTATGAAGATATGTTAGGAAACAGGAAGGCAAAACTCAAAGAAAGACACAACTATAATTTTACACCCAGCAGGCCTCCCCAGTCTTTCTGTCCTTCATTCTCTGTGCCTCTGTTTTGAATCTTCAAAGTCCCATCCCCACCCCACCCCCAAGGGAAATATGGCAGATGCTAAATGATGCTGCTGATGTCCGGCTTCTGCTGAGAGAGGTGGAGCACAGCATCCTCAAGAGCACAGGCTGTCCTGTACCCTAAGTACCCTGGTCAGAGTTTGCTGTGTGTTATGTTTACGGCACATAATTAGTTGTGCCTTTTTCCTGAGGCCTTTTAAAGAAATCCTTAAATTCCCACAGAGTCCACTTAAATCTTCTAAACAGAAAAATTCCTTTTTGCATTAACCTGAAGGGAAACGAGTGGTTTGCAGAAATGTCCAAGAAGCAGTCATTTTATGGGGGCTGAACTCTGTCGTTGGGCCCACACCAAGAATTCCACCCGACAGTGCTGTATGCTTACGTTGCCCGTGGATGGCAGGCACTGTTTATGACCGACGCTGTATCTATGTCTCCCTCCCTTGCCGACAGCACTTTGGTTTTGTGCAGAGCAGCAATGAACTCGATCCCCAGTGATGCACTCACTTCCTCACGCATCTCTGCAACTAGGGGCAGTTACAGAACATATTCTGGACACGTGCACGTGGGGGAGCTTTGTGAGCTCTGTGTAAGGTGTGTATTTTCTGCCTTCTCCCTTATTTCTACCTGGAGCACAGACATGATAGATGGAGCCATAGCTGACATCTTGTAAATAAGATGGAAAAGGAAAGAGAATTGCAGAGACAGTGGTCCTGACATCACTGAGCTGCTGAATTATAACCAGCACATTCTACCTACAGGTATATCATGTGGGAAAAACAAACTTCTTCCTTGGTGATGGAGAGGGTTACGGTGGGAGTTGGGTTTACCAGATGACTGAACTGCTCTGGGGCAGATACCTGAAATTAGGGCATTGTGGGTTAGGGGGAAACCCCCAGATACCAGCATTTCCACCTTACCCTTGCTCTTCTTGTCCCATAGGAGAAAAATATCGTGTAAGTCATTTTAGTTGAATATTTTGTTACTTGGATCCTTAAATATTCCTGTTAAATAGAGCCACAGATAACCTTTGGAAACCCAGTTAAGGAAAACTGGGAGGGAAATTCAGAGATGAATTTTTACTCTCTGATCTTTGTGTCTCCATTCTTTCTGGGTTAGAGGTTGGCTGACTGAACACTTGGAGCGCAGCAGAGTATGGTCAGAAAATCTAGATCAGGAATTCTAGTTGTGTCACAGACAAGAAAAGAGAAAGTGGTGAGGGTCCCTGGGTCACAGACTCATAGTCTTTCAGGGGAGAATGTTCTCTCAGAGAGCACCTGGGTCCATATCCCAACCTACTCCCTGGGTTTCCATTCATTGTTGCCAAATTACTTCCCATTTCCTGAACATTCTGTGCCTCGGCTGATCCATTTCCTTGACTCTAAAGTTTCCATCATCTCCTCTCCCACTTTCCCTTTTGGCTTATCTTTCAAGACACCATTTGGTGACCTCTTCTTTCAGGTTCTTCTGACCGCTGCCATGCCTCTCCACCCACAGAGGATGTATTGCTCCTTCTGCTAGGTTATATTAGTTCCCTACTCTCACATCTTTCCCAGCTCTCCCTCATCCAGTAAGCACCTTGGCACAGTTCAGGCATTTAGCATATGACACGACAGTTCATTGTTGATATGCTTATGTCACCTGCCAAAGTAGGGTTTCTTTGATGGAAGGATCCATTTATCTTGACCATTTGCATTTTTTTTTTCTAGAGCCCAGAATGATACATTCAGTCAGTGCTTGAGTGTTTAAGACTGTGCTTTGGACCGCGTGTGCTTTGGCACAATAGTTTCCTAGAATGATCTTAGGAATTGCACACCAAGAGGACTCCATGGTCAAATAGGTGTGGAGAATAGTAGACTGTATGAAATGTTTCAAAGCCCCACCCATATTATGAATCACCAAGAGGGAGATTGAGTATGCCAGGTTTCTCCAGTGGATTTGATCATGGGGTCTCTTTTTCGCAGAGAACCTTGAGTGATTAAAATGTTGAGGAATGCATTTTGGAAACCCTAAGCCAGACAACTCCCTTATTTTAAAAGAAAAGCATAATCCAGTGCCTGTCTTAAAGTCTACCAGCTGGCTGGAGATATAGATGAACCCGAAGACTGAGATCCCTTGAGGGCATACCATGGATGACCCCAGGGGTTACTAGACAGTCAGTGAACTATAGTTCAAAAGGCAGCAGTTTGAAGGGTCAGGAAGACCTGGGCTCAAATCTGGATTTTCCACTTTCTACCTGAGTCACCACAACAAACACTCTAACCTCTCTGTCTCCAGTTTCTTATCTGTAAAACAGAGCTAATAATGCCTGTCTCACGTGGTACTTGTGATGTCCAAAGGGTCTACCATGTAACAAAAGGCTCAATGAATGGTTACTGTGGAAGCCAGGAGCATTCTCCAGACTTCCAGGGATGTGAGGAAAGATCCTGCAGATATTAGAGGTAAACATTAAAGAATTAACAACGCTTTGGGTACACAGGCCACTGATACGTAGAGACATAGCCAAAGAAGGTTCTCCAGGAGAGAGTAAGAACTTTCCAGCCCCATATTAACAGTCGGACAAGGGCCTGTTCATTCTGGAATCTTCCTTCCTGCACCTGGGGACTGATAGGTGAAACCAGTCCTCGGAACCAGCTTCCTTCCCCACCTGAGTGGCCATCTTTCCATGGCTCTCTACACCCCAGAGTGGGCATCAGTGCAGCTGAACCTGAACATTCCTCTCTTCCTCCTCAGGCTGCCAAGATCTGTCCTCTGTCCATCCCTTTGCCTCTTCTCTCTTTTCTTTCTCTGTCACACTCTGCCTCAGTGGCACCGATTCTCTATCACTTCCCAGCACCCTCTGGCCTCCTCCCTCCCATCTCAGGGCCTTTGCTCATGTCCTTTCCTCCATCTGAAAGCCTTCCCTTCTCTCTGCCGGTTGAGCTCTTCTCCAGATCTTATCTCAAAATCACCATCTCAAGAGAAGCCTTCTCCTAAATGCCATCATGATCAGTCCTTCCATTGTTAGCTGCTCACATCCTTTCCTCTACTTGTTCTTCATCCTGAACACTGTTAATAAAGACACATTTATGTGATTTGAAAAACAATTATGTCTATCTCCCATTCTAGAAGATAAGTTTCTTGAGGCTTACTTTGCAACCATGGTATCCCCAGGGCCTAAGACAGCCTGGGCACAGTAGTAGGTGCCCAGCAAATAGTAGGTGAACTGAGTAGACAGCATTCCTGGTTTAGTTTGGGGGTCTGTGGTTCCCACAGTTTTCTGAATGGGGTTGTTCTCTTTGTGGGCTCGGGAGGGAAAGGCTGGAAGGTTTGCCAAGCCTGCTTCTTATAGGAAGGGGCTGATGTTTGGGCCTTGGTGTGTGCATGGCCGGGCAGAGGAGCACTGCAGGAGACCCTGTCAGTGGGAGCCCATCTCTAAAGTGGTCCCCTTTAGGGAATCATAGGAGAAAATTCTTCCAGCCTTCAGTAGAGCATTTTCTGCATACCTCTGACACATTCCATTCTTTACTGTGCAGATTTTGGAAGGACTCATTTCTTCCGTTTTGCTTCAGCTGCTGGGAAGCTCCTGTTGAATTTACAGCCACTTCTTATAATCAAATGACAGCTCAAGGCTTGCAGTTTGCATGTTAACCACACCCAGGATTCATTTTCTTTTCCTGCCCCCATTTCCCTTTTGTCCTGACTTCTTACTGTATTCATTTTGTATCCTCATGTATGTAGGAGACACTCTCAGCCACATCAAACCTTTTCTGCAATAGTTTGACTATTTTTTAAAAATTGAGGTGAACTTCAAAAAAGTGAAATTAACCATTTTGAAGTATCAGTGGCATTTAGTGCGTTCTCGATGTTGTGCAAACAGCACCTCTATCTCATTTCAAACCGTTTTCATCACTCCCAAAGAAAACCCCCATGCCCTTTAAGCAGTCATTCCTCATTTCTCTCCCCCCAGGCCCACGTAACCACCAGTCTGCTTTCCATCCCTACGGATTTGCCGATCTGTTTCCTACAAATGGAATTGTACAATATGTGACCGTTTGTTTGTGTCTGGCTTCTTCCACTGTGCCTAGTGTTTTGGGGTTCATCCATGTTGTGGCATGTGTCGGCACTTCATGCCTTTTTGCGGTTTGTTTTGGTAGATGGATTGGTTAAACATGGGGGTCAGCAGCAGAGGCTGAGAACATGTAGGTTCCCCTAACGTGTGAGAGGAGGAAAAAAATCTCCCCAGGTCTCCGTAGAGTACACGATAGAGATCTCCACCCAGAAAGCCAGTATACTGCGGACAGGCCAACATTACATTCCAGAGGTCTTGAGACCTGGGCACGGGCTGCTTTTCTCCAGAGATATTCTCCCAGAATAGACAGAGGTGTCAGTCAGCGTTAAAATAACCTTGGCAGAAGTCCCGATGCCAGAAAGATAGCCACAAACGTCAACGCCAAGGTACATGGTGGCGGGAAGGGGGGGTTCTAAATTAAGTCTTGGGCAGTGAGTTATATTGACTCGGTTCTGGTGGGGCTGACCGGTCACCTCTACCCCTTTGGACGCATGTCCCTGGTTTGGCAGGTGGTGGGTGAGAAGGGCCTTGGGAAGGCCAAGGTGAAAATGCTGCCAAGAAATGTGGTATGATTTCCAGCACTAAGGCACTCCATCCAGGCCAGAAGGCAGTTTCGGGGGGAGAAATAAAGGGAGGCAACTGGATTTCAGCTTCTTGAATGGAACTTAGGAAAGCAGATATAATGGCTACTCCGCTCATGGGAAGCGACTCTGTTAATGTGTTGGTTGATTATTGACACTGGAGATGATCAGAGAGATGATAGGGGACTGATGTAGATGAACATGGCTGCAGAGGCCACTGTGGCCCAACCCAATTTCCTTCTATGACCCGACCTGTGGTTTCCTCTCTGAACCTTAGCTTTCTCAGTTGTAAAATGGGAGTGATAGCACAATTACCTCGAGGAGGTACTGTGCGGATGAAAACTGGTAATGCAGTGAGACATTGGCATTGAGGCAGGCGTTCCTTAAAAGCGTGCTCTCTTCTTCCTTTCTCCTCTTCTAAATATTAGGGGAGACAACCAGATGTTCAGGAGAATCCAGGTATCAGTGATGCAATGTGAGACCCAAAGGTGGGCTGTGAGTGAAAAAGTGAAGGGATAAGACATGGTCAGCGCCATACGGTTGAGAAAACTTCCAGTTGGGAGAGACAAAATACATTTATGTGAGAAGTAATGTCAGGATAACCCATAACAAGGGCTGAAGTGGTGAAGTGGTGCGTGCTGTCCTTTACGGTCAAGTGGCCCATCTCTTCTGGAGACGACGATCTTCAGCGACGATGGGTGAGTGCCATTCCACGGTTCTTTCCGTCCCTGCACTGACACGTTGGGTCAGCGTAACCTGTTTGTGGTCTGGGCCCCCTCCTCCGGCCTCCTGTGAAAACTGCCTGGTGCATAAATGCTTTTTTAATACTTTAAGTGAGTTTTCAATGCGTGCTTCCTATGCGAGAGGGCCTGCGCTAAGCTCTCTGTGCTGACCATCCCCTTTTCTCGTTATAGTGGCCCTAGCAGGTAGGTCCTTGTATTATCCCTAAATAGAGGAAAGACACAGGGCTCTGAGGCAGAACACGCTTGCTCAAGGTGACCAGGGTAGCAAGTGGCAGAGGTGGCCTTTGACCCAGGCAGCTGGACTTCAGAGTTACTGCTCCAGCTCTCAGGCCCGGGTGACAACCTTCAGCACTCCTGCCTACTGGGTGTAGTAGGAAGGGAAGCAGGGATCAGTGTGGGCCTGACTGGTTGCTGAGGAAGACTCCAAGAACATGTGGTGACATTGCCGGACACGTTCACAAGGAAGGCCTGGATGACTGTGGGAGACAGGGAAACCGAGAGCTTTCCGGTGGCAATAAGTCGGAATAAACACGGAGAGCAGTGCAACAGGACAGCAGAAGTAGGAAGACGGAGGAAGCTTCTGTTGGTGGCACACAGCATCCCCAGAGAAGCTGTTGTTCCGTCACGCAAGTTGGGGAGCACTGGTTTCGTGCAAATTGGGCAGCTACGGTGTGGACATGACAGGGACCGGGAAGGCCACCTGCTGCTTAGAAAGGAAGCCTGAGAGCAGAGGACTTGGGAGGGGATGTCATCCCTGGAGCCACACTTGGATGTGTGAGCCGGGACAGCCACTTTCTAGCTGGGGACTGACTTAGAAAGTCCCTTTTTATCTCTGAGCTGTGGGTTTCTTAGCTATAACATAAGGGCAGCTACCCGATGGGATTATCCTCAAGATTGGAGAGAATGCTTGCAACGTAATAAGCACAGTGCCGCCCCGCCCCCAACCATAGATGTAAATGTTTGCTCTCATCGTTAGTAATAGTGGTAACGAGCACTGTTAATGTGCATGTCGCTGTTGGCACAGTATTGGTGTAAACCCACATATCCTCTGAATGGCCGTGCCAATTCATGGTGAAAATCAAGAGCACCCACTTCTTTACATAAAGCTTTGGAATCAACCTTAGAATAGGAGGTGAAGAAAGTTGGTGTGTGTGTGTGTGTGTGTGTGTGTGTGTGTGTATGTATGTGTGTGCGTGCACTTGCGTGCCCCTTGTGTGTATTGTGGAGCTGTGGGTAGTCTCAAACATGGCAGGAGAATATGATAGTGCCATAGAGCAGACGCAGCATGTACCAAGTGCTGTGAAGGCACAAAGGAGGAACTTATTAATGCTGCCAAGAATAGATAAGGCTTTCAGAGCATATGATGTGTGCATGAGCCCTTGGCAGATGGGAAGAAGTCAGCTGGGTAAAGAAGAAAGAGGAATGCAAAGGCACGGCGTCTTGGCAGAGCTTGCTTGGTTCAAGGAACAAGTTAAGAAACAGCAGAGGCAGAGATCTTGGAGAAGGTACCAGGGCACATAGCTGTAAAGGTGAGCCCTCCCCCGACTCCAGCCCAAGCCAGACTCTGACTTTCTACCCAAAGGTCCCCCCAGGACACTCTGGCATGGGTGGCCCCATGTGGGCAGCTCTGTGTTCGGATAGCTATGTATTCCTGGATGTGTGTCTGTCCCAAGGATCTCAGAAGGGAGGAACATAGGTGAATGAAGTGGGAAGAAGCCAGAGGACAGGCAAGGACTCAGGGAAGGAAGCCAAGAAGGCAAAGCTCTTTGAGATAGCAGACCTTTGAGAGCCTACATAGATAGTCTCTGCTGTGAGCCCTGCCAGGGTGACCTCCGGCAGTCTGCAATGTCTCTGTGGATATGGGCCATGGAAATCGAGGGTGGAGATAGTTCTTGGCGAGGCACATCATGGTCTGGTACATCTCATAATTTCTCTTGGAGGCCCCTGGGTATGCTGTCACAGAGAAAGATGTCCATGGGGCCCCCCATCACTTCTGACTTGTTTTCCCAAAAGTGCAGCTGGATTTGCTCAGTGCTATCTGCACTATCTCACTGGCCACCCCGCCTGCTCATCTGTTTATAGACTGTCAGACAGTTGGCCCGGGTTGGGGGGACACGGTGTGACCACAGAATGCAGTGTTGACTCCTCCAATGGGAGGACCCTGGGGCCTTTAGCTTGCCTGCTCTGGGGTCCCAGCTGAGAGATGGACCACAGGTTAGCATCCACAGTGAGCTTGACCTATGTTAACAACAACAGTAATAATACCATGATTAATTGAAGGTTTTTTAGGTACCAGGTACCATACCAACATATAGTTTATTCCTGTAATCCTGTGAGGTTAGGGTGGGTCATTAGTCTCTTCTTCCTCATGGGGAAACTGAGGCTCAGAGATGTCATGTAAATTGCCCAAGGATCCACAGCCAAAAGACAGAGCTGGAAGTAAACTCCTGGAGGCACAGCACCCTCTAAAAAAGAAAGAGTCCCCTCTTCCTGACATTCAACACCCTTCGGGTTGTGTAGTGATCTACGTGTCTGTGTTCAGACTGCCTGCCCTCATGCCCACAGCACAGCCACAATATCCTGCTGGCTGTTCCTGATGCCCTGTCTGATTTCTACCTTCCATGCCTCTGTCCCTACAGTTTTCCCTTCCCAGCTCTGGGAAATATCTCAGAGGGACCCCACCTGGTCTCCAGGGTCAGGAAAGATTTTTTCTTTTTTTCATTTTAGGGTCCAGCACTACAGAGTTAACGATGACACTTTTTTCTTCTAAAGATACCTCCTGCTCATTGTTTAAGATTCCCAGAGTACAAAAGTGTATGAAGTTCAACCCTCCTTTCTAATCTCTTCTCCACCCCGAATTCCACCCTCAGAGAAAGCTGCTGTTGGGTGCTTTGCGGTGTCCTCATTTATATAAATGAGATCAAATAACATTTCTGGAGGCTTTTCTCCATCTTTCTCTACCCTGCTCTGTGTCCGATGGACAGCAGCACCTTGGCTCCCATGGGCTCTGGCTTCTGGGTGGGGTGACCAATGGGCAGCACTAGCAGGAGACAGGAGGGCCAGAAGAGAAGAGGCTGAAGTATATACCCCTTTCTCCCCTTCAGCTTCTGTGTTACCTCCCTGTGGTTCTCGAAGTGGTCAGACTCCCTGAGGCCACAGGCCATGTTGGGTCTTTCTTTCCCAGTCCAGCTACCTCTGGACTCCAGTGACCTGAGGCCCTCCCTTGTCCCCTGAGGCTGAGGCAGACAGTGACTTCCTGCTCTTACTGCTTCCCAGATGCTTCACACCCCATGTTGGTCCTCTTACCCTTGCCCCAGCACCATACCAACTTCTTCACGACACCCTTTTCACACCTTTGCACACTCTTGAGTATGTCCTCTGCATGCTGCTGGAACTCTGCGACATACATACCATTCCGGAACTCCTCTGCCCCTTAGCACTATATTGTGGGCATTTTTTCAATATCTGTAGCTGCGTATCTATCCTTAAAGCATGCACGGTGCTTCTTTCTGGGTAAATCATAATCCAGAGTTGGAGACCAGAAATAAACAGGGACCAGGTAAATGGACATGGCAGAGAGAACTGTGGAGGGCTTGAGTGAGTGGCCATGACAGAGACGAATAGGAGTGATCTGCTGACTGGTCTCCTGTCGTGCTGATGGACCATAGTCAGTTCCAGCCATGCCCCATTGGTGGACACTTAGGGTTTGTCCACAATTCCACTCCTTCCAACAATGCTGCAGCAAACATTCTTGTTCCTGAATCTTTGTGCCTTTGTCCCAACATATCTGGAAAGGAATTTTACAGACGTGGAACTCCTGGAAAGACGCGTGGGTGGATTTAAAATTTGCTAGAGTCAATAAATGATGCCGAAGGAACACCTCTTCCTCAGGACAGCCCGTGCAAGATGAAGCCATAATTTATTTGCCCTGCAGGGAGCCAGAGGAAGTCTTATCCAGGAGAGGGCTTGGTGAGAGCTGAGGCTCTCTGGCCTTCCCTGAACTAAAACCTCATCACAGACTGTCTCCTTTTATTCAAAGTGGCAATAATGCAACTTGCCCACCATCCCTTCCCCTGCCTTCCACAGCTATCTTTCTTCCAAGAAACCTTGGAGTTGATAGAAGAATGTTACAACCAAATACCACAGAGATTTTTTTTTTTTTTAATGAGATCCAAGAGAAAAGCCTGGAAACAATTACTGCTTCAACCTTTCTGGTGATTCAGTTTGAGTAAATGTTTAAAGAGCACCTAGTCTGTGTTAGTTTTGTGCTGGTACTAGGAAAACATGGGTGGATAAGATATGGCTCCCTCACCCCCCTGACAAGCCCACAGTCTGCAGAGGGGAGGAGTTAATACTGTGTTTTCCAAACCTGTCAAGGGACCTGGTGCACCAGAATTATCTAGGAGCTTTAAAAAATCTCAGGTCCCAGGGGGTGCCTGGGTGGCTCAGTCGGTTGGGCATCTGACTTCAGTTCAGGCCATGATCCCACGGTTCATGGGTTCGAGCCCTGCATCGGGCTCTGTGCTGACAGCTCAGAGCCTGGAGCCTGGGTCAGATTCTGTCTCCATCTCTCTCTGCTCCTCCCCTGCTTGCACTCTGTCTCTCTCTGTCTCTCAAAAATAAACAAATGTTAAAAAAAATATGGAAAACTCAAAAGATTCCACCAAAAAACTTCTAGAACTTATCTATGAATTCAGCCAAGTTGCAGGATATAAAATCAATGCACAGAAATCAGTTGCATTCCTATACACCAATAATGAAGCAACAGAAAGAGAAATCAAGGAATTGATCCCATTTATAGTTGTACAAAAAAACCATAAAATACCTAGGAATATATCTAACCAAATAGGTGAAAAATCTATACACTGAAAACTATAGAAAGCTTATGAAAGGAATTGAAGAAGACACAAAAAAATGGAAAAAGATTCCATGCTCCTGGATAGCAAGAACAAATATTGTTAAAATGTCAATATTACCCAAAGCAATGTACATATTCAATGCAATCCCTATCAAAATAACACCAGCATTCTTCACAGAGCTAGAACAAACCTAAAATTTGTATGGAACAGAAAAGGCCCCAAATAGCCAAAACAATCTTGAAAAAGAAAACCAAAGCTGGAGGCATCACAATCCCAGACTTCAAGCTGTATTACAAAGCTGTAATCATCAAGACATATGGTACTGGCACAAAAACAGACGCTCAGATCAATGGAACAGAATAGAGAACCCAGAAATGGACCCACAAATGTATGGCCAACTGATCTTTGAAAAGCAAGAAAGAATATCCAATGGAATAAAGACAGTCTCTTGAGCAAATGGTGCTGGGAAAACTGGACAGCAACATGCAGAAAAATGAATCTGGACCACTTTCTTACTGTACACAGAAATAAACTCAAAATGGATGAAAGACCTAAATGTAAGACAGGAAGCCATCAAAATCCTAGAGGAGAAATCAGGCAAAAACCTCTTTGACCTCGGCCACAGCAACTTCTTACTCAACAAGTCTCCAGAGGCAAGGGAAACCAAAGCAAAAATGAACTATTGGGACCACATCAAAATAAAAAGCTTCTGCACAGCGAAGGAAACAATCAGCAAAACTAAAAGGCAAGTGACAGAATAGAGAATGTATGTGCAAACGACATATCAGATAAAGGGTTAGTATCCAAAATCTATAAAGAACTTCTCAAAGTCAACACCCAAAAAACAAATAGTCCAGTGGAGAAATGGGCAAAAGACATGAATAGACACTTCTCCAAAGAAGACATCCAGATGGCCACCCGGCACATGAAAAAATACTCAACATCACTGATCATCCGGGAAATACAAATCAAAACCACAATGAGATACCACCTGACACCTGTCAGAATGGCTAACATTAACAACTCAGGCAACAGCAGGTGTTGGCGAGGATGCGGAGAAAGAGGATCTCTTTTGCACTGCTGGTGGGAAGGCAAACTGGTGCAGCCACTCTGGAAAACAGTATGGAGGTTCCTTAAAAAATTAAAAATAGGACTATCCTATGATCCAGCAATTGCACTACTAGGTATTTATCCAAGGGATACAGGTGTGCTGTTTCGAGGGGGCACGTGCACCCTAATGTTTATAGCAGTGCTATCACAATAGCCAAAGTATGGAAAGAGCCCAAATGTCCATCAAGAGATGAATGGATAAAGAAGATGTGGTATATATATATGTGTGTGTGTATATATATATATATATATATATATATATATATACACACACACATATACCTATACATACACATATACACACACACACACACATATATATATATATATATATATATATATGTATACACACACACACACACAATGGAGTATTACTCAGCAATCAAAAAGAATGAAATCTTGCCATTTGCAACTATGTGGATGGAACTAGAGGGTATTATGCTAGGCGAAATTAGTCAGAGAAAGACAAATATATGACTTCACTCATGAGGACTTTAAGAGACAAAACAGATGAACCTAAGGGAAGGGAAGCAAAAATAGTATAAAAACAGGGAGCAGACAAAACATAAGAGACTCTTAAATATAGAGAACAAACAGAGGGTTACTGGAGGGGTTGTGGGAGGGGGGGTGGGATAAATGGGTAAGGGGCACTAAGGAATTTACTCCTGAAGTCATTGTTGCACTATATGCTAACTAACTTAGATGTAAATTTTTAAAAATAAGTAAATGAATGAATGAATGAATGAATAAATAAATGAAAAAAACAAACAAATAAGTAAATAAACTTAAAAAAATAAAAATAACTAACAATTAAAAAAAAGCTCAGGTCCCAGAGGCCCAGCCTAGGGGCTTTCTTGTTCAGCAGATCTGATGTGGGGTCTGGGACTCTGCAGTCTTAAGGGCCCTCCAGATGACTGACATTCAGGGTGGGTTGTGAGCTGTGGCTGTAACATGTCCATACAGGTACATGATGTGATCACTTGTAAAATGTAGGGGTGACAGACCTTTATGGCCTGAGGGCCAAACCTGATATTTTGGCCTATAGTTTGGGCTTGCACATTACAAAAAATTAGTCTCCAGCCTCTAATAATCAGAAGATATCTCATTAAAATTTGGATTTTATCTCTTTGAAAAATCCTAACAACTTGCTACGATACTTGGCCTTTTAGATGGGACATACACTCTCTAGCTTTGTACAATTCCCGGAACTCCCCAGTGTCTTTCTCATAACATTGCCAGTTGCCAGTTGTCAGTTAACTGGATTCACACTACTCTTTTTCGTATGGTAGGACTAAGGGCAAATGAAATACTTCTATGCTGTTAACCCAAATGAAAAGTCAAAGAATGTTAAGACATGAGAGAGACAAGAAGTCTGTGTGTGTGTGTGTGTGTGTGTGTGTGTGTGTGTGTAATTTTTAAGTAAGAGAGAGTATATTTATTAACATTTTTTTTTACATTTATTGAATTTTGATAGAGAGAGACAGAGCACAAGTGGGGGAGAGGCAGATAGAGGAGGAGACACAGAATCCGAAGCAGGCTCCAGGCTCCGAGCTGACAGCACAGAGCCCGACACGGGGCTCGAACCCACAAACTGCGAGATCATGACCTGAGCCGAAGTCAGACGCTCGACTGACTGAGCCACCCAGGTGCCCGATGAAAGAGCATATTTCCTCATAGAATTGTTCGATGGGTACATCAAATATGACCAAAGAATATGAGCTCAGTCTATTTCCTTCATTTATGCTCCTAGCCGGAGCCCCATGCACCAGCACCAAGAACATTAGATCAGAGGTGGGAGGTAGGAGAATCAAGAGCCTGGATTCCTCCAGCCCCTTTGGCCATTAACTTACCATGTCATCTTGGGCACAATATTGAATTCCTCTTGGCTGCCTTGTAAAACAGTGGTTTTCAACTGGGTGAAGTTTTACCCTCCCTCCAAAGGAACAGTCAGTGTCTTACAGCATTTTTTTTTGTTGTCACAATTGGAGGGAGAAGTTGCCATTGGCATCTAGGCAAAGGCCAGGGATGCTGCTAAACATACTGCAATGAACAGGACAGTCCCTCATGCAAAAGGATTATCCTACCCAAATATCAACAGTGTTGGGGTTGAGAAATTCTATTATAAATGAAGGAGTCCATCCCTTTTAGCTTTGAAAATCTAAAATGTTAGCCTTGGAACACACACACACACACACACACACACACACACACACACACACACACACACCTTTCAGTTTGGGAGTGGATAAAGCCTTAGTAACAGGTAAAATCTTGAAGGGTGACTAGGATGAGAGACAAGGAGAGGGTGTTCCAGTAAGTGGGAGCCATGGACATAGATAGGGGAGGGTGAGTGCAGAGCATGGTCATGGTCACAGAATGGTGAGTGGTTGGGCTTACCTGGTTCTTGCAGGTGATATAGAAATCCATGCCTGGCAGAGAGGCTGGGAACCAGCTGTTTGGGACAGTGTTCTCAGTGCGTGGGGTGGGATGGACGTCTGTATGGCTGATCACAACTATTCCAGCTCTCTCTCCTTCCACGTAGGATTGTACTTCCTGCTCAGGTGAAGTCAGATCTGACCATGTGACTTGAGTTAGCCATTGAATAGTGGGCAGAAGTGGTGAGACTTTGCTGCTGGGTGCAAGTGTTAAAGACCAGTGCATCCAGGGAATTCTTCATATTACTGTCTCCTTTCCCTCTGGCACAAGGACCCTCCACACTTAAGACGGTGGCTGCTTCATCGGCCTGGAACTCCGAGCAACAGGAATGAGTAGGGACCCTGTCAACCCACAGTGAATTTGAGCAAGACATGACCTTTGTGCTTTCGACTGCTGAGATTTGAAGGTCGTCTCTGTCTGTTACTGCGGCAGAACATGGCTATCCTGACTGATTTAGACGGAAGTTACCGGTGGTAACTAACATGATTGTAGATGGCACACAGAGATGCCATGAAACTGTATACATTCCTCAGTGAGAGCACTTAACTATCTGGGTAACCCTAACAAATAAGTGTCGGTGTGGTGCTAGACTGCCTTTAACACCTGTCTAATATATCCTGTGCTCTCTTTTTTAACAGAGAGTGGGCACAGGCTCAAGTTTCTGTATTTAGCTAAAATTTCATAGCACAGTTTTAAAATTGCATTTAATGTTAGGGTTGCCTTCTATTTATGGCAAGTTTTCCGTTTATGGTAGTGATATAAAATTTTTAAAAATGGTTAAGTAAAGAAAGTGAGTCATTTTAAAGACTTATAGAAAGCCAATAAAACATCGGTGGTACATGCTTATGGCAAAACTCATAAAGACGGTTTACAAATGACTGAAGTTGGAGAGCAGAGCTCATAGGATCGGGCAAAATCTCTTGCAGAGGTAAAAGGGGTGAGTTGAGGCCAACGGTGTAATCACAACAAGAAACACAATATTAATAATATTTCTGGGCATTCTTCTAACAAGATGAGAACAGCCGTCACACGATAGGATCTAAAGGGGCGTAGAATATAGTCCATGTTCTCCACACCGCCCAGTGCCTGGCGCACAGCAGATTCCTGACCAATAATTGTGGAATGAGTGTGGTCAGTGGGCAGGACTTGGTTTAATTCTATGCTTGCTTAGGCGGGTGGGCTACAGTCTTGGGAAGTCCTTTGCTCTGCTCAGCATGTTGAAAAGCTTCTGCGAGCACATCTGGGAGACTAGGCAGAGTGCTAAGTAGCTGTGCAAACAGAGGGTAGGAAGGTGGAGGATCCCTAGGTGTGGGGCCAGGGGGATGGGAAGAAGTAGCCACGGAGGCTGGTACTGCCAGCCAGGAAGAGGAATCGGTGGTGTGTGCGCGTGCGGGAGGCGGGTGGTGGCAGTCGGAAAAGGACTATGAAGAACAGACATTTCTCCTATGAGTTTTGCAAAGCCCAGCTCTGACTCAGCAAGGGAGAAGGAGAGATTGCGGAAATGTCGGGGAGGCTTGGGCTTTCCAAAATGCACTAAAAAGTCTATGGGTTAACTTTCCCTCTAACTCATGGCAGCCCCATTTTTCTGCCCAGCTGCAGTGGTTGGCGAAGAGATTGCTCCTGGTGAAGTCCCCCTTCATGTAAGTCCCAATCCTGGATGGGGGCAGCATGTGGGCCTAGATTGTTTTTCAAGTGCTGTCCGACGTGTTTCCTTTGGTTTGCCCAAAGTCGTTTTGCAATTGCTATTAAAAATTATAACTCTGAAGGAGGATTTATAAGGAGCCAGGAGTTTGCCTACTTGGACAACATCGGTGGGCAGTGTCCAGTTTAAGCAGTTGTCTCCTGGCTGGGAAGGAATCACACTGCATTCCGGAGGCAGAAGGCCAACTCCTGTCAACAGAGGATCATGACTGTGTCTTAAGAGTAAAATCACTGCATCCTGGGGTCTCGCAGCCCTCGGAGGTTTCCCTGACATGTGACCTGAAAGATGCTGGGAGCATCTGCTGACTACGACCTGGAAGGGATAATTGAAAGAGGCTAAATTGTGCTGTGGGGAAGGTAACTCTCTGTGAGAAATTGACATGGCAAGTCAACTGGGAAGGTACCACCAACCAGAGCCTTGGAAAGAGGGAGTCCAGTGCACCTACTCCCTTTTATTGGAAGGATAATCGGTAAGGTTTGAGTTTCCCAAAGCAGAGAAGTATGCAGCTAGTTCATTTTACATAACCTGAAACCTAGATCTCAAGATACACTTTGTGCTGACATAGAAAAGTGTGTGAGCTGGTGCCACCTATGGGCAAGTTGTGGTGCTGCAGCCTAGCTCTATTAGATGTTGGGTCCAGATAAAGTCAGTGGATAAAATGTGTAAGGGAATTAAAAAAAAAATTTTTTTTAACGTGTATTTATTTTTGAGACAGAGAGAGACAGAGCATGAACAGGGGAGGGGCAGAGAGAGAGGGAGACACAGAATCTGAAACAGGCTGCAGGTTCTGAGCGGTCAGCACAGAGCCCAACGTGGGGCTCGAACTCACGGACCATGAGATCATGACCTGAGCCGAAGTCGGACGCTCAACTGACCAAGCCACCCAGGCGCCCCAGTAAGGGAATTTTTTAAATCTATAATTATATAAATGTTTGTTGGCATAGTTTGTTTTACAAGGAAGTATTACAGGCTCTTGGAACTGGAGGCAGAAATCATTAAATTGTATGCAAGAAGATGGAGAAAATTGTATTATAGGAATTTCTTCCAGAAAAAAAATTCCGTGTGTATAGGAAAGAAATTCTCTGATAAATCTTTTTGGTCGTGGAGTGAGACCCCAGAGGCCATGCTCCAGGAAGAGTAGACGGTCTACTGGCTACTAAGGAGGGTGGATCCTGTTAGCTGGCTATAACTGACCTGGATGGGATAGACATGGCTGAGGGCAAGGCTGCATTGCTTGACCCAATAGAAAGGAGATGAAGCATTTTCAGGAGAAGCATTCCAGAAGAGGAATAATACCCCAGGGAAAGCACAGGAGAATGGGAACTTGGAGGCTAGACATGTCTGATGAAGAATGGAAGAAGTATGCTGTGAGAGATATGGGTATCATCTCTCCTGCATTTCCCCTATGGAAAGTCTGGTTGGAGTTCTTTGTGGAAAATGGATGAGGGGTGAGAGCGTGGGTTGACTTGAGTTCTTTTTTTTTTTTTTTACGTTTATTCAGTTTTGAAAGACAGAGAGAAACAGAGCATGAATGGGAGAAGGGCAGAGAGAGAGGGAGACACAGAATCCGAAGCAGGCTCCAGGCTCTGAGCTGTCAGCACAGAGCCCGACGCGGGGCTCGAACTCACAACTATGAGATCATGACCTGAGCCAAAGTAGGTCGCTTAGCCAACTGAGCCACCCAGGTGCCCCTGACCTGAGTTCTTAATAGAATCTTGGAGTTGAAAGGGATTCTAAGAGGTCACCAAGCCCATTCCCACCCAAAGTAGAAACACCTTCCCTGATTCCCATGGGGATGTGAGCAGCCTGGTTCAAACACATCCAGGGGACAGTGGGCTTACTTCTTCCAGAGGCAGACAGGCCCAGTGAGAACTTCCTTTCTTTGGTTTGCGGTCTTTGTTTAGTTCAGAGGAATCGTAAATAAGGAAGTGGCTACACTAGGGGAGGGCACAACAGTAAAGTCATGACAGTTACTGGGTAGAGTGTTCCCACTGGTGCCAAGCATTTAACTTACATGATCTTACTCGAACCCCTTGGGAAAGTCATTCCTTCTGCTTTGGAGATAAAGAAATGGAGGTCTTGCAAGCCTTGCTGTTCTGCCTGAAGTCACATGGCTAGCGGCAGGGGAAGCCAGTGTTTGAACTCCGGCATCTTTGAGCATTTCACGCTGTCACCATTTCTCCCCTGCTGGTTCTCCTGGGAAATCACCCCCTGACAAAATTTGTGAGAGAGTTCTTGTTCTGCAGAGTGATGGACTCAACATGGTATCTGACTATGGTCTCTGACCCTTAAGAGGAACTTCTGAAGTGCCGAGGAAGCTTAGAGAGTCAATGATCTCTTAGAAACACTCAGAAGAACTGGGGTTAGTTCACTTGGAGAAGGCTGATTATACAGTGGGTCTTCAGGTTTATGAAAGATTTTAGACACCGTGGTCACCAGCTGTTCTCCATCGCCGCTCAGAGGGGGCAGTGAAATAATTTACGTGTAGGTCTAGCCGAATGCTTGGCATGGAGTTGGCACTCCATAAATGATAGGCTTCTGCTCCCACAACCCAAATCTCTAGAATTTCTATGAAGTCTAAATAAATGCCGTTTTTTGACACGAAAACGACTTGATTTTGAGCGGAGTATTACAAGATCGCTGTTGGACCTAGTCAAAGATTCCAGCTGCACAACTTATGCATTATGGGGTAAAGTGGGAATTAAAACCCTGCAGCCCTGTTGCATGGATGGAATCAGATAGAATATACAAAGCACCTGGCACACGGCCTTGCGTGCAACTGCCAGATGAATGTTGAGACTAAAGCCGTGTTGTGGGATTTGTTTTCAACTCTTGGCCATGAGCAAACTGCCTGGGAGCCCTTCCTGGGTCGATCAGACTCTGGAGATTTATGGGCAACCCGAGCTGGCCTTATAGAGGAGAAGAACGTCCTCCCTTTTGGCAGATGTGCTAGGAAGGGAGCTTCTGCAGCCTCCTCCTTTGCCTCAGTTTCCCTGGAGCGGCTGATCCGATTGGCCGGGGCTGGCCGCAAGAGGCGGGGTCACCGATGACTTACTGCGCTGATGGGTGGCTCCGCCTCTGGCCGGCTGTGTTTCCTGCAGATGTTTCTATAACAGAAGGTGGGTTGAGACTTCCACACCCGCTAATACAGTCTCCCAGGAGCCCAGCCTTTGGGAAGGGGGGGTGATTAAATGCTTCCTTAGCCATTGATGAAGCCGGGCTTTCTCAGCTTCAGCACCATTGACATTTCCGGTGGGAAAATCCCTTCTTGTATACATTATAGGATGTTAATCGACATCCCTGGCCTCTACCCATTAGAGGCCAGTAGCAACTCCCACCTCAGTTGTGACAGCCAAAAATGTTTCCAGACGTTGCCAGATGTCCCCTGGCAGGTAAAAGCTGCCTGGCTGAAAGCCAGTCTCTACCGGCATGTTGGGTAGTGAGTCCAGTATCGGGAGGAGGGAATTTTACTTCCCACTAACCCTTGAACTCTTAAGCTTTGCTACCAGGTGGCTAAGAGAGAGGCTTTCTTGAGTTTCTTCATAGCGAGAGAGAAACAGCAAGAAATAGTGAACGGGTGAGGGGCAGAAAGGGAAACTGAGGCAGGAGCCAGCCGTGAGCGACTTCCATGAAACTTCCAAAGGTGCCGCATGTGTAGGAGCAGAGTTGCTGTCAGGGCTGGGCCGTGAGGGCCCCCCTGTGCTTGCTAAATACGCTGTCTGGGGTGCAGGGGCTGACGGGCAAATACTAGCGGCCATCTCTGCTGCAGCTGCTGGGGGACAGAGGTCGGGGAAAGACACACACTCCCTTGTGCAGAAACCACCGTTCTTCTCCCTCTGGCTCCCTACCCAGCCAGTCCTGCAAACCGCCCTGTCCCGTCCTCACCCGCCCAGACCCTCTGCCCGGGGTCATCCACTGCCGCCAGCTGCCCTAGTCAGCCCTAGCGCCGGTGCAGGGAGACGGGGCAAGGGAAACGAAACTCCCCAGCACTGGGCCATTGAAAATAATCACTGCCTTTTCAAAGGCCGACTTTGCCCGGTGCCAAGGCAAGAACTGTCTGTCTCGCCACCTTTCAGTTCTTGTTAAAAAGCAGAAGGCATGTCAGGGCCGGGCCAGGCCACAGGACAGAGAGGGCTTTCTTTGCAGCGCCGGATGATTCTCCGTGCTTTAATGAAAGCTCTTATTAGCCCCAGCTGGCGTCCCATTTTCCTGAGCTGTAATAAAAAATGGCCCGGGTCATCCTTTCCCAGGCTAATTTCAAAAGCATTACCACCGTCATAATTGATTACTATTTATTTTGGTCATTAATAGTCATGCACCCCTCCTTGTGACATGTGGATTAAATGGCCCGAGACTATTTATGGCACGTGGCAGCCAGTATTTATTTTCTGTGATTCCTCAAGCCCCCAGTCCCTTTCAGAGTAACCCCTTGATTTCATGACGCCCAGAGAGTCCTCCTCTGGCTCGAATATTCAAACTACTAGCCGTGGTGCCTGGTGGGAATCGGGATGAAAAGTTGGGGCTTCAGAAAAGATGAGAGAGTGCCGGGGGCATAGTCGTACAGAGGGCAAAGAGGTGTGCCTTCCACACTGGTGTTGGAGGCAGGAGGAAGGGAGATGAACCGAACAGTTATGAGTTTGTTGGTTTTTTTTTCTCTCTGGCCCCTTGAAGGAGGCAGTTACCAAGCATCCGTGGCCAGTTAATTTGGGAAGAGTATTGGTATTTTCTGTCTTCAAGACAGAGAGTTTGGAAGCTGCCTGCATGTGACTGCAGAAGGATCATAATGTTCCCTAAATAGTCAAAATATGAATAGAGACCTCATCAAATGAAAATCCCTGAGGAGGTCAGTTTAATTCACACCCACTCTTGAAATGGAGCGATTTTACTTCCATATTGTCCCACCTGTTGTTCTACTGTCAGGTAGTTAATGCTCCCAAAAGGCTCTGGAAATTACAAAAAGAAACAAAAAAAGGCAAACAAGGTTTAAAAGCTTTAAATTTCCCCAAAGGCTGTGCTCCTACATCTCCTACGTCCTACTGGGCAGACATGCTGTGTTCAGGTGGGAATCTGACTCAAGCTAAGGCAAAGGTAGTGCCTGCCTCTGGGCCATCTAGCTTCTTGATTGGTGGAAGGATAGACACCAAGCTCGAGTCCAACAATCAGAGCTCTTCCCTAGAAGTTTTGAAGCTGAGACCAATAAAAGCACAAGTCAGTCCCTCTTTGGCTTTGGAAGTAAGGAACCATTCACAGACATGAATGAAACCAGTCCACCAGTGGGGAGGATTTGGTCAATATTCAGAGAGAAGCCCATTTCAGAGATGGAGACAGAGAGTCCTAGTGACGTTTGAGACGCTGCTTTCAGTTACTCCTGAAACCTGGAGGAGGAACACTGAAAAGAGTTGTGCAGGGCACAATTCATAGGGCCACCATATGATATATATGTGATATAGTGGCCCCTGGGGTTGTGCAGTGTGCAGCTTGCACAACTGTACATGGTGGCCCCTTGGAAGCATCCCTGCCCTTTCTTCCGCTTGCTTGGAGGTACTCCAGTGCCCTGTTATTAAATTCTTCTTTTTACCAAGTCCATTTGGAATTGGATTTATGTCACTTAAACCAAATGAGATCTAAATAATACAATAATAGCTATCTATGACCACGAAGGAAAAAAAAAAAACTGTAACTCCCTCACCCCCACCATCCAGCTTATTCTAGATAGCAAGAAAGAAGTACCTGTCTTTCTTACCTATTAATTGTCAATTTACTAGTCATTCAGGGAGTCACGGAAGAGGGAGAGAAAGTGTGCATCCCGACTCCAGCCACAGTCCTGGGGTGCCAGGCCTTGCAGACTGCCAGGCTGGACAGAAGGCGCGTGAATGCAAACAATTTCCGGAAGGCCTTTGGGCTGGCTGTGTGGGAACAGCTGCACAGCTCCCTAATGGGTGTCAATGTCATCGCAGACTCAACATTTTCCAGGGGAATGGGGCTGAGAGAATGCTGTGCTCTGGCCAGACAGTGCCCCGGAGGGGTGGGGGGATGTGGAGAGACAAGGAAGGTTGCCAGGCAGAATAGCTTCACGTCCAGACCCAGGGGACGGAGAATGAGGAAGAGTCTTGAAGAAGCTTTCAATTCATGGTTTCTGCATTCCACCACTGTAAGGGCTTTCTGAGTCTCCCTAGTAAAATATGTAGACACTTAATTTCAGGAATGAACAATAATTAAAGGATTTTTTTTTTAAGGGTTGGGGGAGGAGGAACCCTGGCAGAGTTCTTTAAAAGAAGGCAGAGGGAAGGGAATTCAAACAATCCCAAGGAATGTAAATAAGTGTTCTACAAAGGGATGTGGATGGTGCGGTGGGATTAGCGTGGATTTTGAATTTAGCCTGATGTGGGTTCACGTCCTGGCTTTGTAGGACTATAGAGAAGCCACATCAGTTCTGGGAGGTGGCGTTTCCTCATCAAAACCAAGGATGATAATACCTAATTGAGTGTGAGTATAGCCCCAGACACAATACATAAATGTTAATTAGGACTACAGAACTAGAGTCGCCCAGGAAAATAGTGCAATGCCAGAATGTGAGCTATTGGCTTTGGTTTTGTTGGTCCCCACCCCCCACCCCCCCCTTAATATGTTTTGACACCGTGCTACGTTCTTACAGGCATCTTTTCTACTACAACTCACTTCTCAGCTTTCATCCTGAGGCCAAATGTTTTTGGAAATATGTAATGTAGTCCGCTGGATAACAGAGGAACTCAGACTCAGTGGCCATTCTTTGAATTTTTTATCTTAGCCCTGCCCTCCCCACGACCATCTGGCCCCTTTGGTTTTGCTTTTGCTTTGCCATTACTGTTTTCATCTTTTTCTCACTGCCCATCTGTATTAGTCATCCTTTGCTGCATAACAAATTATACCAAAACTTAGCAGTTTGAAACAAGAAGCGTGAATTATCTCACAGTTTCTGTTTCGGGGATTCTGGAGCATCTGGGTGGTTCTCATTCAGTGTAGCATATGAGGCTGCAGGCAGCTGTCAGCCTGGGTTTCAGGCACCAGAAGGCTGGCCTGGGGTTTGGGTCCCATTTCCAGGTCAGCTCAGTCACTTGGCTGTTGGTAGGAGGACTCAGTTTTTCCCTACACGGACCTCTCCATGGGTTGCTTGAGCGTCCTCGCAACCTGGCAATGGGAAAAGGCCCTTGTCTCCACTGTCACCAACCATGTCCAGTTTCAGTACTGTGCAGTCTACCTTAGATGTCTCTTAATTCAGCCTTTTGTGATTTCTTCCCTAGAGGATCTCAACAACTTCCTATGATATGGTGATTTATAATGAGAAATAGATATTTGGGCTTCACCCCTGTTCCTGGCACAGAGCTCTTCAAAATCGTTGGAATTTCCTAAGTGAAGAGAGAGCTTAAGATGAAGAGAGTGTCCTTTGTTATTCATAACAAGCCCCTTTCAACCACACCGGGAGTTTATGTTAACGTGGTGACTTTTGGAAAGCCCTAAGAATGGCAGAGACCAATCAGAGGATTAGAGGGTTGGAACTTTCAGCCCCATCCCCCTGCCCTCCTGGGGGGAGAGAGGGACTAGAGGTTGGACTAATCACCAGTGGCTAACGATTTAATTAGTCATGCCTACCTAATGAAGCCTCCATAGAAACCTAAAAGGATAAAGTTCAGAGCTTCTCGGATGGCGAGCATTTGGGGGTGCCAGGAGGGTGGTGCACCTGGAGAGTGTATGGAGACTCCCCATACCACCCCTTAACCTTGCCCTATACATCACTTTCACGTCATCTAGTAAGCTGATAAACATAAATAAAGTGACTTCTTGAGTTCTGTGAGCCATTCTAGCAAATTATTGAACCTGAGGATGGGGTCGTGGAGGGGGGTCTCTGATTTATAGCCAGTTGAACAGAAGTACAGGAAACCTGAGATTTGTGGTTGGTACCTGAAGTAGAGGGACAGTCTTGTGGGACTGAGCACTTAACCTATGGGATCCAACACTAACTGCAGGTAGATAGTGTCAGAATTGAATTGAATTGCAGGACACCCAGTGGATATCCACAGAGAATTGGAGAATTAGTTGGTGTGGGAAAAACCCCACACATCTGGTGTCAGAGTGCTGTATGAGTGTAAAGGAACCAGGTTTTCCCGGACTTCCTCACAGGGCTTTCTCTTTCCAATCATCTGTTGAGCAAGGGTTTCTCAATCTTGGCACTAGTGACATTTTGGGCCACATAGTTCTTGGTAGTTGTTGAACAAATCCTTTGTTGTCATTCTACGGTCTGTGCATTGCAGGGAGTTTAGCAGCATTCCTGGTCTTTACCTACTAGATGCACCCCATCCCCTGAGTTCTGACAATCAAAGATATATCCAGACATTTTGTTGTTGTTGTTGTTGTTGTTGTTGAAAGAGACAGAGAGAAAGAGAAGCAGTGCAATCAGGGGAGGGGCAGAGGGAGAGGTAGAGAGAGAATATCAAGCAGGCTCTAATGCAACTGCAGAGCCTGACACGGGGCTCGATCTCATGACTGTAAGATCATGACCTGAGCTGAAAGCAAGAGTTGGATACTTAGCTGACTGAGCCACACAGGTGCCCCGACCTAGACATTGTTAAATGTCCCCTGAGTGGGGGTTGCAGGGAGCAAAAGTGCCCTTAGTTGAGAACTCCTGTGTTAAGCTGACTCTAGAGTTTCATTATATGTTAACTATAAAATGTACTTGTGGTTTAGTGTGCAATGCACCAGGATGTTGGTGATTGGATCGACTTGTGCCTTTCTCTCTTGTTTTGACTTTTTTTCTAGTTGAGGTTATATGTATGCACAGTTTGACTAGTTCTACAAGGTCTGTTAAGATGCCAATAACATTGCTTAGTTCCCCTCCCCTCCATTTCCCCTTTCTGGGGATTCAGTTTTCAGCTCTTTTAATATTTACTCTCTATCTCTTTATATACTTGAATTGCTAACTCTGGCTTTTTCAGTCTTGGGTCTTATCCATTAACTGTGGATGATAAGGACTTATCACTCTTTTCCTCATTCCATTTCCACCACTTCCCACCCCTCCACCCTTCCCATATATTTATATTGTAATTTTGGCTTGATAAACATTCATTGTTTCTTATATATGTTTATATATGCCTTACGGAGCCATGGCTATGAACTAATCTTTTGTTTTACCTGGAATTAACAATTGCCTTTTTATTGTCACTATTATTTGATTGTTCAATTTTCTATGTATTTATCATTAATTCAACTCCTAAATCTCAATTTCACCTTTCTGAAAAAAAATCCATTTTCTAAATTTCATTTTTCCCGGTGTGGGCTGGTTGCCCTCTACTGTGGTATAGAGCTGTCAGCCTGGGCTCATCTTTTGCCATTATCCAGAGAATTCCCCTCACCTTTGGTTTCTGTAGTACTGGCTTAAATATTGTCATCTTCACCACCCCCCTCCTACTAATTTGTGTCTTTCCTGGAACCTTAGAATGTAACATTATTTGGAAATAGACTCATTGTAGAGGTAATTAGTTAAGATGAGGTCATATTGGAGTAGGGTGGGCCCTTAACCCTATATGACTAATGTCCCAATAGAAAGAGGAGAAGAGATATAGAGATATGTACAGAGGCAAGACAGCCATATGGAGACAGAGGCAGAGATTGGAATTCTTCTGCCAGAAGCCAAAGAGAGGTTGGGCCCACCAGAAGCTGGAAAAGCCAAGGAAGAGCCCCTTCAAGGTTTCAGAGAAGGCATGGCCCTGCTGACACCATGATTTTGATTTCTAGCCTCTAGGACTGATAAATTTCTGTTGATTTAGACCACACAGTTTGTAGTGCATTGTTATGGCAGCCCTAGGCAACTAATACATAAGCCATGTCTTTTGTTTTTTCTTAGTTTATTCATTCATTTGATAGAATATACTAGTGGCTTTTTGGGAAAAGCATGCAGCAGTTAAATTTTTTGAGAATTTGCATATCTGAGTTATTTTTATTTTGTTCTTATACAGGAGTGATAACTGGGCTAGATATAGAATTCTAGGTTGGAAATACTTTTCTTTTAGAATTTTGACATCACTGCCCCATTGTCTTTTGTTTGTTTTTCTCCCCATAGCTGTTAAAAATTCTTAATTTATTCTAATTTCTGGTCTATTGCATGTGGCCTGTTTTTCCTACCCTTCAGAAGCTTGGTGGGATGTTATCTTTGTTCTGAGTGTTCTGGAAATTTCATAACAATGCACCTTAGTTTAGTGTGAGTATATTTATTCTCATTATGCTGAGAACTTAAAGTCCCCTTTGAACCTGGAGATTTTTGTTCTTCAAGTTTCAAAATATTCTTTCATTATTTTGTTGATTACTATCCCCTCAGTTTTCACTGTTCTTTCTTTGTGGTACTTTTCTTATTTGCATGTAAGACTTCTTGGGCTGGTCTTCTAATTATTTTCTCTTTTCTTCCCTGTTTTCTCTTTGTCTTTCTGACTTCCTTTCTGAAACTCTTTCTCAATTTTATATTTCAATCTTTTACAAAGTTTTTAACTTATATTTTCACAGTGTTAATTTTCAAAAAATATTTTTTGCTTCTAAGTGTTTTTTTTTTTATAGCATTCTGTTCTTGTTTCATTGATATGGTGTCTTTTCTTATCTTGCAAGGTGATCAGTGATAGTTTGGAGCCATTTTTCCTCTCCTTGCAAAATTTCTGTTTTCTCCAAGTCATTTTTATTTGTTTGTTTTGTTTCTTGACTTGTCTCATAGAGGCTTTCCTCAGATATTTTGTTGTTGTTGTTGTTGTTGTTGTTGTTGTTGTTTTTAATCAATGGCTGTCTGAATGAGTGGAGTTTCTTGACTGTGAACTTTACTGTGGAGTGCTATACTGTGCTAATTGCTGGGGAGCTCCTGTTTCAATATCTTTAGGTCTTTCTACCTGAGTTTGTCAGACACAGGAGATAATTTTCCTCTAATCTCCTCTCCAGAGGGCAAAAGTCTGGATTCCAGCATTCTGGAAGCTCAGTATGGGAAGAGAGATGGGAGAAGGCCACGTCCATAGTTACTGAACAATAGCCCATCAACTGGGTCTGATGTCACATAGTCCAGAGTCTCTATATTTTATCCTTCTTGGAAGGCAAATGATCAGTCTTCTGCCAGAGTGAGGAAGGGGCAGGTACCCAGCAATGTGGAATGAGGAGGATGTCCAGGCATCTAATATCAATAAACGGATTCCAAGCAGTCTCCATTATTTTACACCCTCCCTCCCACAGCTTTGCTCTCAGTGCCAGAAGTGCACTGTGTCACAGGTTCCTATGTTTTTCTGAGTATTCTCTTGTATGTGTCCACTCAGCTCACAGATTTTCTTGCTATGAGCTTGGAATTCAGTTCTGTCAGAGCTGCTTAGTCAAATAATACTTATCCATAAACTTTCTGGATCCCAAAGTTTTGTTACTTTCACCTCTCTCATTTTCCCTTGCACTTTTATGTCTTCAAAAAAAAAAATCCCATCCTGATAGTTTTAGTCCCTTCATGAGGGACTGCAATGAGATACCAGGTGCAATCTGACCTCTTTACTCAGAAGGCCCGAGTTTGCACTTCCCACCTTGTTTTGGGCGTTACTTTGGAAGGGAGCTGAAGCGTGTTCTCAAGCGTGGTCTCAAGGTACCACATCTCAAGCATGTTCTGAAGGGAACTTCTTCACCACTACTTGATCCAAGACAGCATTTTGGACCAATCATGTGCTATCCAGCAAAACACATGAAATGTATTTATATAATGGTATCTTCCTATCAACCAGGGGAATCCTATTTCCATCAAACACTTTTCCCAAGCACTTTGCCACTTTCTACCTCTCCTGCACCTGATCCGAGGACAGCTTATCCCAGAGCTGATACTGAGAGGAGATAAAGAAAGCAGGGTTGAGGTGGGGGAGGTTGGGTGATTTATTGGTTCGTGACGCATGGAGCCCGAAGACGACTTGGGACTTGTGTTATTTGGGGTGGGCAGGAAAACATGCATTGATGAGGTGGTGTGTGAGCAGAGACCACAGGAGTAGAGGAGAAAGGCATGCGGATGTCTGGGGGAGAGTTTTCAGGAAAGGAAACAACAGGGTCAAGGGCTCTAGGAGGGGAAGCAGGAGACCAGTGGGGCTGGAGAAGAAGAGGGAGGGGGAGGGCGGGAGGGGACTGGCTTGGTGGGCCCATAATTAGGCACTGACATTATCTCCAGGTGAGGTGGAAAAGCCGCCACGGGAGTCTGGATTGGAATTACCTGACGCATCCCGAATTGCTCTGGCTACGGTGGGAGAAGACCATCGTGGGCGAGAGCGGAAGCAGAGATCCCAGTGAGGAGGCTGCCGGATGCACGTGGAGGGGAAGACGGTGTTGACCTGGACCAGGGAGCAGCGGAGGTGATGGTGCAGGACTCCATGCCGGGTGTATTTTAAAGGTAAGGCTCTGAGGACTTTCAGGCACGTTAAATGTGAGGCACCCAGGGAATGTGAGGAGCCCAGGATGACGCTGAAATTTTTGACCTCAGCTTCGAGAAAGACAAAGTGGCCAGGTGTTAGTGCGGGCCAGAGTGAGGGCCGAGCAGCCCGAGGAGGGAAGGTCAGGGGCTCGGCTTGGGCTATGCCAAATTTGAGGGGCTTGTTCCATGTCGAGGTGGAGATGCCGAGCAGGCTTCTCCCTGGAGAAGCGCCCAGGGTTCATGGAGCTTTCTGGGGTGCCAGACGCCCTCTGTGTGCTGTACAGGTAGCATGCAGCCCATCTCAACTGCAGCCTGATCAGGGATTCTTCTTTTTGTGTGTGGAGGAGAAAACAAAGGCATAGGAAAGTTAAGTACCTTGCCCATGGCCTTATCGTGAGTAAATGTTGGAGCTGGGTTCAAACCTGAGCCATCTGGCCCCAAGCTTGTTCTACCCATCGTGCTCCCTGTGTCCCCCTCCTCCTCTGGTGTGCACATTTAGACCTTCAGGGTTTGGTGTGGGCAGCAGGAACCTGATGGGGCTTGGGGAGAACAGTGAATGGCGAGCTCTTGGGCTCAGGTGTAAGGCAGGCAGCAGATTGTTGCAGTTGCTAAAAGCGAGGCTTGTGGGGCCCGTCAGAGCTGGGTTTGAGCCTCTGTTACTTATTAACCTTGAGGAACTCATTTGCCCTCTTGACCTCAGTTCCCCTTTTCGTAAAATGTGGATAGTGGCCACATGTGGAGAGATGCTAGGTTGTCCACAGGGTCATTGAAAGGTTGAAATGAGCAATGCATACAAAGTGTTCAGTCCGTGTCATTTGTTGTTATCGCCACTGGTCCTAAAAGGCAAAAGTTGTAGTGTCTCCTGATCAGACCCCCAGGAGCGCCCCCTGCCCCAATCCACCATAAGGTGCTGTGTTGGGAGGGAGGTGGGACTGGTGGAAGGGAGCTCGGCAGTCCCCTGTGATAGAGTAGTGCATAGAATCTTCAGGAATGGCCTCATTCTCTTTCAGAAGCCAGGAATCGTTCAGGGCATTACCCAATCCCATGATATTAGGGAGACTTTGTGGCCAGTAAAACCACCTACGATTCTTCTGGCCTGATGGCTTCTAATCTTACTTTCCGTTACTCTGGGATCCCGGGGATCAGGGCTACAGGAAGGGTCCTCCTGGCCGGAGAGCAGACTCACAAGGAAGCTTCTTGCTTCTCAAGGCCATTTGAACTCCTACTTGGAGGACGCTGGGATATAGCTTTAATTGGCCCATCTCACCACACAACATGGCTGCAGCCCTGGAATGTTTCTTCAGACGAGACAGTCTCTGACTTACAGGAATGAAGAGTCACCTTTAATTCCTGGGTCCAGAAGGATCCCAAATGCATTTAGAACAACTAAAGACTCTCAGTTCAGAGGGACACTTTAAAAAGCAACCAATAATTACAGTTTGGGAGCCATGAAGTAGCCTGAAGAGGCCAAGGCCTGTCCATACTAGACCAAAGAAAGAATTTTATTTACCAACTTTTCATTTATGCTCCACCCACTTCCAAGAATTTGGGGTGGCTGGCTGGAGAAAGCAAACAAGAAGCCCATCTCTAAGGCTTTACGTGCTGGTAGAACTCCTGAGCTGGATCTAATAAAGTGGGTTATTTTGCCAGGAGGAAACAGATCATGGAGCCTGGAGTAAGTCACAGAGGGGCCCACTACTCACAGACGTAACATGCACTGAAAAGAGAAACCATTCCAAGGGCCTCTCTTCCTAGCATCCTCAAGGAATGCAACTTATCATCAAATGCTGCCACATTTAAATTACTGATTCCTCTCTGTTCTATGCACTGGAACTCTGACACTAGAATTCCTAATGCAGAGGTTTTGGGCAGGTGACTGGAGTAAATGTATCAATTTATCAGGTAGTTTCATGGTGACAGTTGGTCTAGGAGTAGATGCTAGTTGGGGCAGAAGACTTGAGCGTCTCGACCACCCCCCGGGGAAAGACAGAAGGGCTGGGTGGGGCATGGGTGAAGTGGACTGACCGCGTAGGGAGGTCTGGTGCCTCAATCAGGGGATGTGGTAATAAGAGAAAGTGGGCACATGTGTGAGGGCAAGAAACCCACATTTGTTGAGCATCTGTTTTATGTTTAGGCTGTTTACACGTTACCTGCCTAACAATCCAGGGAGATCAATATTGTTTATTCTTGATTTTATCTAAGGAGGAAACTGAGGCTCACAGAGGTGCAGTGATGGGCCTACGTCACACGGCTAGAGAGGAATTGAGTCCTAACTTGTTCACACTATGATCTGGTAGCACCGGATCTAAACTCGTGGCAGGTGTTGACTCCTCAGCTCCCGGCCCGGCCTGGGGAAGCTTTAGGGCTTCTCTTAGTCAAACCTCGTCCTCTGATGGGCAAGGAAGCAAAAGCCCAGAGAGACCTGAGGTGTCTTGTCCACTGGGAGATAGCAGAGACTCATTTTGCATTTTGATCCAAAACTTCTAAGGGCCGGTCGGCTGCCGTGACACGACCCTGCAGCACAAAGCCCCCCTACGATTCTCCAAGCTTGCAAAACCATTTTCAGAAACGGAGGAGTTCGGCAGCCACACCTGCTGGGAAGTGGAGTCTATTTTGTGCTGGAAGCCGCTTTATTTACCATACCTGACCGTGGCCTGTGTCAGGGCACATTCCTAAGGATCTAGACACATGCAGGTCAAATCCTGGTACAACCAGCACCCGGGGGGGCAGTTGTGCTTCCTTGGGTCAAGTATTTCCGGGTACAGGTGGCCTGAGGCTTGGACATATTTCTGACATAGTGTGCTTTTTGTTGCTTATGGGATTGGATGTTTTTAGGGAAATAGCAGCATGAATTCCTGTGCGAACGCAGACTTCCTTATACCATTTGCAGGTAGATTAACATCATTTTTTACCAGTGGTCTTTCGACGAATGCTGCCAAACTGAGGCAGCTGGAATATTAGAAATGGACTTATTTAAAAGCCACTAGGCATGCGTTAAATGGAGTTAAGCCAAAGGCCGATACGCGGTTCTTTTGGGAGCGGGAAGAAAGAAAGTAATAATGAGTGCAGGTGTTCAGAACTGTAAGACCAATGGGCACGTGATAATGGCCAAGAGCTGCCATTTTTTGTGTCCTTCTTTGTGCTGGGCACTCTTTTCCCTACAAGCTATCATTCAGTGAGAACCAGTCAGACCGCCCGGGCTGGACTCTGAGCTTTGCCATTTTCCAACTGGGTGACCTAGAACAATTTCCTTATTCTGTCTGTGCCTCCACTTTCCTCATCTGTACGACGGAGATAAAAGTGGCCCCCGTCCTTGTGGCAGGATTGAGGATAGAAGATTATCCTCCTGAGGTGTTTAGCACAGAAGCTGGCTTGCAGTAAGCACTCAGTAAACATTAGCAGTTACTACCTTCTGCTTTCACAAATAGGCCAAGTACGTTTTCTCTTACTCATTTTGTGAACATACGCCGTGGGCTCACAGAAGGTTAACACACTGCCTAGAGCCACACAGCTAGTTTGGGGCAGGGCCGGGTCTTGAACACAGACCGCTCTACCTGTGAAACTAAGCCCAGGGAAGAACCAGAACAGGCCAATGTGTGATCTCAAAAGCAGGTAGATGCTGGAAGGAGGTGAAAGGGCTTTGAGCAATCGGGCCACTCCCATATCGTTTCTTCTGGGGCAGGTGCGGGACTGTCTATTTCACACATGTAGCGAGGAGAAAGACATTACTGTTACCTTAAAATTGGTTGGCCTAAGAGGAATTCCGTTTTAGAAGAAAACCGCTCCTGTGGTTAGGAAAACACTTGAGTGTTCCCGTTGGATTTGAAAGCGAGGCCCACTGGGCAGAGCCGATCACACTGGCTCTTACCCTGTCAGAACCAGTGACCCTGTCCTTATAGGAAATGTGTTGTGAATCCCCCTTGCGCTCCTGAAATGAAATGAAATGAAATGTGTCTACACACATTGTTCCTTCCCCCCAAATTAACATAATGCTCTAGTTATAATAGAAAAGAGAAAAAAAGTAAATAAGGTACGATAAAACAATATATGTACTGACATCTAGACACATAGGCATCGCCGTACTGGGAAGTATATTTGAAGTGGTCAGATATGTGCTCCAAACCATAGGACATAAGTTTAGATTTGAAAGATGTAGACAAAAATCAAATGAAGATTGTTGCAACTTCATGCATCTTTAGTAGTTAATTAATAGTCAACTAAGGATATATGTCTACTTAAGCCATAGGATCATATAGAAATGTAGACAGACACGGGTGGATTATACGGGTTACTCACATACCTTGAGCAACTTTGCTGTTGGTGACATATTTTTTCTGAAATGATGATTCAAATCTTGGCAAAGTTCCAAACAAAACAAAATAAAAATCTTCTCTAAATTTACACAGGAGTTACATTCTGGGAAACTCAGTGTGTATTAAACCGTGCAAAAAAACCCCACATTTTGTGTTTATGTGTAAAGCTGAGCTAGGTTCTCAGATCACTCTGAACAGGTTTTTCAGCTCCACGGATGTCTCATGGATCACTCAAGAAAAGTGTGTGGGATTATAAATCACAATATGAAAGGTGAAACTAGAAAACTTCTAGAAGGAAACAAAGGGGTAGGCAAGGATTACTTGGGACCAAAAATTATTAACCCTAGAGGAGAATTCGCTGTCTTAAGATTCTGTTTCATCAAATGGCACTTTTAGGAACATGAAAAGACACATCACAGAATGAGAGAAGATACTTGCAATCTAGCTATTCATGAGAGAAGTCCTAGACAGAATGCATGAAGAGCTACAGATCAGTAAAAGAAGAGGCAAACAATTCAACAGAAAACCAGGCAGAAGATTTGAGCAGACGTTTCACAGAAAAGGATATCCAAATGGCCAGTGACCACAGTGGGATACCACACCACACCCTCCAGAATGGCCACCAAGAAACAGACAATACTAAGTGTTGACGAGACAACAGGGAACGCTCATACTGTGTAGGTGGAAATGGAAGTTGCCACAACAGTTCCGGGCGAGTCTTTGGCCGTGGGTACTAAGGCTGCGATACGCCTGTCCCGTGGTCCGGCTATTCGCTCCTAGGTGTCCAGCAGAAATCGGTGCATCGGTGAACCAAAAAATGTGTGCAGGAATGTTCGAGGCGGCACCGTTCCTAATACCTCCAAACCCGAAACACCCCGTGTGCTCATCAAGAACTATATGCGGCAAATGCGGGAGTCTCACAGACATGGTGAGTGGAAGGAGCCAGACACAAAAGACTGACACATGGCATGAAGCCATTTCCAGGAGGTTCTAGAAAAGGGGGGGGGGGTAGGTTCCTAGTGTTAGAGGTCAGGATGGTGGTTATCAGTGGTGGGTCGTGGTGACTGCAAGGGGGTCCAAGGAAGCTTTGAGTGTCCTGATAATCTTCTGATTTTGGTCTGGCTGCTGGTTACGTGGATATGTTCGCTTTGTGAATATGCATTGAGCGTGTACTTCGATATGTGTGGTCTTCACGCATGCCGTAGCTCAGTCAGTTTACAGTAAATATTGAAAAAAAAATTAAACCCTACCAAATGCCACTGCCAATCATTGGAACAGCTAAAAATATTTCACGGATTTCCAAAATGCTTCCAAATATCCCCCCTTGAGAACCAGAGGTCCAAACAGAAGGGGTAACACCAAGAAATGGGGGAATTCTCTACCTGGGCAAATCACAGGGATTGAGGGGTTTATTGACTCACACCCAGGAGGACATGGGAGGAAGATTCTCTCTTCTATAGGAAGATTCCAGAAACGAGGATGAGGAGTGGACCTTGGACGGGGTTGCTCTAAAGCAACCCGGGGTTGCAGTCCCATATTGAGCTGTATGCTCTGGAGCAGCAGGGATGCTAGCTGGTGGCACTCTGCTGGCCATGTTCTGTACCCACGTGGCGTGGATGCTGAAAGCCAAGCATGCGAGGTACGGGTCTGCCATGCCAGTGGGCCAAATGGGGTACAAAGTGAGACTCTTTGGGGGTCTGCATCCACTGAATGTCCAGGGGGGGGGGCCGATACAGTGAGGGGGGGATGGCTGGTGCTCCCTGGGATATTTCTGAGTCTAAAGCACAAGCCATGAGTTCACAGGTCACAGGTGGGAGTGTCACATCGGCAGACTACCAGTGACCAGATGGGAAGGAACATGGCTCCCAGCCACTACCCAGGCCAGGGCTCCTTCCTTCCCATGCCAGGATGGCGTGTGGAGGAGTGCGTGTGGCCCCTCCCATACTAACTTGGTTGCAGGGGTGACTCGTGGGCATCGCCAGTCTGAACCAACACTGGGCAGGTGAGTTAGAGCAAAGTCTTAGGCCCTCACCTCCCTGGGTGTTAAGCCTTCAGTTGCTGGGTTATGTGACTCTGAGGGTTACAGGGAGCAATCGGGGACAGACTAGGCACGGATGGGACTTGGAGCAGGTTTACAACCCGCATGGTGATGTTTAAAATTTATCAGCCAGGGGGTGGCTGGCTGGCTCAGTCGGTGGAGCATGCAACTCTTTGATCTCAGGGTCGTGAGTTCAAGCCCCACAATGGGCAGGGGGCCTACTTAAAAATAAATAAATAATAAATAAAAGTTATCAGCCAATTCAAGTGTACCTTTATATACTGGCCAAAGATCAGCCCAGCCTGAGTACCGTATCCAGAAGTGAACCAGGGGGAGGTCATCTGAAAGACATTTTTATCCAAGAGACACCCAGGAAGAATACACTTGTGTCTTATAAACAGTTGTCTAAATCACCTGAAGTTGAACAAGAACTCAAGAACCAGAGCATTCTGGCCCACAGAGTGGGCCGAAGCAGTTTACTGGGTGTCAGTTCTACATGGAGAGGGGAAGAGGCATCTCAGCCAGAAGTCAGCCCAGGGAGAGACGGTCTCTCAGTTAAGATTAAGTTCAGCTGCTATGAAAGCAGCATGCCAAAGAAGGGCAGTCGAGTGGGCACAGTAATGCTGACTGTTCTCTCATTGAAAACTGCTCTACAAGTAGTTGGTCCAAGGCTGGTGTGGTTGTTTCACGGTCACTGGGTTGCCAGGTTCCATCCCTGTTTTCGCTTCCCCCAGCCTTAGCCTTTGCTTTCGTCCTTAGTTTGCCTCATGGCCCAAGGAGGCTGTTGGAGCCCCAGCTATCTCTTATGTAGTCCAGAAAGGAAGACGGAAGGAAGGGCAAAGGGATGCTCCATCTGGCTGTTCCTTTTTTAAGGAGCATCCTTGACCTACTCCAAAGACTTGGAGTAATTTCCGGGATATTACAGGAAGATTGGGAACAGCAAGGCCACATGTTCCTTCTTCATAGTCTTGATGAGGGGATTAAAACAGGATGCCCTCACGAAGCCTCTGGCCCAAATGCCCAAGGTTCCCTTCTCCCTATGTCTTTCTTTTTAGTTGTAGATTTTCCTGGTAATTCTCTATTTAATTATGAATCATTCTAACTTACTGAGCATTGTTTTTGCCAGGCACTAAAGCACTTTATATATGTTAATACTTTTACTGCTTACCAGGACTCTTTCAACGAGAAGTAGGCAAATGTGGAGGCACGTGTTTCAAACTGGTAAGTTTGCCTTTAAGTGAGTTGAGCAGCAGTTTTCAGAGTGTTTTCACATGTGAACTCACTAAAACATGGACAGTCTCAGGCCCCAGCCCAGACCCACTGAATCACAAAACTGTGGCTGTAGGGGTGGAGCCCAGCCATCTGGGTGCAACATGACCTCCAGGTGACCTTGATATGCACTCAAGTTGGGAACCACGGGCCTCATTTTTCTGTGGGTTCAGCTGCCCTGTGTAATGATTAATAATCATAATTGCTAACAGTTATTTGACTTTTCCTATGCGCCAGGCACTGGCTAAGTGCTTTGACACGGGCTGTCTCCCGCATTCCCAAAGTATTCTACGCGGCTATTAATATCCCCATTTTATAGACAAGGAAACTAAGGCAGGGAAAGATTAAGTGACTGTTCAAGGTCACCCAGGCCTGAGCTCAACTGTCTGCTTTTGTGTTTTCACAGTGGTTGTAATGATGACACAGAGCATGGCAACATATTATATAATTAAAAAAAAAAAAAATCTGTTCCCTGAAATCCTTGCAACCTCAAGGGTTTTTCTTAAATGGCGGTTGACCAGAAACTGTGACTGATGGGAACTGGCCTGTTCTCAGGGTATCTGACTAATGTAGGCTTGCCTTTGGTTTGAGTGGCAAATCCAGATCCCTACAAGCGCCAGGCAGGTGACATAGCAGGCGTGAGAGGTGACAGGCAGTGAGGTGGTTCCAAGGTGAGGCAGTAGGGCTTAGTGGGAACTATGGTGAGATGGGGTGTATGTCCAGTCCAAAGGGGGAAACCACAGCTCCGGAGATGTTGCCATGTGATGACGTGGGCTCCTTTCACCCCATTTTATAAGCAAAAACAGCAATCTGGATTTTATGTGAAATCTCCCAATTTAAAAACTGACCCTCAATGCCGGTTTTCAGACACCATGAAGAAGGCTGAACAGAAGACATCTATCTGGGGGCCAGATGTCGTCCAGGGGCCGCTCCGTTGCCATTTCTGTGTAGCCCTCTTCAATGTCAGTGTAGAAGGTTGGCTGATTTGGTTGTGTTTCCCATCAGCCTCCCGGATTAATTACTGAATTTTATGCATTTCAATGTCACCCTCGGGCCAATAGCCAGCCAGCTATGCAGGGGAATAAAAGAAGAAGGGCGCAGGGAATTGAGCTGGATGTCAGAGATCCCAGAGCTTCTGGACGGGGGTTGGCAGGTTCCCTTCGTCCTACAGTGGCGGAGGTCCTGCGGTCCTGTGGTTCAGCGCCTGCTTTTCAGGCTCTGCGGTGCCAGCGGGTGTCGACAAGGTGTTGCGAGCGCCCCCTGGTGGACAGAGGGGGCACTGCCGAAAGCCTGTGGGCTGGGGGCGTGAACTTCTGGGGCCAGGTCCAGGTAGGAAAGCTGGAAAATGACCTGGGTTGGGGAGAGGGGGGACACCCGAAGGCAGCCGGCTCCCTGCAATTCGAGAACAACTCGAAATGTTAGCAATATCTATAATAATAATAATAATTAATAATGCATTAATATAATACAGTAAGTATAATAGCCATATTAGTAATAAACAGAACAACATAATAATTGATACTTAACAATTGAAGATTTACAGTTCACAAGAGGTATTACTTACTGTGTCTATTTAATCGTTAAAAGCACTGAGCACTCTAGTAACGTATAAATGTATTCTTATTGAACAAGATTCAAACAATATGGAAGAGCAAATATTTTCAAGGTCTTTTAGAAAACTCTCCTTTTGAAATAATGCTGAACTTACTGAAAAGTTGCAGGAATGGTGCAGACTTTCCAAACACCTTTTGTCCGCCAGATTGGTTGTTAGTATTTTTGCCACATTTGCTTTGTCATTTCTCTAAATACAAAGTATTATTTTTATAAGCCGAGCCATTTGGTAGAACATTGTAGACATGATACTCCTTCACCCGTGAATAGTTCAGTGGGTATTTCCTAAGAACAGGGTCGTTCTCTCCATTGCCTAGTTCACTCGTCAGAATCAGGAACATTAACACGGAGGCAATACTGAGTCATCTACAGACGTTATTCAGATTTCACCATTGTTGCGGTAACGTCCCTCATAACATTTTTTGGCGATCCCATCCCTATTAGAAAACATGAAAATACGAATGTTTTTCCTTGGCCAGAGATACCTCACCAGCTGTATGGTGCATACCCCTTAGGGATCTATCTTTCATTTTCCTCGATGAAATCCTATTTCTTCCTTATCAATATGCCTTGAGAGCTCTTTTCAGTCTTCCCCAAGCCCTCCAAAGTAGAACTCTCTAGTTCTATTTTATACCCGAAGAAACAGTTTCAACTTGATGGGGACAGTGCCTTTGGTGTTGCGGCTGGAACTCTAGTCCCGTTCTGTGACCTCAGGTCCCCCAGGCTCACTAAGAAGGCAGGAGAAGGTGAAAGGAAAGGCTTGTCCTCCGGAGTTATTCCAAGTGCTGCCCCATCTCCCTGGATCCTTCGGCAGCAGGTGAACAGCCCGGGCGCCCTCCTCCTTGAGACGGCCTCCATCTGGCTTCCCAGACACCTTGCCTTCCCGGTTCTCCCCCCGTCCCCTCTGCTCTTATCGGGTCCTCCACTCTCAGCGCTGGGGCCCAGGACTCAGTCCTGGACCCCTCTCCTCTCTACCTGCACCCCCGTGCAAGTGAGTGCATAACCTCCTGAGTTCTGGGGACTCCCAAATTTGTACAGCTAGCCTGCTGTCTCCAGTGAATTCGAGGCTCCCATATCCAACTGCTTACTTGACATTCCCTCTTAGATTTCCAGTGGGCACCTCATGTTTAAAATGCCCAGATGGAACTCCTGATTCCCTGGCCCCATCTGGATCCCATTTGTCCTCATCTTGGTAGGTGACATCTCCGTCTTTCTGGTTGCTCGGGCTGAAGCCTGAAGTTGTCTCTGATGTGTCTCTTCTCTCTCCTACTCCCCATCCAGTCCAGGAGAAAATCTGATCGGTTCTTCCTTCAGTTCCAATTCCAACCCCTTCTTGCCACCTCCACGGCTGTCCCCCAGGTCTCCCATCCGGATGATCATAGACATTTTCTGACTAGTCTCCCTGCTGCTTCTCTGCCTCCTTTTGAGTCTGTTTTCTACCCAGAAGACACAATGATGTTTATAAAACAAATCATGTCGCATCCATGCTCTAAACCCCACAGTGGCTTCCCATCTCCCCTGCGTCTCTCCTCTCTTTCCCACCCTTCCTGCCCTTGCTGTCTTCTGGCCACACTGGCTTCTTTGCTGTTGCTTGGGTGCACAGGGGTTTTTGCACCGGCTGTTCCCTCTGCCTGGAATGTTCTCTCAGATACTCCCATTGCTCTGCCTTTTCCTACATGACTTGGTTCACCGTCATCATTCAGTGAAGCATCCCCTAATTGTTAATTCATTCAATACGTGTATTCATTTCTCCAACAAATCTTTGCTGAGGGCCCACTTTGTGACAAGCATCGCTCTAGGCACAGAGGAAACAACTTTGAACAAGATTCTCACCCACACGGAGAAAGACTATAAACAATGAGATAATAGGGTCGATGATAACTATTTAAAAGGGGGAGGTGAGCAGGGAAGGGAGATTGGGGGTGCTGGAGGAGTTGTGGTTTAAAATTCGGTAATCAGGGGTTGCCTGCGTGGCTCAGTTAGTTGAGCGTCCAACTTCGGCTCAGGTCATGATCTTTTGGTTTGTGGGTTTGAGCCCCACGTCGGGCTCTGTGCTGACAGCTCGGAGCCTGGAGCCTGCTTCAGATTCTGTGTATGTGTCTCTCTCTCTCTCTCTGTCCCTCCCCTGGTCACACTCTGTCTCTCTCTCTCAAAAAAAGAATAAACATTTTTAAAAATTTTTAATTGGGTAATCAGGATAGGGCAATTCATAAAATGCCATTTGAACAAGTTTTGAAGAAGTAAGGGCGTAAGTCATGAGGACATCTGGGGGAAGAGCATTATAGGTAGAGGGAACAGCCAGTGCAAAGGCCCTGAGGCAGGGAGCGTTCCTGCAGCTTCAAAGAACAGCAAGAAGTCCAGTGTGGTTTGGGTGAGAGAGCAAGGAGGAGTGGGAGACAGGAGGGCAGAGGAGGAATGAGGTTTGTGGGGTGGAGAACGAGGGTATCCAGATCTTTCTTCTGAGTAAAGCAGTGGCCACTAGAGAGGCCACCATAGCAAACACCATCCTTCTTCTCACTGCCCACACTTCCTGCCTTGCTCTGCTTTCATCACTAAGCAAACTTATATGCCAGGTCCTTTTCTAGGTTCTGGGGATACAAGAGAACATTGCTGGTGGCTGCCCTCAAAGGCTCTCCAAGCTAGCAGAAGGGACAAGGGAGGGATGGGCACATAGGGAGCTAAGTAGAGGGCTTTGGAATGTGATGTGGTCCCAGGCACCTGGCTGTCCGTAGCCCCTGGTGGTGGTGGTGGCCAGGCCAGAAGACTCGGTCAGGGAACCCGGCAGGCCACAACCTGTCCCCAGTGGAAGTGTTGACCAGTGTCTGTGGAGTTGAGTGTGATGGCAGAAGTAAGGTCTTCCTTGTTCAGAGAAGGAGGGTGGAGAGGATTCAAGATCACCTGTGTGAGTTTAACCTAGACCCCCTCGTAGCAGCTGTGGCCTTGCCCCTCGGTGCCAGGGGACAGAGAGCTGAGCACACAGAGAAGGCTGCCTGCCCCTATCCCAGTGTGCCGGAGGGGCTGAGCGGTCTCCTCCCGTCCCTGAATCTCAGAAGGAAGCAGGGGACAGAAAAGAAAGGGCTGGCATGCACATCTCCCAGGTTCTTTGCTTTGTTTTCCATGCTTTATGGGATACTATCCCCAGATTTCATGCTCCCTGGGACTCCAAGAATATGGGCTGTGAAACTCAGCTCTCTGAGGACTTTAGTCACTGAAAGACCTGGGTCTCAGCCCTGATTTGGTCCCGCTGGAGCTGTTGTAGAAAAGTGCCAACTTGTGTCCTGGGAGCCAGTGCTGATGTCCAATGGGTCACTGGGAGGAGTTACATTTCTGAAGATCCTAGGTGAGCGTTCCTGCTTCATGGCGTCTCAGTTTGGTAATTGACAATGGCAAGCAGACAGTTTGTCCTTGAGCCTTTCATTCATGCCACCCCTCCTGCTGGACCCTCTGCAGGTCCTAGGGAAACAGAAGAGGCACACCCTACCCAGGGGCTGCTGGAGAAGACCGACAGGTAAGCAGGCAGGTCCAGCCCAGTGCAAGCAGTGCCCTTAGTTAGGACCCGGTGGCAGTGTGGCTCAGATGGGGCCACCAAGCCAGCTTCTGGTTGGGAAAGGCTTCTGATTAGTTTTCTGTGGCTGCTTTAACAAATTACCATAAGCTCAATGGCTTAAAGCAGCATAAATGTATTCCCTTTCAGTTCTGGAGACCAGAAGTCTGACATGAGTCTCACTGGTCAAGGTCAAGGTGTCAGCAGGGCTGGCCCCTTCTGGAAGCACTGGGGGTAGAAAATGTTCTTTGCCTTTTTCCGCTTCTAGAGGCTGACCATATTCGATCTCAGCTCTGTCACGACATGGCCTGCTCCCCTGTGGCCAAATGTCCTTCTGCCTCCCTCTTTAAGGATGCTTGTCATGCTTTTTAGGGCTCGCGTGGATAATGGGTGATAATCTTCCGGTCTCAAGATCCATAACTTACTGCACGTACAGAGACTTTGCCATATACTGTGACAAGGGGTCTGGGGATTCAGCTGTGGAATCCGGGAGCCTGGCACAGCTTCCTGGAGCAGACAGCTGTGAGGTGGGCGAGAGGGGTGAGGGTGCCCCTCAGTGAGGGATGGGCCTGAGGCACAGAAAAGGCTAGCACAGTCAATGAGGGCATGGGAGCGGAGAGGTTGGCAGGGGCCAGATCTCCCCGTGTTAGGAAGCCTGGCTTTGTCCTGGGGTGGGAGGGGGGGGTGAGTCTGCCCTGAAACTTGAACATGGACTGAAGGACGTTGTGTGGACCGGGGCCTCTCAGGACACGGATGCCACACTCAGAGGGGCTATTTGCAAAGGGGTGGATGGGGTTTAGGATGACTAACAGGAATGGGGCTTAGCTGGGACTGGGCGGTGATATGTGACCACCTTTTTAGGAAGGTGTGACCATCTCAAGGAGGCAGGCAGGGAGGGGGGGGGGTGATCAGAACCCAGAGAGGGCGGCCCTGTGGCAGAGTCTGCGGGAGAGGGATGCGGCCAACCGTGTGACCTGGAGGGGAAGGAGCTGAGTCATGAATGTCACATGCCCACTCTCCTCACCCGCCCTCCCATGGCCTGCTGATGCCCCTCTACAGGGCGGAGCAGAGAGGAGGGACGGGCTGGGGCTGGGTGGGGGAACGCCCAGCACAGGTGTCACAGGGCAGTGGGACAGCTGGATCATTTTCAGGAAAGATCACTCTGGCCACACACTGGAGGATGGATCTGAGTGGGAGAGAGGTAGAAGGTGGGGGTGGGGGGCGCAGCTCATTCCAGATGATTAAAACAGCACTTTTTTAACGTTTACTTTTGTTATTATTGAGAGAGAGAGAGAGAGGGAGAGAGAGAATGAGTAGGGCAGGGGCAGAGAGAGGGAAAGACAGAGGATCCGAAGCAGGCTCTGGGCTGACAGCAGAGAGCCTGATGTGGGGCTCGAACTCACAAACCATGAGATCATGACCTAAGTTGGACACTTAACCAACTGAGCCACCCAAAACAGCACTTTTAAAAGATAAATTCCCCAGTTGGGGGTCCATTTTCCCTATGGGGTATCTGGAATAGTTTTGGAACCAGCCGTGTCTGAGAGGGTAAAATTCACCCCATGCTGCCACCATATAAGTGTGCTAAATGCCTCCCTTCCGAAGACGCTACACCAGTGGGGAAGTCTGGGGGGGGGGGCTTCCTGGAGACCACAGAAGCCACCTGCAGTGAGTTTAAGCAGAAATAGAATTTATTATGGGATATTGGGGTGGGGGGGGGTGCTCCCAGCATCTCTGGATCAGTCCAGGAACCAGGCCAAGAGGCTCCGCAGGGGAGCAGGGCCGTGCCACTGCAGGGCAGCTCCAGGGAGCGATTCTGTGAGCCCCTAAATACCCCGGATCCTCTGCTGCCTACCTGCCTCCATGGGAACCTGCCTCATCTTCTTGCTGCCGGCTCTTAAAATTTGGCTACTTATGTAATTGGTGAGCCTGGTCATGTGCCTGCACCCTAGTTCTGGAAAACAAAGTTTCTGGCTTCTCTGGGGAGTCAGGGACACAGAAGGAGGAAATTCTCCAAAGTTTTAGGGTGTTCAAGGATGCCGAACAGGCAGAAGACACATATGCATTAGAAGTAAGTAAAGGTAAATCACTTGAAAGTCCAGGCCATCTGTACATCTGGACAGCATGCCTGCTAGCAGCTTCTGTCATTAGAGTAATATCTCCATGTTAGCCCTCCAGTGTGCAAATCCTATCCAGGCTACCCCCCCCCACCACTGAGGGGCACAGGTACCCCAAAGTGCACCCTAGCTCTGGTCCGTATTGCTGTGTCATTCAGTTTACAGGCTTCTCGTGGCCCGTGCAAGCCACTGGGCAGGGCGGAGGTGTTGATTCGGTACTTCCCTTGGGTCCCCTCCACTTCCCTCCCCTTCCTTAGAAATATGTTGAGGGTCTAATCTGCTCTAGACTCTGGGGACACGATGTTGTCTTACTCCCAAGCTCCCTGAGACCCAGTCTGGGGATCAGCAAGAGTCACAACCTTCTACCTATCATCAACTCCACGGAGGCCCGTGGGCACAGCTCATGTGGCTGGATGAGACCTGCCCAGAGGCCAAGGGCAGGCCCACATGCCCTGATTCTTTTATATGTGTAAGGAGGAAGATACCTTTAGTGGAGGATCCCAACAGCTGGGCTTGCCTGGAAGAATCCCTAGCTGGATCACCCCATTTGTTAGGTACATTCTCTAGTTTCCATGTTGCTGCATTGTTGCTAAATGTCTGCCTCTCCACAACGGAAGTCCCTTCTCTTCCATTTCCAGTATAGTTTCCTTTATTTTTATTTTTAAAAAAAATTTTTAATGTTTATTTTTGAAAGAGAGAGAGACAGAGACAGAGCATAAATTGGGGAGGGGCAGAGAGAGAGGGAGACTCAGAATCCAAAGCAGGCTCCAGGCTCTGACCTGTCAGCACAGAGCCCGACATGGGGCTTGAACTCACGAGTGGTGAGATCATGACCTGAGCTAAAGCTGGACACTGAACCGACTGAGCCACCCAGGCGCCCCATATTTTCCTTTAAATCCTCACTAACATCCCCCTTCTGCCAAGTTGATGCTGTTTCGACATTCCCAGACACTTTCTTCAGAGGCCTCCCCGCTTCTGCTGGCTTAGCTTTATGTTCCAGTGGCACCCCACTTCTGGTATCAGACTTCAGATTCATTGTCTGCTCCTGCGAAACAGATTACCCCAAAACTTAGCAGCTTAAAACAACAGCAAACATTGGTTGTGTTTCACGGTTTCTGTGAGTCGAGAATTCGGGAACAGCCTAGCTGGGCGATCTGGTTCCTGTGCATTCATGAGGTTGCAGTCAAACTGTCAGCTGGGGTGGCTGTCATCCGAAGGCTGGACTGGGGCTGGAGACCTGCTTCCAAGGTGGCTCACTCAGATGTTTGGCAAGGGCGCGCTGGCTGTGGTGAAGGCCTCGCTTCTTCTCCACGTGGCTCTTCCGTGGGATTGCTTGAGCAACCTCGCGCAACATGGCAGCTGGCATCCCCCGGAGAAAATGATCCAAGAGAAAAGGTGGAAGTCACACTGTCCTATGACTTAGACTTGGATGTCATGCACCATTTCTTCTGTGTGTTCTATTGGTCACACTGACCATCCCTGACTCAGTGTGAGAGGATATACACAGCAGCAGGGAATGTGGAGCTCATTGAGCGCCATCTCGGAGCTGGTGACCACAAATGGTTATGGTTCGTTAAGTGTTTCTCATTGTAAAAGTAATTTATTTATAGAAATTTGGGAAAATTCAGATTAGCGCAAACTACCCCATAATAGCTCCATTCAGAGAAAAACCACTGTCAACATTCTGGGGTAGATGTCATCAGCCTGTACTTTAAAATTTTTTTAAGTTTATATATTTTGAGAGAGAGAAAGAGGGAGAGAGGCAGAGAGAGAGAAAGCACGTGCGTGAGCAGGGAAGGGGCAGAGAGAGAGAATCCTAAGCAGGCTCTGCACTGTCAATGCAGAGCCCGATGCAGGGCTTGAACTCACGAACCCTGAGATCATGCATGACCCAAGCCGAAATCAAGAGTCGGACGCTTAACTGACTGAGCCACCCAGGCACCCCTGAGCTTTAAAAATTTTTACAAAAATTGGGTAATACTGGACAAAATCGTTTGTGACCACTGTTTTTTCAATTAATAGTACAGTCACAAAATATGCTTCCCGGACATCTTTTTTTAATGGAGACATTGTATTCCTGGGAGCTTTGAAAACCTGAGGCCTGGGTCCTACCCCAGAGATTCTGATGTGATTCGTTTAGTGGAGGGATAGGCTCAGCAGGTTTTTAAAACCCCTGGATAATTCACATATGCTGCCAAGGTTGAGGACTGCTGCTCTAGGATCTTTGGTCCTGCAGAAGGATGTGTGTGTGTGTGTGTGTGTGTGTGTGTGTGTGTGTGTGTGTGTGTACGTACGTGTGTGTGCATGTGTGTGTCCCAGATGTCTTCAAGTTTGCGTATTCCCAGGCTCACAGTTCTGGGGTCCTCCTTCCTGAGAACCCCATTCCACGAATTATGGAAGAGCCTGGGAATCTTTCCCAAGTGTTCCCGGATCCCACCCCCTGACCCCTGTTCAGCCCTCCCAGCACCCCATCGCCCCCTCCCCCACTCCACCTCACTCCCCACTGCAGGGGGTTTTACTTTATTGGTCACTTCCTGCTTCTGATTTCCTGTTCATACTGAGCACTCAATCCCATTCCTCTCTCTCCCCTCGGACTGTTTCTTTCTTTCTTTCTTTCTTTCTTTCTTTCTTTCTTTCTTTCTTTCTTTCTTTCTTTCTTTCTTTCTTTCTGTCCGTCCGTCCTTCCGTCCTTGTCAATGCCGGTTTTCACTGACCACCAGCACACAGCTGTCAAGTTTCACAGATGTTTCCTGAAGGTCTGCAGTTAACCAAGATGTGTCGTTTCCAGACTAAATTACTCTGCCCTAAAGTCCTTGGGTCGACTCCTGCAAACCCTGCTTCCTCCAGCGGTCAGCATGCAGCTGCTGGCCAAGTTCCAAAATGCTGTCCCTTTCTCTTTTTTTCTTTTTCCTTTTTAAAAAAACTTTTAACATTTATTTATTTTTGAGAGAGAGAGAGAGAGACAGAGCATGAGCAGGGGAGGGGCAGAGAGAGAGGGAGACACAGAATCGGAAGCAGGCTCCAGGCTCCGAGCTGTCAGCACAGAGCCCGATGCGGGGCTCAAACCCACAAACCCCGAGATCATGACCTGAGCCCCTGCTCAGGAGCCCCTGCCGTTCCTTTCTTAATCAGAACAATTTAACTCCCTTGTCTGTGCATCTCCCTTAGTCCATGTAGTTCCAAAAGAGATGATGCAGTCTCTGTGAAGAATCCAGTGACTCTACTCCTTCCAGGCAAACTGTCTCTAACTGGAGCCAGTGTTTAAAAAAAAAATAGCATCTCCTTCTTCCTTCTATTTGTGCAAATCTTCAGGGATTTTAGCAAGTTATCTTAATAGCTAGAGGGCCCTGCTGACTTCAGTGCAAATATTCTGGCCAGAGATCCGAGGTCCTCAGATGAAACCTAACAGTCGAAGGGGTCAGGGGTTCCGTGGTTCCGGAGAAAGGCAGCTGGTGTCTCAGCAGATTTTCCTGAAAATTTGGGCTCGGGGCCACATCTGTTCTGCAGGGAAAGCAGGAAGGAGAAAGGGAGGAATAGGACAGAGAGCACAGGAGGCTAAAGATTAAAACAGAACGATATAGTTCCCCCTAAAGTTAAAGTCTCTGGTCCCAGGAAAGGGAGGAGAGAGAAACGGGGAGGAGGAGTCTTGGTGACTCGGAGGCCCTATGGTCCACCTTCCCTCAGATCCCAGGATGTGCAGGGAGATAGCCACAGCCAGCCTTGGCCTTATGGGATGGACTCCTTCCAGCCAAGCTGCCTGGGAAGCCAGCTGCCTCTTCCTCTCCTTCCCTTCCCTTATATTTTCCCAAGAGGAGAGAAGGCTTTGTTTAAAAAGTCCAACATGGGGCGCCTGTGTGGCTCAGTAAGTTAAGTGTCCGACTTCAGCTCAGGTCATGATCTCATGGTTTGTGAGTTCAAGCCCCACGTCAGGCTCTGTGCTGACAGCTCAGAGACTGGAGCCTGCTTTGGGTTGTGTGTGTGTGTGTGTGTGTGTGTGTGTGTGTGTGTGTGTCTCTCTCTCTCTGCCCCTCCCCTGCCCACACTCTGTTGCTCTCTGTCTCTCAAATAAAAATGTAAAAAAATTTTTTTAAAAAAGGTTCAACATGAAACTTCATTGTGTATATCCATCCGATGGGTGAAAATTAGAAGGTTGTGTAATGCCAGCTGTGGCCATAGTGGGAGGGGAACTCTGGTTCTCTGCAAGGGAGTGAGGTCAGGTGTGCCATTTTGCAGAGCAGTCTGAAAGGGCTGGTGCAAGTTAACCGTGTGAATTCCCTGCTGCTGGCTAGGCAATGTGCCAACCCTTGGTATACGGGCCAGAGACACTCTAGCCTAAAGGGACATATGAAAAAGTGCTCATTGAGCATTGTTTGTGGCAGGGGAGTACCGGGCCACTCAGGAGGCCGTCCCTGGAGGCTCCCGTCAGTCAGAGGAAGGGAAGCAATGTTCACACAAATTGACATAATTTCTGCAACAGACTGCATTCAAATTCAAGGATACACATTAAACACACAGAAAGGCTGCCTATGAGGAAAGGGATTGTGAGTGGGAAGTGAGGGTTGTAATGGATTAAAAGTGGTTCCAAATTCCTTGGCGTTGCATTCATCCAGAGATGGGGCCTATACCTCTGGGTGGGCTTCTGACTGGCCGATAGAATATAGCAGAAGTGATGTGATGTCAGTTTCCAAACGTGGGTCTTAAGAGATTGGTAGTTTCTACCCCCTCTCTTGTGGAAGTTTGTCTCTGGGAGCTCTGAGCTGTCATGCACTATCAACTACTCTGAGTGCCCCAAAGTTGGAGAGGCCATGTTTAGGCACTCTGGTTCGTGATCCTAACTGATCTCAGCCTTCCAGCCAGCCCCCACCCCCCAAAGTCACCAGATATATAATTAAAGCCATCTTGGATCCTCTAGACCAGCCCACCTAAACTGATTATGACTGGCCTTAGTGGATGCCACATGGGGCAGAAGAATCACACAGATGTGTCCTGCTAAATTCCTGAGTCACAAAATGTGATAGGATAATAACATCACTAAGTTTGGGGCCATTTTGTTGCCCAGCAATAAATAACTAGAATAAGGATAAAAGGCAATAAATCATGAAAGCCCCTGCACTTAGCAATGATGAGGCTTAGTGGCATAGAAATATACAGTGTCCCATGAACTGAACCCTCCTGCCGTTCTTCTGGGCAAAGAAGAAAATTCCTGGATCTGCCCATGCAGCATCAGCCCTGTGGGTGGGGAGGGGGAGGCCGATTGATCCTTGGAGAATACCAGTGCAGAGTCAGTGCAGCTGATGAGTAACAGGAGGGAATTTACTTTCCCATTCATTTGTTCCACAGCCTAGAAGTGGTGTATACCTAGTCAACTTAGACACCATTAAAATTGTTATGGAAGTATTAATATGTTTTCAGAGTTAAAACCATTGAGATTTCTAATCATGAGATCAGAAATACATTGAAATGTTCTTCTTAAGAGATAACAAATCAGCTCATCTGAATTAGAGTTGACCAATATTCGCTAAATACTCATTGTATGTCAGGGACAGTACCAGTGCTGGAGCTAGAAATGAAGCTAAGACACAGGTCTGCCCTGGGAGAAGGCAAAGAAAGACCTTAAACAATGAACTTGCACTCACCACCTGTCACAGACCACTTCGTGAATTTGCAGTTCCTAGAGTTTTCTTAAAGACCTGATAATCTGGTACGGTTTATAATACTTAAAAAAAACTAGTGTGTTTTTATACGATGAAATATATTTATATATTGCCCTTCTTGCAAAGCATCATTTTGAAGGATGATGGTTGATATCATCATCCTTCGATATTTGGTAGATAATTAAGTTGCTAGATCATCAGGAATTTTGGATTTTTTTTTTTTTTTGGCCTCTAAAAATTCAGTGGAATCAAGGAAAATTCATTGTCAAAATTCAGGGCTTCTGGGTGAATTGAAAAAAAAAACAGATTGTATTAATAGAGTATGAGCTTTATTTTTAAATGTGTTAATTTATATCCCATCGTTTTACAAAATGATTTGGGATGGCTTACAGAAGTATGTACCACACGAAGAAGAAAGAAAAAAATGATGTAGAAATCAGGGCAAAAGAAAAGTAATAGGCAAGAAAATGAAAGAAGGGCATCCTGATAGAAGCAGAAGAAATAAAACTATTTTTTTGCAGATTGAATGACATAAGGAATACACTAAAAAACTATTAGAAGCAATAAATAAGCTCAGTGTGGTTGCAGGATACAAGATCAAGTTACAAAAGTCAATTTTATTTTGATATATAGCAATGAGTAAAGTGCAAATTACATTAAGAAAACAATTTCATTGACAATAATAGCATCAAAAAGAATCAAATACCAAGAAAAATTTTAACAAAGTATAAAACCTATACTTTGAAAACTACAAAACGTTGTTGAAAGAAATTGAAGAAGTCGCAAGTAAATGGAAAGACATCTCATGTTCATGGATCAGAAGACCTAACATTGTTAATTAAGATGGTGTTACAGATTGAGTTGTGTTTCCCCCAAAAGATGTTGAAATCTTAACCTCCAGTACCTGTGATGTGACCTTATTTGGAAATAGGATCTTTGCAGATGGTTAAGTGTAGATGAGATCATCAGAGTGGGCCTATTCCAATATGACAGGTGTTTTTATAAAAGGACATCTTCACAACATGTGAAGACAAAGGCAGAGATCAGAGTGATGCATTTACAAGACAAGGGATGCCAAAGATTGCCAGAAAACAACCGAAGCTGGGGGGAGGAATGGAACAGATCCTCCCTTACAACCCCCAGAATGAACCAGCCCTGTCAACACCTTGACCTCAGACTTCTAGCCTTCAGAACTGTGAGGTGATACAGTTACTTAAGTCACCCAGTTTGTGGTGCTTTATTATGGCAGTTCTAGAAAACGAATATGGGTGGCAATACTCCCCAAATTGACCTACGGAGTCAACGCAATTCCTGTCAGACCCAGGTGATTTCTTGGCAGAAAATGACAAGCAGATTCTAAAATTCATACGAAATTCAAGGGACCCCAAGTAGCCAAAATAATCTTGAAAAAAGAAGAACAGGTTAGAAATCTCACCGTTACTGATTTCAAAACTTACTGGAAAGCTATAGTAATCGAGACAGTGTGGTACCATCATAAAGAGACATGTACATCAGTGGAATAGAATTGAGATTGCAGAAATAAACCCTCACATCTACGGTCAATTGATTTCTGACAGGGTTGCCAAGACAATTAAATTGGAGAGAGAATAATCTTTCCAATAAGTGGTGTTGGGATGACTGGATACACACATGCAAAAGAATGAACTTGGACCCCTACCTTGCATAATATATAAAAATGAATTTAAAATGAATCAAAGACCTAAATGGAAGAGCTGAAGCTATAAAACTCTTAGAACAAAACAGAGGTATAGATCTTTGTAACCTTGGATTAGACCCTGCTTTCTTTTTTTTTTTTTCAATAGATGAAATTTATTGTTAAATTGGTTTCCATACAACACCCAGTGCTCATCTCAAAAGGTGCCCTCCTCAATACCCATCACCCACCCTCCCCTCCCTCCCACCCCCCATCAACCCTTAGTTCTCAGTTTTTAAGAGTCTCTTATGCTTTGGCTCTCTCCCACTCTAACCTCTTTTTTTTTTCCTTCCCCTCCCCCATGGGTTTCTGTTAAGTTTCTCAGGATCCACATAAGAGTGAAAACATATGGTATCAGTCTTTCTCTGTATGGCTTATTTCACTTAGTATAACACTCTCCAGTTCCATCCACGTTGCTACAAAGGGCCATATTTCATTCTTTCTCATTGCCACGTCGTACTCCATTGTGTATATAAACCACAATTTCTTTATCCATTCATCAGTTGGTGGACATTTAGGCTTTTTCCATAATTTGGCTATTGTTGAGAGTGCTGCTATAAACATTGGGGTACAAGGGCCCCTATGCATCAGCACTCCTGTATCCCTTGGGTAAATTCCTAGCAGTGCTACTGCTGGGTCATAGGGCAGGTCTATCTTTAATTTTTTGAGGAACCTCACACTGCTTTCCAGAGCGGCTGCACCAATTTGCATTCCCACCAACAGTGCAAGAGGGTTCCTGTTTCTCCACATCCTCTCCAGCATCTATAGTCTCCTGATTTGTTCATTTTGGCCACTCTGACTGGCGTGAGGTGATATCTGAGTGTGGTTTTGATTTGTATTTCCCTGATGAGGAGCGACATTGAGCATCTTTTCATGTGCCTGTTGGCCATCCGGATGTCTTCTTTAGAGAAGTGTCTATGCATGTTTTCTGCCCATTTCTTCACTGGGTTATTTGTTTTTCGGGTGTGGAGTTTGGTGAGCTCTTTATAGATTTTGGATACTAGCCCTTTGTCCGATATGTCATTTGCAAATATCTTTTCCCATTCCGTTGGTTGCCTTTTAGTTTTGTTGTTTCCTTTGCTGTGCAGAAGCTTTTTATCTTCATAAGTAGACCCTACTTTCTTAGACATGATGCCAAAAGTGTAGGCAACAACAAATAAACTGGACATGGTTAAAACCGAAAGCTTCTGTACTTCAGGTGGCATCAACAAGAACATAAAAAAGACAACCTACAGAACGAGATGAAAATTTTGCAAATCATGTTTGATGAGGGACTTCACACTTAGAATATATAAACCATTACAACTCAATAAGAAAATGACAGGCCAGTTTCAAAATGGACAAAGCGGGGACTCCTGGGTGGCTCAGTCGGTTAAGCGTCCAATTTTGGCTCAGGCCATGATCTTCTGATTTGTGGGTTCGAGCCCCGTGTTGGGCTCTGTGCTGACAGCTCGGAGCCTGGAGCCTGCTTCAGATTCTGTGTTTCCTTCTCTCTCAGACCCTCCCCCGCTTGCAGGATAATTATGGGCATTTAAGTGTCTGTCCCTTTGATTATGCAGTGAATGTCTCAGGGAGTTAGTTCAGGGGCATGGAGTCCCCGCCAGTGGATTCGGTGTCACCTAAGGGCCGAGATTTATTTCTAGGAAAGCAAAATATGAATAAAATAAAATGAAAAAATGAAAAAAAATGAAAATTAAAAAAAAAAAATAAGCGTTAAAAATGTTTTTAAAAAATGGACAAAGCATTTTGGATGGGCAGCTTTCCAAAGAAGGTGTGCGTGTGGCCAAATAAGCACGTGAAAAGATGCTCGACATCATTAGTCATCAGGAAAATGCAAATCAAAGCCCCAGTGACTTTATACCCGCTAGGATGGCTGTGATCAGAGGTAGATCGGAACAAGTCTTAGAAGGTGGAGAGATTTGAAGCTTCATAGACACCTGGTGAGAGTAGAGAAGCACAGCACTTTGGAAAACAGCTTGGCAATTCCTCAGACGGTTAAACTGAGAGTTACCATGTGATCCAGCAATTCCAGTCCTGGGATGTATCCAAGAGAAATGGGAACATATATCCCCACAAAAACTAGTACAGTACACGAATGTTCATGGAAGCATTATTCGTAATAGGAAAAAGTGGGAATAACCCAAGAGTCCATACACTGAGGAATGGATAACAAAATGCGGTGTCTCCATCCAATGGAATATTCTTTGGCAATAAAAAGAAGTACCTGGTAGATGTTACAACACGGATGAACTTTGAAAGCATTATGTTGGTCACCAAGGGCCAAATGTCACGTGATTCTGTTTCCGTGTTAATAGGCAAATTAGGCAGATTTATAATAGGGCTGAGGGCTTCTGTATCATCTGCGTTTCGAAACAGTCCACAGGATATTGGCAGTACACAAGTCACACAAGTCTTAAACATCGTTATTATGATGATTGATTTATCACTCATAACTTCCAACAGGAACCAGTGGAGAATTTCAGCTCCTGTGAATATCGGACTTAGCCTAGTAGCTGTGCGGTAAGTATTGAACAACGTGTTGGCCCCAGACCCTTGGGAGCTCCCTTAAGAATGCCTGAGGAGGACTGGGAGATACTGGTGTGTCCGTCTTTGGGTCAATGACTGGCTTGATGGACTAAACTTGTATAGATCTCTCCAGGGGGAGGAAGCAAAACTGATAAGCACAGAAGTACATCAAGTAGACTGTAAGAACATTTTAGATGCCAAGGCTGGTAAGAAGGTCATAGGAGAAGGCAGACCAGGGGAGCAAGAGGCAAAAAACCAAAGCCATTCATTATTTTTAAATAAACTTTAAATTTTCAGTTTTAGATTTACAGAAAAATTGTAAGGGCAATACAGAGAGTTTTCATATATTTCATGCTCAGTTGACCCTATTATTAATCTATTAGCATGGTGCATCTGTCCCAATTAATGAACAAGCATCGATACATTGTTATTAACTAATATCAATGCAGATTTCTTTGGTTTTTACCTAGTATCCTTTTTTTCTGTTCCAGGGTCCCATCCAGGACTCTGCATGGCAATTAGTGACCATGTCATTTTAGGCTCCTCTTGGCTGTGACAGTTTCCCAGATTTTCCTTTTCCATCAGGTTTTTGACGACCTTGACAGTTGAAAGAATACTGGTCAGGCATTTTGTAGAATGCCCCCTACCCCCCTCGCTGGAGTTTGTCTGTTATTTTGCTCATGAGTAAAATGAGGTTATAGGTTTGGGGAGGAAGACCACAGAGGTAAAATGCCACTCACATCACATCGTGTCAAGGGAACATACTATCAATGTGACTTCTCACGGTTGCTGTTGACTTTCATCGCCCAGCCAAGGTAGGCTTTGTCAGGTTTCTCCTCCGTGAGGTTACCCTTTCCCCCTGTTGCCATACCTCCTCTTTGCAGGAAGTCGCCACGTGCAACCCATACTTCAAATGGCAGGGAGTTCTGGTCCCCTCCTCGAAGGTAGGGTAGCTACATGGTTATTTGGAATTCTGCACAGGAGATTGGAACCATTCGTTTAAAATCTGTTATTAACCAGAGGGGGAGGTGGGGCAGGGAAGACATGTCTCCAGGTGTGGAATTGGTCTTCGATTCCTTTAGGGAAAAGGAGGAACTGGTGCCAGTCAGGGAGAAGGGCGAGAGGAAGGAGAGCTTGCATGGCCTCTCCCTTCCTCACAAACGCCGTGAAAGAGGGGCCGTGTGTTCCTGACGCCGGTGCCCCAGGCTGTCTCCGCTGTACCATCACGCTGACGCCATGCCCGGGAGTCTTGACCTAACGCATTCATGAGCTGCCCAAGCAATAGTGGAAAAGTTTTCTGTCTTTTTCCCTGGGCAGATTGTTTAAAAAAGAAAAAAAAAAGGTCAGTTATAAAACCACAACAAAATTGTCGGTCCCCAAAGTGTTTCTCCTCCTTCCTCTCATCTTTGAGTGGCCAGAACTGAGCTGTGTACGTAGACCTCCTGAGATGATGTGCAGCGAATGCCCCAGAGTCACCTGATCAGGGCGTGTGGGGCCCTTGGGACTCGTGAGTGGGTGGGCCCCAGGTCTGGGAGAATGCCACCGAGAATTTTTCCACTCTGTGATGAAAGGAAAGACTCTTCTGGATTGGACTGTTTAATGAAAGGCAAAAGCAATTTGGAAAAAAAAAAAAAAAAAAGATCTGGCTACTAAATGCAAAGTTTATTTTTACTGTATGGGGCAGCCATCTAATAAAATGCCACCGTTGCCAAAGTTTGTCTCCCCCCACCCCGGGAAGCTTTATGGGCACTGATGTGTGTGTCCTTTTGATTATGCAATGAATGTCTCAGGGAGTTCAGCGAGCGCCTGCCCAAGGTCATGGAGTCCCTGCCAGTGGATTTGGTGTCACCTAAAGGCTGAGATTTATTTCCAGAAGGAAATATGGATTTTTCCACTTGTTACAGTCACATAATGCTTCCTTAGTGCTGCCCGAGTCAGGCCATGAGCTCCGCCCACACGTCAGCATGGGGGCTACAGGAGACATCGTATTCTCGGTTGCTATGTTCTTGGGCTGCCTGCAGACTCTGAGGCATGAGATGCAGTTTCTTGCTGAGTTCATGTGTCTTGGGCACGAATCCCTTGCAACTGGACAGAAAGTGTTCTCTGGTGGTTGTCCGTAGACAGGTTTAGGACTAAGTACTGTGTCTGCATTCCTGAATCCCGAATCGAGATGTCAGACAAGCCATTGCCTTCCTAGCAGGTATCTGAAATCAACTTTCAGACTTTTCCTAACGCCTGCTGCAGGCTTCACATCCTCTTTACAGAGAGACAGGCTGAGTGGTGGCAAAACTGGGTTGGACTCCTACATCTATCATTACTTACTATTTGACCTTGGACAATTCACTGGAACCTCTCTGCTCCTCAGTCTCTATATTGCGGGAAGGGGTGACATGAAATGATGTCTACGTGATATTTGCACAACAGTGAATTACCAAAATTAAAGAGTGAATGGTGGAGAATACATTTCCTCTTCTGACGCGGAGCTCCAGCTTTGACTATTAAAAAAACGACTCAACGATTCTACATTGCTACTACTTTTTTTTTTTTTTTAAGACCTTAATTTTTTACAGCAGTTTCGGGACCAGAACAAAATTGAGAGGGAGGGACAGAGAGATTTCCCACATATCCTCTGACCCCACACATGCATAGCCTCACCCATCATCAACTATCACTCACCGGAGTGGGACATTTGTGACCAAGGATGGCCCTGCCCATCACAGTCCCCCCAAGTCCATAGTTTACCTTAGGGTTCGCCCTTGGTTTGTGCATTCTGTGGGTTTGGACAAAGTATAATGGCACCTATCCACCACTATCATATCATACAGAGTATTTTCACTCCCCTAAAATTCCTCTGTGCTCTGCCTGTTCACCTCCCCACACCTAACCCTGGTAACCTCTGATCTCTCTTTTTTTTTTTTTTTTATGTTTATTTATTTTTGAGAGAGACAGAGACAGAATGTGAGTGGGTTGGGGCAGAGAGAGAGGGAGGCACAGAATCTGAAGCAGGCTTCAGGCTCCGAGCCGTCCGCACAGAGCCTGACGCGGGGCTCGAACTCCCGAGCCGTGAGATCATGACCTGGGCCTAAGTGGGACGTTCAACCGACTGAGCCACCCAGGCACCCCACCTCTGATCTTTTCATGGTCTCCATAGTTTTGCCTTGCCCGGAATGTCACCTAGTTAGAATCATACACTGTGTAGCCTTTGCAGATTGGCTTCTTGCATGTAGTGATCTGCATTTAAGTTCCCTTCATGTCTTTTCATGACTTCACAGCTCACTTCTTTTTAGCACCGAATAATATTCCAGTTTCTGGATGCACCGCAGTTTGTTTATTTATCCACCCACCTACTGGAGAACATCTTGGTTGTTCCCAAGGTTTGGCAATTAAGAATGAAGTTGCTATAAACAGCTGCGGGTAGGTTTTTGTGTAGACATAAGGTTTCAACTCCTTTGGGCAAATACCTAAGGAGCGCTATCGTGGGATTGTATGGTAAAATTATGTTTAGTTTTGTAAGGAGCAGCCAAACTGGCTTTCAAAGTAGCTGTACCATTTTGCAACCGCACCAGCAATGAATGAGAGTTCCTGTCGCTTCACATCCTCACCAGCATTTGGGGTCAGTGTTTTGGATTTTGGTCATTCTAATAGGTATGTAGGGGTGTCTTGTTATAAACCATTACTTTTTTTTTTTTTAAGTGTGCTTTTCAACAGATCATCGATATGGTTTTTTAAATGTGTATTTATTTATTTTGAGAGAGAGAGAGAGAGATCATCAGGGGAGAGGCACAGATAGAGGGAGACAGAGATTCCCAAGTTGAGTTAGCGCCGAGCCCCCGGGCAGGGCTCCAACTCACGAACCATGAGATCATGACCCGAGTTGTAATCAAGAGTCAGACGCTTAACCGACTGATCCACCCAGGTGCCCCAAGATTGATACCGTTTTTAGGGATCCCAGTCGCACAAATCTGAACATGGTAATTTGCCACAGTTAGACCTTAGACAATGGCTCTGTCTTGGGTTTTCGCTTTTAAAAAGCATTTCAAACATTTTATTTTATGAGAGAACCACTAAAGGCTCACCACGCACTCTGGATATTTAGCTGTGCCTATGCTCTTGTGTGCTGTGAATGTATTCAAAGAGTAGCCAGTCTGAATGGCTACAAAACTTTTTTTTTTTAATGTTTTATTTATTTTTTTAAGACAGAGAGAGAACATGAGTGGGGATGGGGCAGAGAGAGAGGGAGACACAGAATCAGAAGTAGGCCCCAGGCTCTGAGCTGTCAGCACAGAGCCCGACACGGGGCTCGAACTCATGAACTGTGAGATCACGGCCTGAGCCGAAGTCAGACGCTCAACCGACTGAGCCACCCAGGAGCCCCTACAAAACTTCTTTATGAAGCTGCTAAACAGCTATGCCAATACGTTCATTTCCTGTGGAACCGATAGGAGTTATATCAATAGCTTAGGGTACAAATCTAGTCATATTTCTTCTAGTCAATCACTTGAATGCTCCCTCCCCCTCAAACTCTGTTGTGATAAAGTGTAATATCTTGCTTTTGATTTTTCCAAAAACCCAGGGCTCCGTTGTCCTGCTTCTGAAATAGCAGATGCAGAGGGAACTGGAGAGTCAAAATCCCTTCTTGCTCTTGCCTCTCTGCGCCACAAGGTGGCACCGTTGAACACCAGCCTGCGCAGCCCTGTGGAGGGGAGGAAGTTCCTCTTCTGTATTGCTGTTCCTGCAGTGATGTTCCACACGCAGGCTCCAGGGTCCGGTCCCTTGGTTCATGTTTGGATATTATTCCCCCAAATGAAACCCCAAGCAGCGTCCGCCAGCTTTCGGGTGCTGCGCCTGAATCACCCACCACCGAGACTCCCGTGTTTTTCCTGGTAAGCATTATGGACTGAATGTTTTGGCCCTGTTCCCTCCCACCCTTCCCTGCCAAATTCGTACGTTGAGGGTCTAAACCCCAACATGACCGTATTTGGAGATAGGGCCTTTGTAGAAGTGACTAAGGTTAGTGAGGGCCCTGATCTGATAGGATTAGGGCCCTTATAGGAAGAGGCACCAGGGCGTCTGAGGTCTGTCTTCCTCAGTGTAGCACTGAGAAAAAGCCATGTGAGGACGCAGCGAGAAGGTGGCTGTCTGCAAACTGGGAAGAGGGCCCTCCCCAGAACATGACCACGCTGGCACCCTGACCTTGGACTTCCAGCCTCCAGAACTGTGAGAAAATAAATCTCTGTTGTTTAAGCCACCAGTCCATGGCAGTTCGTGATGGCAGCTCGAGCAGACGGACAGAGTGAGTTTCTCACTGCATGTCGGCCGGAATGGACACTGTGGAGCTCCCCGTGTCCATTCCTTTCAACATACTTTGATCAGGATCATCCCGGTCTTTCCTGACAGAGCCGTTTGGGAAGGGAGTTCTGGCATACTGAGTACCCAGGCCGTGGGTCTAACAGTAGGGGGAAGGGAAGAACATGGGATCCAGGTGGGCCCGTCCGTGGTCCTTGCCCTGCAGGGACAGGCATGGTCAGAGGAGGAACAGAACAGGAGCATCTGAAATGTGTGGCCTGGGACAGGGGTCCTTTTTCCCAGGCCTAAAGCCGGGCTGGCCTGGGCTGTATCCTGGGTCTGCTGCCCAGGAACTGTGAGCCTCGGGGAAGGTTCTTTGTTCTCTTTGTGCCTCACTTTCCGTCCCTGGAAAATGGGGGTGACAATAGGATTAATATTACAAAATTGTCACGAGGATTAAATTTGTCAGTTGCGTCGCATACGTAGAATAACGCCTGGGATAGGGTAGCTGTTACTTCAAAAGCAAAACGCACCCAGCCCCTCCGAGAGCTCTCAAAGTCATCCACTCACACAGTGACAGCAGTGGTGACTGAAGACTTATCCAAGATTCGGTACCTGGGCCGGAGGCCTGGGGTGCCATGGTGCTCTCCACAATAAAAAGCCCTAAAGATCCCCTTCTCTCATGTTCTCTTTGGTCATCCTCCTGCTGGGCTGTCTCTGGCCCTTCGTCCCGGGGGTCCCCAGCTTTCCCATGTCTCTTATCTAGTCTTTACTCCCCTTTCCCTTGGGAGAAGACACATTCTTTTCCTTGTCTCCCTGTCCCTGTACTGTTAAGTCGTATCCTTTTCATGTGAACATGAGCTAAGGGTCTCACCATCCCAATCATTCTGTCAAAATATTTCTTTCAAAGAAATAAAATGTCCTCCCTGGTGGGTCCTGGTGGGGGACATTTTCTCCATCCTTCCATGTGCGGAACTGAAAGCAGGGCCGTGGCGTGCTTGGCAGGTCCTGCTATGCTGTCTCGTTTCTGCATCTGTGTACCTTGTTGAAAAGTGAGCTCCCCAAACACGGGGTGACACTTTGTGAGTGGCAGCAGGGCCTGGCTCCAGAGGCACAGGGGACGTGTATGGAGTGAAGGAGTTCGCCTTTGGTCTCCGCCGTGTCCCTTGGCAAAGCCTTGCGGGCCCTTCCTCGGCTCTCGGGAGGGGACAGTTCTCCACACCCTGACACGCTCTGAGCTCCAAGCTCCCTTCTGGGCAAGGCGCTTTTCTAGCACCCACTAGTCATTTCCATTTTTATCTTGGCCCTGGGGCGTCCGAGAAGCTTGCTCTGAGCTTTTCCCTAGCAACACAGAACATTCGCAGCTTTGGCATTTAAAATTACCCCCTTCCGGTTGTTTCGCCTGAAACAGAAGGAAAGCAAAGTGGCTCAAAGTGCCAAGACTGCTTGGGGACCCCTCCCCCACAAATGGTATGGATCAACACCTGAACTCAGTCTCTTATATAAAACCAGATATAAGAGGTGATGCTTACATCAGTGTGGTCAGATACCAGCTTAGTAAATGCACACTTTTAAAGGCACACATAACCGTGACTTGCTCCAAAAACAAATTGAGACAGCCATAGAGTTATAAATTCATAAATATATATAACCCGTTGTACAGATGAGAACCCTGAGGTACCCAGGCAGTGTGGCTTCGGGGTCCATGCTTTTAGCACATATACTATGCTTCTAGAACTCCAAGGAGTCCAGGAAGTAATCTGTTTATCTGTGCATCCATTTACTGAGCAGACTCACGATGATCCCCAGCGCTGTGCCACATCCACAGGGGGCGCTGGTCACCCAGAAGGGACAGCCTCTGGGGGTCCCCTCCAAGGGGGCCTGCCACCCTGTGGTCCTCACCGCACAGAGGGGCTGAGTGAGGCGTCAGGACCCCAGCCCCAGGAACGCACTCAGCCCTGCCTCTTAAGAGCGTGCGCCTCGGGCCCGTCACTTCACCTCTGTCTTCTGTCCTCCATTTCTTCTGCTGTAAAGCGAGAATCAGACCCCCCCAACCCTCTCAGGTGGTTTTGAGGGTGGGATGCATTGGTGCTTGTGAAACAGCATGCGGAGCACTGGTGCGTGTGCAACCCGCCCCCCTCCCCCGGAGAAACCTCTGCCGTTTGCATTCTGGTTTCTGGGTCCATTTGTAGAGTCATTCAGCAAACGTGCTTGGGTTTTTTTGTCTGTTTGTTTGTTTGGCGGGGGGTGTGTGTGGGGGGGTGGTCGTTCGAGTGTGCGCTTGCCCTGGTGAAAGAAGGGTAAGGTTGAGCCCTCGAAGCTTCGAGGACTGCCTCCAGGGCAGGCAGAAGTGATTTTCCAGCGTGGAGCATGGCTGACAGCCGAGACGTGGATTCCGATTCCAGTTGTGTCACCCCAGCCCTATGGTTTGGGGCTAGTCGTTTTACCAGGAGGGAGCCTCTTTACCTGTGATGGCACCCATCGCCTTGGGCCGGTGAAGGTCTCAGACGGCGTGGGTAAGGTGCCCCGGGACGTGCGCTGCTGTTGGTACAGCTGTGTGGTCACGCCTGGGGATGAGGTGAGTGGGTGCCCTGAGTGCCAGCTCCTCACTTGGGGGAGGGCACAGCTCAGTGAGAAGAAAGGACCCAGGGCAGGGGTGGCAAGGCCCCTCTGAGGGTGGGTGAGACAGAAGTCAGGGACAGCGCCTGGATGCCCTCTGGCTTTCTGCACCCCACTGGGGCTCTGCCTGGCCGGGGGGTGGGGGGGCTTTCACGGCCCACCCTGCCCTTAGGCCTGAGTGTTATTTGAATCAAACGAGACTGCCCCCCTGCAACCACCCTCTCGAGAGGCCAGCGGCCTTCAGGGCCACCGGGGAGCGGTTGTTTACTTACAATGCTTCTGTCTGTTTATAGCAGTGGCACTGATGAGACCCGAGCTGCGGTTGGGCCTGGGTGGCTGGCTGCCCCACAAAGACAGCTTTCAGGCCACACTTGGCTGAAAATTTGGGGACAAAAGCGGGGTGAGATAGAAGGCAAGGTCAGGCCCGGATCTGGCTCGGGCTGAGAGGGAAACAGGCAGGCAGCTACCATGGTTTAAGTCCTTACTACATACTAGACTGTGCTGAGGGCTTCACATGAATCTTCTCAGTTATTCGCACCACAGAGAGGCTGACAAACTTGCCTCTGGCTGCTTGACTGCTTTTTTGGAGAGCTGGGATTTGAGCCCTGATCTCTCTGAAGGTCTAGTGCTTCCCCCACCGCCCCCCTGCTGTTACTTTGCCTCCCCAGGTAAACTTAATATCAACAGTTGCTGTTTAAGATTATCTGTCGTCCTCAAAGCAGTCTTATAGATAAGGAGACTGAGGTTCAGAGGGGACCAGTGACTGGCTCGTGGTCACACAGGGAGGGAGCGACGGAGCTGGGGCTAGCTCCTAGCACCTAGCTCCTCCGAAAGGTGAGGGAGGGTCTCCTCTGACACTTTCCTCTAGGAAAATGCACGGTGTTCCCCGCCCGACCTGTCTTCCAGGTGGTCCCCCCGGCTCCCCCTTCCCGGCACGCTGCATGGAACGTATCTGAGGAGGACAGGTGTCTGGCCTCCACCTCTGCCCTAGGCTCGCCCGTCTCGCTGGCTCTGACAAGCCGTGACTGAGAGCTGCGTGCCCCCCCTCTGTACCCCCGCGGCCTGTGAAGGAGGGACTGGACTGCCCTTTCCCCCATTTTACTGAGGACGACAGTGGAGGCTCCGAGGGTGAAGAGGGATTTGCCCAAGGTCGCCCAGCTACTGAGGGGTCCACGTGGTGGACGAACCCAGGCGGCCTTCACTCCAGAGCTCGGGTGGCGGCTGCAGACCCTCAAATTCTGAGGGCCTCTCTCCACTTCCTTTCCTGCGCCTGTCATATCCTCTCCGGCAGGTGAGCCTGCTTCTGACCCCCTTCCCCTCAGATCCCCCGCCTCCTCTCTCGCACGCCCCTGCTGTGTCTGTGCCCACATCTCCCATCTCTCTCTCCCCTGTCCCCGGGTGTCTTGGAGCCTGCTGGCCAGATCAAGTCCGTGCCTTGGGCTGGGCTCCCGGGACCTGCCGTAGCAGACAAGCCCTTGTTCTGGCTCTGCCACCCTCGGGGCTGTGGGGCCACGTGGGCCAGGTTGCTTCACACCCCGGGCTTCATCTGTAAAATGGGGGCAATGATGGCTGCTCTGTGTCCTGGGGTGTTTCGTGGTTGAATGAATCACCGACGGCTTCTGCTACTCTGCCGCCACTATGAGGGGTGATAGCAGTATTTAATGAGCACTTACTATGTTCCCCTGCGTGGTGCTCCCAGAAACCCTCTCTTTCAATAAATGATGCAGAGTCTGGCTAAGTGATGGGGGGGGGGGTTCTGAGCTTCCTGTTCTCTGCTGTTTCCTCTTCCCCTTCCTCTCCTTCTCCCTCTCCCCCCTCCTCTCCTTCTCCCTCTTCCCCCTCCTCTCCTTCTTCCTCTGCCCTTTCCTCTCCTGATCCCACACAGCCCGGCCATGACAAGAGTGCCACATCTCAGAGCCCACAGAGCAAGAAAAGCTGCCAGATAACACAGGTAGAGGTTGGGGTGCCTTGTCCCTCGAGGATGTGGTTGTATCACTCCTCACAAATGGATGGCCCCCAAGTCCACGGCCATTGCCATATCAGGGCCCTCAAAAACCGTCCCCAAAGCAATGGCCGGGAACTGCAAACCTCCTGTTTCTGGTTCTTACAACTCTGGGCAGATTTGCAGAAGGTCTGCTCCTGTTTCCCTGGACCAGCCCGCCCTGGGTCTGATCCCACTAAGGACACCCCCACTCGCCAGGGGACGAGTGCTGCAGGGACTGGTCAAATTCCAGGGCCCTTGTTGGGCCACGGGGCTCACATGCAGATACCGGTCCACGCTCAGGTGCAGTGCTCTCGTTTATCACCTTTCTCTGCCCGTCTCCTGAGATTAGAGTGACACAGAGCTGGCTCTGCACCCTGAGGGCAGGCTGGGCATCTTCCTCTTCTTTCTTTCCTGCGTGGGAGGCAAATAAGGAGAGGAAGACCTTGTTCTACTGGCTCTGGAAGAGTCTTCTCCATTTCTCTTGTCCCTCCCTCCTCATGGTCACCCAGCATGGGGCTTTCTCTGGCCTGACATGTCCTGGGCTCCAGCACTGGGGGCCCACGTGCTCTCTTGCTGCACACCCTCTCTCTCTTCTGCTCCAGGTGGGAGAGGGGACACCTTGCACCTTACCTGCCTGACACGTTCCAGGAGGAGGGTTTAGACCGAGGGAAACAGGCAGAACTGGCCTTTGTTTTTCTTTAAGTTTTTAAAAGTTTATTTATTTTGAGAGGGAGAGGAAGAAAGGGCACGTGCGAGCAGAAGAAGGGGCAGAGAGAGGGAGTTCCAAGCAGACCCCACATGAGCACGAAGTCCAATTTGGGGCTCAAACCCACAAACCATAAGACCACGACCTGAGCCAAACTCGAGAGTCAGACGCTCGACCGGCTGAGCCACCCAGGTGCCCCACAGCTGGCCTTCTTAAAGCTGATTTCGGTTCAAGGTCATGTCAACCCAGAACTGGCTTGGGCAAACAGCCCCCCGAGTGGTCCGGCCTGTCTCCCTAGAGTCCTGTGTGAGGGCTGGGGCCACAGGCTTTGCTGATAGTAAAGGACCACTTTACCGATGTCAGCTGTGCAGATGTGGTCTTGCAGGGAGGCGGGAGGCCGGGCCAAGGCAGGAGAGAGGTGGGCCTGGGTCTCCAGGTCCGATGGCGGTGGTTTACAACTGCCAACCACAGGGTGTTCCCGGCACAGGCTTAACGAGGGGAAGTGGAATGACGTATTACGGTTCTCCTCCTACGGGGGTTTTGTCCAATAATGTTCACTTTGTTTCCATCCACCCCCCCGCCCAAGCCTCTGTGGGGAGATTTGTGCTTGGAATGAACTTAGTAAAATTTATGGACTTTATTAGTAACTTATGGACTATAAATAAGTTTCTGTTGGTCTCTACCGCTCATGCACGTGGCTGCAAAGCCTTTCCCCCAACCTGCTGGGTATGCTTGAGGGGGCCTTGCTGGGGGAATGAAGAATGAGTCCTGGGCAGCCATCAGGAAGACAGGCGGCCTGCTACCCGAGTGGCTGACACGGAGCCATAGCAAGAGACACGAAAGGCGGATGGGCGGTGGGATGGACACAATAAAGTAACGGGAACAGAGAGAACGCAGAGGGCTAGCTTGACCCCCAAAACCTGCTCTCTCACTGCTCTACGGCACTCTCCAGGAGGTGACCCTGCCGTCTCCTCTTGTAGCTAAGCCCGAAGACAGCCAAGTCACCTGCCCTGCCTGGCAGGGACTGTCACGTGGTGATGATTCACTACGTTAGCCATTTCTTCATTGTCACCACCCCTGGCCGGTTCCGACTCAGGAAGGACTTGTCTGTTCACACCATGTGACCTTTCAGCAGGGCTCAGGTCAGGGGTTTACAAACGGTTACTGAGCCACTAGGTAAGCGTCCGTGGAAATGGGCACAGGGGGCGGTAGACCAGTATGGGGTGTCAGAGCCTGAACAGGTGGGAGGCCATCTGTCTGGGGGCGGGGTGTTGGCTATGACAGGAGGAGGTTCTGTGTAGAGGGGACTGTTCCAGTGCAAATGTATTGAGGTTAGTGGGAGAGGCTAGAGAAAGAATGACGCTTAAGGGAAGGAGAGAAACTCGAACGAACCCCTAGAGGGTCTGGGAGTAGTGGCACATCCAGAGTTGACTTTTCTCTTTTTAGTTATTTTTTTCAATGCTTATTTGTTTTTGAGAGAGAGAGAGAGAGAGACAGAGCGTGAGCGGGGGAGGGGCAGAGAGAGAGGGAGACACAGAATCGGAAGCAGGCTCCAGGCTCTGAGCTGTCAGCACAGAGCCCGACGTGGGGCTCGAACCCAGGAACCGCGAGATCATGACCCAAGCCGAAGTGGGACACTTAACCAACTGAGCCAGCCAGGTGCCCCCAGATTTGACTTTTAAATACCAGACAAAGGAATCAGGCTTCTTGGAGAAACGGCAGATCCCAGGGCAGGAGCAGGAAAAGCACGAGATAAGCCTCGACCACCTCCTTGTGTCAGAAAGTAAGCAGGTGGCCAAGGACAGATGGAGGGATGTGACACGGATGCAAAAGCTGGCCTGAAACGCTGCCCAGCAGCCAAATCTGGGACAATCCGACACCGAAAGAGGTAATGATGGCACCAGATTGTATAAAACGTTGAGTGAAACAGGAATCCATGGGTCCATACAGACAGAAATAAACAGGGGCGCCTGGGTGGCGCAGTCGGTTAAGCATCCGACTTCAGCCAGGTCACGATCTCGCGGTCCGTGAGTTCGAGCCCCGCGTCAGGCTCCGGGCTGATGGCTCGGAGCCTGGAGCCTGTTTCCGATTCTGTGTCTCCCTCTCTCTCTGCCCCTCCCCCGTTCATGCTCTGTCTCTCTCTGTCCCAAAAATAAATAAAAAACGTTGAAAAAAAAAATTAAAAAAAAAAAAAAAAAAGAAATAAACATGTGGACCAATAAATAGGGACAGGAGAAAGCAGAATTGGAAGCTAATCCTAAGCAGTCGTCAAACAAACCCACCTGAAGAGATATTCTACCAAAGATCTGGCTTGTAGTCTTAAATTTTTTTTTTTTTTACATTTTTATTTATTTTTGAGAGGCAGAGAGAGACAGAGTGTGAGTGGGGGAGGGCCACAGAGAGAGGGAGACGCAGAATCCGAAGCAGGCTCCAGGCTCTGAGCTGTCAGCACAGAGCCCGACACGGGGCTCGAACCCACGAACTGTGAGATCACGACCTGAGCTGAAGTTGGACACCCAACCAACTGAGCCACTCAGGCGCCCTCTGGCCTGTAGTCTTAAAGAGAGACTACTGCCGATTGGAGGAGACAAAAGAGACGTGGCAACTAAGTGCAGCGTGTGATTCTGAACTGTGTCCCTTCACTGTGCAGCGTGGAGCTGGGACAACTGGAAAAACCCGACGAAGATGGAGAGGTGAGATGGTCGCACTCGGTGAACCAGGCCAGTCACGGAGGACAAGCACGGTATGGCTCCACTTATACGAGGTTGCGGGGGGTGAGGTGGGGGCCTGGAACTTCCTGTACAGACAGGAAGTAGCCTGTGGTCATGGGGGGGGGGGAGGAGGAATGTGGAGTTGGTGGGGACAGAGTTTCAGCTTGGGAAGATGCACAAGTTCTGGAGATGGATGGTGGTGGTGGTTGTAGAACAATGTGAATGAACCTGATCTTACTGAACGGGACACTTAAAGGTGGTTCAGATGGTAAATTTTATGTCACATGTATTTTCCTGCAACACAAATGGGGAAAACAGCTGGGTTTTGGAAGTGAACAGAGCAGGGTTGGACTCTCACCTCTGACACTGGTCGCTGGATGACCTCGGGGGTGGCTGTTAGTGGCCTGCATGAGGCAAGCACTCAGAACAGGCTACCTCCTCTTAACTGGTCATTGCGCGTCTTTGACTCTAACTGCAAGGTGGCTGGTTGGATTTTGCCCATCGCCTCCACCCCCAGGCCCACCCCCGTATGACCTGCTGGCCACTCAGAGCTCCTAAGCCTGCTATCAGTCTTCTCTCCAGGAACCTCTCCTGGGGACAGTTAGAGGGGTGGAGCGTGTCCCAGCCAAAGACACAGGTAGGACCTTACATGCTTGTGTATGCACCTGCCGTCTCTGGAGGGGAAGTATGGACCTGGGAGGGACACGGGTGGGGAATTTCTCCCTGTGAAACCCATTCACGCCCCTGGAATGTCTTCCCACAAGCTGCGTCTATGTAAATAACATAAGTACACACACAAGTCAGTCATTATTACCGAAGAGGGGCCCCCGTTCCCTCGTCCCTCTCCTCAAGGCACTGCCGTCTTACATTAGCCCCTAGCTCTCCAGCCAAAACTGCTGCGGCCCTCATTGAGGAATTCGGTGGATGTCTCCCTCTTTCTCCCTCTTCCTGTCAGCTCCGTGGCACTTTGAAACACCACTTTCCTCGGCTTCCGGAAAACCAGCGAAATCTATTCACGATGGGGAAGGGCCATGCCTCTGCAGCCACTGTTGGAACTCCTATGGCAAAGGGCACTGCCCGGCATGCTTGTAAGTGCTCAAAAAAAAAAAATTTTTTTTTGAATGAACAAACCGTTAAACAAACCAACAAAATAAAAAATATATAACAACGAGCCTCAGTGCAAAAGTAAGCTCAGGCGTAACGGCACTGACACACTCCCCAAATCATGCAGGTGTGCAAATGGCCAGAAATAAAGGCAAAGGCCATCAGTTTTTAAATAAAGTAGTCCTGGGTGCGGGATTATGTTATTGTTTTGCAGAACGTTACCAACAGAGAAACCAGTTTGATGTTTATGCAGGCTCTCTCAGTATTACTTGTCGCAACTCCGTGTGAACGAAACAAAATTATTCCAAAATAAAGAGCTTAATTTAGGTAATGTAGTAAGGGCAAACCTGATCTGTCCGATGAAGACAAATCTGTCGATTCGTGCACTATCAATGAACAAGTGCATCAGATGTTACTGGAAGTTTGGTCAGGGCAGGGGCGCCTGGGTGACTCAGTTGAGCGTCCGGCTTTTGATTTCGGCTCAGGTCATCTCGCGGTTTGTGGCTCGGAGCCTGCTTGGGATTCTGTCTCTCCCTTTCTCTCTGCCCCTCCCCTGCTTGCTTGCTCTCTCTTCCCTTCAAAATAAATAAATGAATTTAAAAAAAGGACAGAAGGCTGCAGGGGCGGATCATGTACCTAAAAGGGGAGAGAGAGATGGGAAAGGGGATTTTTAATAGCATCATGTGGTCGATGTTGCCTGTGTTTGGCAAGGTCTTACAAGAAGATGAGATCAGCCAAAAAACTTTCCAGCTTGTGAACAGACATTAGAGGTAAGAAGGAGAGTCCAGATATTTGAGGATTTGCAATGTTAGGTAAGCAAACTGATTCGGGGCCCTAAATGGCAAGAAGCAAATGTCGAGAACCCTTGTGTGACAAAGGCCTCCATGCAATGATCAGGTGAAAAATGTGCTGCTGAGGCAAACTTTTCAGGTGGACAGAGCGGCTCAGGGAAAAAAGCGTAAGGCTTGGCTTTTGCACGGAAGTCCCATGGCGTCAAAGTTTCAATCAAGAGAGAGGTATGAGAGTGAGGGAGCAAAGGAATAACAACAGATTTACGAGCCGAGTCTCACAAAAAAGTTGTGAATGGGGCTTCTGGCCCGTGTCGCTGGTTGGAATCCATTAGGTAAAACTCCTACTGCGTTTATAAGATAGCCATTCTGACCCAAACCCCCACGATCCCGAGGCTCCAAAAGTCTCCGCTCAGAACTGAAAACGACCTTGGGGCTCTAGTCTCCTAGGACAGGATGGGGATTAAGAAAGCTGGGCAGCCTCTCAATTCAGATTCCCCAGTATGGTGTTCGGGTGTGGCCAGAGGGGGTGATGGCAACAGCAGAATCTCACAGAGGGTGGCGCTAGAGGCTGCGGAGAACGGCAGGGCCAAGTGGGACCTACAAGGGACACCTGCCATGCCGCGTTTAATTGGCCTCACAGCAGAATTGCTTCCCCTTTCCGGTTACTTCTCTGTTAAGGATTAGGTGGGGTATTAAGCAGATGACTCTTCTCTTTAGTTATGAGGTCTAATAGAGAAGGAGGTGCCTAACCACTCAGGTGGAGACATCCTGGGCCTTGAGCTGGATGTGGCTACTAGATGATACTTAGGGTCATCTCCTGTGGAACAGGATTAGTATCTCTGTGGGAAGAAGACACCATATTCACTGGTCGAGAGGGCACACGGAGGTACCTTCTAGGAAACCGCCCCCCCCCCCCCTTTTGATTCTCCTCTCCTTCCGGGCACGAGTGGTTTATACCTCTCGGTGCCCCTGCAATTAGGTATGGCCACGTGCCTAGCTGTGGCCAGTGGGCTCTGAGTGAAAGGGAAGCGTATCGCCTGCAGGCCAAATTATTCATCCTTCATGCGAGACCCTCTGTTGTTCTCTTCCTTTCTTGTGCTCTTAAGGAAGAGCTCTAGGGTTAAGTCGATGGGCTAAAAGCTTGGAGCAGCCAGGATGCTAAATTTCACCTTGCCCTTGCCCTGGAGGGTTGCCCGGACCACAGCCATTTTGTGTAAGTGAGAAATTTGTTGTGTGAGGCCTAATGAGTTTTTGCTGTTTCTTTGTTCACCTACTGTAGCGGCAACAGGATTTGTCATCACTAATGCTGCCCCAGAGCCCAAATGGTAGAGTCGGGATTCAAACGTTGAGCCTTGCACCACCAGCACATTATAGGAGTTCATAGGATTGTGGTGGGGACGGCCATCGTCAAGGCTTCGGCGGGTCTGAGTCTGACAAACTTCTCCCACATGCCTACTGAATCACGTCTGTAGAGACTGAATGCTGCTCCCTTACGAGTGCTGGAGAAACTTGGCCACATTCAGCCATCCCTATCCATTCTATTGCTCCTGTAGAGGGGGGTGGAAAGGATTTTCTCTCTTCGAGCACTTAGCTGAGACCCCTGTAATAGAGTAACAAGAGAAAAACAAGTTTCTTAACATGTACACCTCATGTATTCATGGGGACACCCAGGGAAGAATAAGTAATCCCCTGAGGTGGCTTAGAATTCAGAATTAAATACCAGCTCAAGTGGGAAAGAAGAGGGAGAGGGGGAAGTAAGCCTCTAAGGGGAGAGTAAATGATTTTTGGGAAAGAGAACGGACCTTTAGAACAGATGGGAGGTGTGACAGTTTGTGATGAAGTTTGTCAGGGTGTGGGGTTGACTTTTAGTCTCTTCTCTCGTGGTAAGAGTCAGTCCTCCCTGGTGGATAAATTCCCGGGAGGGGATCTGTGTGGCAGCTGTTGTTTCTTTTGGGGTATCGGTCTTTAGACAGATAATGGGAGTTCAGTGACAGCCTCTCCCTGTATTTGCTGTTTTCCAAGTGCCCGCAGCACCAAACAATCCATATATCAAAAAGCAGCAAACTTGGGGGTAGCATGTCCTGCGTGGCATATTCTGCTACCCTTTGCTCTCTCGTTTACAAAGTTTTAAGCTTCATACATTGATTAGGCCACACAGACAAGCCCTCTTCTGGCTTCGGCCCTGGAGAAACGGCTACTCAGTGTGAGTCTGAGGGGCTTCCGGGAAAACCCGTGTGCTGGTTTTGCCCTGAGCCCACATCTGTGTGCAGTGTTCTGTGACCTTCGCTCGTCCTTGGATGGTTCAATCTGGACACCCTGAGGGAGATGTTAGAGGGGGAACTTCAGGCTCCATTCCAAGCCAGAGAATTCTAGAACCGCCCTCAGATAGCTGAAAACTTAGTCTCCATGAAAATCAGTCTAGAAGATCTGGCCCTCTAGCTGGAGATGTTTTGAATCATCTTACTCACAGGACGATGATACTCTAGGGCAAGTATCTCCAATATTCTCAGGGGCCAGCAGGGTGCTGCAAATGAGAGAACCAGCCAGTGACATCCGCATGTCCCACACGTTGTCTCAAGTGGAGAGTTGCTACAGAGTTCTGGCAGATTGTTAGCCCGTGGGAATATAAATGTGTTGTCAAATCTTGACATTTTTCATTAGGATCCAGAAAGGGAGCTCTATCTGGAAACCCCCCCATTTAAAAATGTTGGTAATTAAAAACAAAACAATAGACAATAGTCACAACTCCATGGCCTATAGAACATGGTTAGAGGGCGGTCGGTCGTTCAGCAAACTCTGCCCTGTGATGGACATTTGAGCGAGGGAAACAGACTGGCTAGAGCTGTAAGGGTACGTGTTGAGATGTACCAAGCGGTCAAGTTGACTTGATTTTGGCCCTGTATTTGGAATGAAGGGTGGACCCCAAAGGACTGACAAGTTTGAACTTAGGTAATAAGGAGGCAGACTAGCAAGGGGGTGGTGAGGAGGGAAACGTGAGCTTTGAATTCAGAGACTTGGGTTCAAACCTTACTCCCCCACTTAGCAGGTGTACGAGTAAGTTGCTTCACCTGAGTCTAGGTTTCCTATTCCTGAAATGGAGAATAAATCCTAACAGGGTCATGAGAATTAAGCTACATTTAGACATAAGAAAATGTCTGCCACCTGGTAGGGGCCTAGTTTGTCCACTTCCTTTCAAAGGCTTGAGAGTGAGGAAGAGGTTTGGTAACAGCAGTGTTTCTGGAAGGATGGCCACATGGCTGTGTGGGCACTGGAGACAGAACGACCGGCTGGGTGTCAGGCAGTGTGACCAATTTGAGAGGACGGGTAATCACATCCATGTGGCCTTGGAGCCAAGCCCATCCCTGGTGACAAGACTGTAAAAGTTGACCTCCTGGCTCCTCCGAGGGTAAGGTGATAGACAGGGTGCAGTACATAATGCCAAGAAAAGCTTGGCTGCGCCACATGTCCTGTCTGCTCCCACCCTATCCTCGGCATCCTTAGGGCAGCTGAGAGAGGCAGGGCCCGGCCCCGTCAGTACTGATCCAGGGCCTCGGGCACAGGCAGGCCTTGACCTCTGCTGGGTCCCACAGGCAACTCTCCTCTATCTTTCATAGCCGGGGAGTCTTCTGCAGAGTTCTCAACAGTGTTCTGAGCTGCTGAGCAAACTCCTCTTCAGAAGACACTTGTTTTGAAAGCTTAGGAGGTTTACGTTTCCAAGTCAAAATGCCCCAAAGCACGGTCCTTGCGAAGAACAGAATTAAAAAAAAAAAAAAATCAATGAGACTCGCCCCTCAGGAGCCGTTAGAAGAGACAGGTTTACCCACTAATTATAACTAAACCGTCATTGCCAGTCAACATCACCAGCTTTCCAAAAGTTTCTTCAGGTGAAAATGATTTTTCCTGGTGAATTTTTTCTGTGAATCAGGTCTGGGGTGGGGACTGCATTTCTAACACTTTCCGGGGTGATGCTGAGGCTCCTGGTCAGGGACGCTGTGTTCAGCGCCACTTCTGTGACGGATCTGCTTGTATGTATTTAGTTCACAGAGCTGGCGAGTGATCCAGAGTGCATGGGATCCTATTTCCCTCATGAGTAAACAGAAGCTAAGGTTAAGTGGCAGAAATAGGGTCAAACAATGCCTGCAAATCTAAAAGCCACAAACTTCACTGCAAGCCAAGAAATGGAAAAGGTGGAGGCGGTTCATTTTTAACAGGGAACCAGCTAAAGGCTTTAAAGTTTACTAGATGGACACTAACCAGTGATAGAACCACGACTCTCTGAAGTTTTCTTGGATATTATTCAAGGCTTGCAGTACCAAGTGTTTGCCAAGGGCCAGCAGCATGAGCATCACCTAGAACGTGAGAAACAGGCACAGGCCCCACCCCAGAACTTCTGGGTCAGAATATGCGATCTTTCCAAGATCCCCGGATGCTGCTGCTGCTGCAAACTCAGGTTAGAGGAACATGGACAGAACGTTCTGCCCTCACCTAACGACAGGCCTCAGTAATGGTCCAGGGGAGGAGAGGGACTGTCTGCCCACGTCTAGTGTTACCTACTAGCCTCAGGGGGTGGGCAGCTCTAAGTTATGTTCACCAATCTTCCCCCCACCCTCCACCACCAGACTAATCATGTGTGGGCATGGGCACAGCATGCAACGGAGGACAAAGGTTGTCCTTCACAGGCCTGGAGGCTACCATTCAGTTGAGGCTTCGGAGTAAGAGTATCAAATGATTTTATTACAAAACTTAAGCCATTCATTGATCATTCAACTTTTCTAAAAAACATAAACATGAGAATAAAATAAACCCACCCAAGACCCACTAACCTTTGCAGGATAGGAAAAAGCCCTGGACAGAGAGCCTGCAAATGTTTTTCCTTTTACCCGATGTCCGTACTTCCTCACACATTCTAGGGTCCCATGTTTTGTCACCTCTTATGAGGCAGGGAAACCGAAGCTACAAGATTCATGTACAAGAGGGTCACGACAACTTGAGAGCTATTTGATGCTAATGCTTACATGTTCTAGTTGACAAATAAGCACTAATACCTACTCCATGCTAACCTTTACTGTCATTCTTTGAAATTGCATCCTTGGGACTGGTTATCTTCATTCTCTGTAGCTCCAGCCCCTCTAGGATCCCCAAACACAAACCCTAAAATCCACACGCAGTCTCCAAGTTCAAGTATAAAGGTTTGTTTCAGGACAACCCCAGGCTGACGTAGTGTTTCTTTATAACTCTGTAGTGTCTTCTGGATGCCATCCCCTTCGACAGGCTGACCGGATGGCAGCACAATGAGGGGGCACACAAGGTCAACTTTGCTACTGCCTGTTCAATCTGCATGCTACCCCACAGTCAAGGCTGAATGCTGAAATCAGTGACGACCTCGGCCTGTCTTCATTCTGAAGGTGTACTCTTAAGTAACCGAATCCATTTCTTCACAGTTAATTTAATGGAGCTTCCAAAAAGTGTCAGACATACTCTAAAAAGAAAAGAGAATCGGATCAAAATGCCTCTTGACGAGAGACTACATTTATGTTCCTAAATAAATTTACAATTAAACTAGGAAGACTGGAAATGAATGTTTTGCATTCCGTAACGGAATTGAGGTGTTCGCCCAATACTGGCACAAATGGACAACCTCCCCTTCTTGAGTCAGTGCCCTACACGAGCTTCCCGCTCTTGCTTTGTTCACTCACTGATGCTTTCCTATCAAAAATGACAGACATCTTCATGAATCTCGAAAAGAGCACACCAAAGTGGAATGAGGGTAAAGGGCACACCCCAATGGTAACTAACAACGGCTAAGTAAGGATCCGCTGCTTACTTGCTATCACTGCTCATATTCACTAATGGCTCAAAGCCTGTAAAAAGCATTGTTTTGTGCATCTACAGCTGACTTTTAAGATTAAAGTAAATCCCAAGTGTAGTAAAAAGAGGTATGCATAACAGAAGTGTCCCATGGTAACGGATAGTGGTAAACTCAAATCTCTAAATACAAGGAAATCCAGCAGGGCTAAAAGCGGACTGTGCGCACCATTGAGGATGCCATTTTAGAACGCATTGTTCGATTGTATATTCAAATTGCAAACCCAAGTTTAACTCATGTCCAGGGGTGAGACTCATTTACACATGATCTCAGCCAAAAGGTCGAGAAGCGATTAGGAGTGAGGCCCATTTAATCATTTTCAGAAAAAACAGGACTTTCATTTGAATTTCTCTTGTGCACAACAATCATCCCGGTTGGTTTCTACTGAACTATCTATTCACAGCCTAAATGTTTAGCTCTGGTGGCACACAACTTCATACTCGCTCACACAAGAGGACACTACTAATTCGTTCTCAGTAACAAACGACTCCTAAACAGCAGCGGAAGTCTATCTGCACTAAATGCTTTTCTGAAGGTATACAGAAGATGATCCCCAATAGTGGCTTACCCCTTTTCTATCCGTTTTATATATTTATAAGCCAGAGATGAAGGCTCCTGGACAAAAGACAGGATACCGGACCTTAGGAAGCATCCTGGGATGGAGCTGGGGGGTCCTGGCTCTCAGGCTCTGGAGGGGGCGCTGGCACAGCTTCTTTTTTCTTGGCCGCCAGGAACTCATGAATTGCTCTTTCTATCTGTGGTCTGAAGATGTGGTTTAGTTTGGGATCCACCACTTGAGAAATGATTCTGTCCACTCCAGCTTCCAACATCCCTGACCTTGCGGAGACAAAGAGATCATTCTCTGAAGGTCCACGCACCCTTTCCCCAGCCTCCCCTCGTGTTTGCACCGTGCGTACCTGACCTGTACCTGTAGTACGATATCAAAACTGGGAAAATGACACGAAGACAATACGACCTTATTCAGATTTCACAGGTGTGGCTGTACCCTGCACAGGTAGCTCTGTGCCATTTTAGCCACATGAGTAGCTTCAGGGAGCCACCACAACGAAGCTCTTACCTACACCACCACAGCACCCCCTGTGCCAGCTAGCCCCTGCAAGTCACACTCACCTCCTCCCCGTCCACCCCCAAGCCCTTGGCAACTACTGATCTCCTGTCCATCGCTGTAATTGTTCATTTATCAGAGTTACATATGTGGAATCAGCACCATGCATCTGTTTGTTACTGGCTTTTCTCACTCAGCATAATTTCCTGCTGTTTCTAAAGAAGTAGGCTTCATAAGCTTTTAGATATTCCAGGAGAGTTCAGTGGACGAAGACCTGAACACAAGTGTTAGTATTAAGAACAAGAAAAGGGGAGGAGATTAGAAGCAGCTTATCTTAGGACACCAGATTCTAGGACCCACCTCCACTTTTATGCCCAGTGACACTACGAAGTCACTTGGATGACCTAGCAGTAGCACTTTATTAACTGAAGTTCAGTTTGTTTGAAGGACACGCTTTAATAGGACTCTACACCTTCCTAAAAGCTGCCATCACACTTTAGAGGAGCCACGTGGACTCAAAGACTTTGTAGAACTCCCCTTCACTTGGGAGACTAAAGATCCAGATCCTCCTGCCCAAGATCCGAATGCCGATCCTTGGTGTAAAACTCCCATGTATGTGCCAACTACACTGAAAACTCTGAGCGGCAGCGAATATGTTTTGCAACCTGGAATATATTTCGGAGCACCCAGGAAAGTTTACACAGGAGGCCTATGGAGGTTGGATAAACTAGCAAGAATGTCAGTTGAGTGCTTTGCTCATTTGAACTTGAATAAAACGGTGGACTGTTGCGACTCGTGTGTGGGGTTTGCTGGAAAGTGCCATCCACCTTGACCAAAAAAATGACTCGCATCAGCTTTCCGCTTTCCTGCGTATCATACCGGTGATTACTGCCTTTTCACTCCTAATTCTAGTTACTTACTGAACCACACTCTGCCTCAGACCATTTCGCAACTGGTTTTTGTTCATTGTAGGATTCCATTCCTGCTTGTCCAGATGTGTTGACACAAAATTATCCACTTTCTGCCTCAGGTTTTGGTAAGCTGGCTAAAACATTAAAAAGAAGACGCAAGGTAAGAAGTTATATGCACCAAAGTTTTAGAAATCAGTCACTCAAGAATACTGCTTTCCATAGAAACATAGAATTTTCAAGTCCTTGAAGACACTTCTACTATGACTATGAAGATCACCGTGCAGCACAGTAGAGTGGGAATTAATGCCCGACACAAGTGCTTACTTTATGGTGGCCAGGCACAAGGCCAGATGCTTTATCATCCCATTTACTTTTCAAGTAACTGTACAGGGAGATTTTATTAGCTCTCTCCTGCCCCCATTTTAGAGATTAGAAACTTACACTTAAGTAAACAGCTTGCCCACTTAGCTAAAATGTGGCACAAGCCAAGGGCAGACCTAGTCTGTTTCTGAATCAAAGGAACCGAGTTCCAGCCTGGCACCATCACTAACTAGCTGTCTGACTTTCAACAAGTCACCAATCTTTAAGTCTCAGTTATTTCCATTTGTAAAACTGAAATGCTGCCGCCCTGCTTACCTCGCAGAGTATCCTTAGCAGCAATGAAGGGGTCAGGAAAGCCCTCTGCATAAAATGAAGGGTCACCAAAACCTCAGCACAATCAGAGAATGCAGACGCAAGTCAGAGCCTATGGAACACTGGGAAAGGCTGAAGGGAAGCACGGCTGAGGTCCGAACATGGAGCTTCAGACACTTACTGGTCTTAAATGTTCTCGACACAGCGAGGGTCAGAACAAAATGAGAAGGAACTTGGTGAACACAAGGAGCATATGTTCTCAGCCTCTGAGACCTTTGGTATGATCAGCTACTCTTCTTTAAACCAGGTATGATAGATACAGCGTGCATTGCTGTTTAGGATCACCGCTGTCCCCTTCTGCCATGGGCAGAGAATGCTTACCTACCCCAATGATGCTGAGTTTTGGCAATGTCATACGGTCTGGTCATTGGAGTGCTAGGGACAAGTGACCTGAAATGTGGTTGTGTCTGGCTTGGTTCTTGTGCTCTGGTGACCCTCTATGAGGGCATGTCCTAGGATCTAAGATGAGTTCATGTGTTGCCGAGCTAAACCGAAGCCCAGCTGAAGACTACTTGGATGAGCTGAACTTTAGCTGACCTGCAGCCCTACCAACATAAGAATGAATGCCTGTCATAAATCACCGTGATTTGGTTTATTATGCAGTGTCACTGTATCCAAAGTTTGCTAGCAGTCGGGTAAGTGAAACCGACAAAAGAATGAGTAGGCTTCAGCCTA